>NW_025999977.1:4940184-4950819 GCF_001458135.2 Marmota marmota marmota | reverse complement strand
TGTGGCGGATCCCTTCCTGTCATGTGGCTGGAGGCGGGCGGGGAGGAAGGTAGGGCAGGGAGGAGGAGGAAATGCGAGGGTGCCCCGGGAGGGAGGAAACGCGAAGGGGTGAGCGGGCAGAGAGCGGAGGGGGCACCTGGGCCCACGAGTGGGAGCCTCATGGGGGAGGGGGAGCAACCGAGCGGCCGTAAGGTGTCAGAACCACCCAGGCGCCGCACCAAAAACGAGGAAAAAAAGCCAAGTCCTGGGGCTAGAGGAAATCAAAGGTATCTTTGCATCTGCGTACCGACTTGGACCGACTACAGAATTGCAGGGCGCATCTGGACTGTCGTCACTCCAGTGCAGCACCCTCAGGACCACGCTATAGTATAAACTGGAGGCCAGCAGCGCAGTTGGAAAGCAAAGCTGGCCGCAGCTTAAGGTGTGGGGAGCCAGTGAACAAGAGTGGCTGCTTCCCACTCGCGCAAAGAATTTCCCACCCATCTCTAATTTCCGTAAACTTTCCAGGTTGTCCTTTGGCAGGGTGCAGCCGTGTTTGTTTTTTAAGAAATACTCCAAGGCAGATTGCCCACTTAATCTCTTTAGTAAAGCTATATCCATTCTGGTGGCAGGAAATTCCGACTACAATAGGAAAAGAAGTTCTGAAAAGCATAAGGAGAAAAGTTATGTTCGAGACAAAAAAAGAAAACTGTCAAGAGAGGTGTGATGAGGATAACGAAAAGAAAACATTTTGCAAATATTTTAACCAATTATCCCTGTTTAAGTCTTGATATGCAAGCAGGCATGTGTGTGTGTGTGTGTGTGTGTGTGTGTGTGTGTATCTCAGCAGATAGAATATTTTCTGAGAGAACAGAACTTATTTATTAAAGGATTTATTAAGCCTTTGGGTAGTTTTGTAAAAAGTTAGAATACTGTTTTTAAATACAGTCTGTTAATAGGGGAACTTTATTCTTTTTCTGTGCTAATTATTTTTTCTATATGATAAGCACCTGTTTTCTTATAAAGGCGCTGTGTGTGTGTGTGTGTGTGTGTGTGTGTGTATGTGTATATGTCTGTCTGTCTCCCTACTCCCACCCCTCAGCTTCTTTGGTTCTGTGTCAGGCTGAAGGAAGAAAAGTAATTAGACATACAAGTTGTATCACACAGTGATTCTATCAAGGAAAGGCCAAGAAGTAACACTGTTACTTCCACCATTTGATCTGGGTTTTTTGAGTTAAATGTGTATAAAATTAAGATATACTTTTTTATGTAAAAAAAAATCCCTTTCTCATCTCTGCTTCTTAGAGATATTGTTATTGCATTTTTTATGTCCCTTGGACACCTTCGATGAAAATCAAATTATTTTGGCCAAACACTAAATACTAAGGAGTTCGAGCTATATAGAATGCAGTAGATTTAAGTTAACACACAATTTTATTATGTTTGTGGCATATTAGACTATAATCATTCAGCAAATACCTATTGAGAACCTCAATCAGAAATTAGAGAGCTGTGAAAGATTGGTTAGTCTCTTGTTACTGGCCAAAACCAGAAATAAGGCTAATCTCCTATTCTTCCTGCAAATCCCAAAGTTTACCACTTAACATTCTCTCATGGATATGAAACACAGGCATATAGCAAGTGATATCTCTGACCTGAGATGAATTATTTTGAATTCAGTGAGAAATAAGTCCAAAATGCAAATTTAATACCCAGGTCCACACCCAACACACACATAGTCCTGCTAAAAGCACATACATTTTTGTTTAAAAAAATAGGCAAATTAACAAGCAGTAAACCTCATATTTTTGTGGGTAATGTTTCCTAGAAATGTTAGCAACCAAAAATGATTATCAGAAAGTGCTACGTCAGATAAGTTGGAGGGAAAGATACTAAAAACACATACCAGGTTAAAAGAATCATAACACATAGGCATGGCACGTGGTAATAAGAAATACCAATGACAGAGGAAAGAAGGGATGAATATAAAAGACATGAAACAAAATGGACTGGCAATGCAGCTTAGTGGATGTGGAGAGATAAAAGATAACTAGTTTCAGTTTGGGTGATATGATTGAGAGGATAAGAGGAGTCAGGAGAAGTTTGGTTTTAAAGATGTAAAGTTTTGGGTTAGGGATATAACTCAGTAGCATAGTGTGTGTTTAGCACGTGTTCAATCCCCAGCACCCCAAATTTTTTTTTCAAGTTTTGATGAGTTATCTCAGTAGAAATGTTGAAATAGAAGCTGGATGTGAACATTAGAATAAAATAGAGCTGTCAAAGTCAACTTTGAAACAGAAATTGAAACATATTTTCAACTTTTTCCTTATTTAGTGATGGGGTAGGGGGACCCCAAGATAGTAGTATAGTTGCAAGGGAGAAAGAAAATTAAGGGAAAAGTTTTAAGAAAGAGAAAAGAGTGTTTACGGTCATATTTGACCATTAGCAACCTCAGACTTTGGTGTCTTCACAATTATTTTTAAGAAGGTATAAATGAGCCAGGCATGGTGGCACACATGTAATCCCAGCTTCTCAGGAGGTTCTGGAGCAGGAAGATTGCAAGTTTGAGGCCAGCATCTGCGATTTAGCAAGACCTTGTCTCAAAAGATAAAAAATAACCAGGTGCAGTGTTGTGTTCCTGTAATTGCAGTGACTCCAGAGGCTGAGGCAGGAGGATCTCAAGTTTGAAACCAGCCTCAGTACTTTAGTGAGGCCCTAAGCAAATTAGGAAGACCCTGCCTCAAAATAAAAATAAAAAGGGCTGGGGATGTGGCTCAATGATAAAGCACCCTGAGTTCAATCCTCAATATCAAAATAAATAAATAAAAATTTTTGAAGGGCCAAAGATGTACCTGAGTGGTAGAGTGCCCCTGGGTTCTAACCCCAGAAAGAAAAGAAAAAAAGTTTTAAATGCCACAGAATATTATGTGATTTTTATATCTTCTCAGTCATAGGGATATCCAAATTACTGCTTTATTCTTTAATGACTTACCACTGTCATATATTTTATATAACATTTAAGGGCTACAGAAGAAACAAATCACTGTTCCTGTTCTTTATGGTATTCCAGTACATCATTCCTCCCAAATGTCCATTTTTTTTTCCATGATTATATTTTCTAATGTTAACTACAAACCATGCTTGATTTTAATACTCATACATAGGAAAACAATGCCAATGAAAAATATTAATCAATTAAAACCACATGAAAGCAATTCCTTTTGAGTACATACATATTGTTAACACAGATTTAGAGGAAACATCAACTCCCTTCCTAGATAGAATGTCCTAGCTCAAGAATCCCAGATTTTAAAATACTTTTTACCTTTGGTCACCTAGTGTCATCCCACAAAATTCCTTTGTGAGTGGGTGCTTAGGTTGCTTGGAGAATAGATCGCCTGCCTTCCCGGAATCCTTTTTTGTAGTGAGGAGAAAGCATGGATGAAAACTCCCTGCTTCAGGGCGTGATCAAGGAAAGGTTCCCTGGCACCTGAATTGGCAGAGAAATGGTGCCATTCCCTTCTTGCTAAGTAGCAGAGTTTTGTGCTACAAATTCTAAATTCCATCTTGGAAACTCATTTCTCCATAGAAACCATTTCACGAAGAATCCTATAAACAATGGCCTTCCTAGAAAAGCCTACCTAAATTATAATGTAACTGAAATTCTGTGTATTTGCTATTGAATGAACATAATAGTAGAAAACAATACTCTTAAAAATATTTATCTTTATAAGTAGAAAACATATCCCAAGTACAGGATGGAATTTTTTCTTCATTTTAAGCATAACCACTTTTAAAATTTATGCAACTTTTCCAATTCCACAAAAGAATAGTATTGAATTTGTTCAAAATAAAACCTCTATCACTTACTTAAGTGAAACATGAATTAGAACAAATTTTGTTGACTTTTGGTGTTGTTATTTTTGTGGTGCTGGGAATCAAACCCAGGGTCTTACATATGCCTGGCAAGCACTCTGCCATTGAGCTATATCCCTAGCCTTTGTTTTGTCCAGTTTTTGAGACAGAATCTCACTATGTTGCCCAGGCTGTTCTCAAATTTGACAAAAATGGTCCTCTGGCCTCAGTCTCCAGAGTAGCTGGAACTATAGGTGCCACCATACCGGGCAGGAAAGCTTTTAAATTAGGAAAACTTTGGGGGGAAAAATAAATTGTGTAAGTTGTTTCTATATTAAACACTAGGCCCAAAAGAAAAGGGATTGGGGTGGGGGGGGGGACAGTTCCTAAGATTTATTCCCAAACCTCTTACATACACATCTAATGTGTGTTGGAGGGGGAAAAAAACCAGTGTTTTTAAAGGCAGTTTGTTAACACTCTTTATATAATAAACTATCCTCTTTTGTGCTAATTATTTTTCCACATAGGACTATGTTACAACTGAGTAATTATCTGCATAAAGATGACTATTAAATTCATAAAATAGGAAGCGGCTGCTACCTCCGAGTCACGTGTCTGCCGAAGATGGCTGCGCTGGGAGGAACGGAGTAAAGGGTCAAGATGGAAAATCATAAACCACATGATACTATCAAGGAAAAGTCAATTTTTGATATCATAGCCAGAAAAATTGAACTACTACCAGAAGCAGAAAGGAATCTACTTGAACATGGATCCACATATATTGGACTTAATGCTGCTCTCTGTGGCCTAATAGCAAACAGTCTTTTTCGGCGTGTCTTGCATGTAACAAAGGCCCGAATAGCTGCTAGCTTACCAATGACAGTGCTCCCATTTTTGACAGCAAATGCATCTTTCAAAGGTTTTGTAAGTTTACCTTTGAGTACAGGTGATTTGAATTGTGAAACCTGTACTGTGACACGGGGTGGACTTGTTGGTTTAGTTTTAGGAGGTCTGTACCCTGTTTTCTTGGCTATACCTATAAATGGTGGCCTAGCAGCCAGGTATCAATCAGCCCTGCTACCAGAGAAAGGAAACACCTTAACTTACTGGATTAAAATTTCTAAGCCTATCTTCAGAAAGATGTTATTTCCCATTTTACTTCAGACTATGTTTGCAGCATACCTTGGGTCTAGACAATATAAAGTACTTATAAAGGCCCTTCAGTTACCTGAACCAGGCCTAGAAATTCACTGATTTAGAGCAAATGTGTATACAAAATAAAATTGTAAAGATAAAAAAAAAAATTCATAAANAAAAAAAAAAAAAAAAAAAACTAACCCACCAAAAAAAGAAAGAACTAAAGGTAATGTCTCCATATAAGTGTAGTAAGGAGAAAGGAATAATAGAAAGATGATGGGCTACCAGGAGTGCAGAAGACCGAGCAGTGAAGCCTGCAAGCTGAAGAAGAGTTCAAGATCAAAGGGAACAGTGCTGCTGAGTGGTCAGTCCAACAGTGTGGTCAAAGAGGACCAAGTCAGATGCAGGTGTACAGGTGATTCTCAGTGTATGTCTATGTATATCCATCAGGACATAAGATGATCTAGATCATCTTGAAGTTTTTCCTCTGAATTAAAAAACTCACTGTTTCTTTAGACTCTTGCACATAAAAATAAATGCCAATATAAAAAGTCTGTGATTGCCAAGAAATAACCTGGTCACTTGGGCTTTGAGCATATTTCCATTTTACTGGTTTGCTAAGAGCACTTAACGTATACAGTTTACCTAAACATAACAGAAAATAAGATTTTAAAGTGAAACAAATATTATGGCACTATCTATCATAGTTCTTGACTAATACTCATATACTCAAAAATATCTGCAGGTATAATTCCACACATGAGATCATGTTCAAGGCCAGAGTGAGGCACTGATTCTAATCTTACCTCCAGTCCATTTCTATGTGAAATTTGGATAATTATTTGGTTCAAATCTGAGCTATTTTAAGATGGTAGCCAGTAGCAAGGCTGAAGACAAACTTGTTACAAGAATGTCTTCAGGGGGCTGGGGTTGTGGCAGAGCACTTGCCTCTCACATATGAGGCACTAGGTTGGATCCTCAGCATCACATAAAAATAAACAAAATAAAGATATTGTGTCCATGTATAACCAAAAAATTTTTTTTAAATCATCAGTACTTTTGCCAAAATGTATACATTCTATATTAAAATGTATCTAATGTAGCTATTTCAAGATCAGTGCAATAGAGCTGGGGTTGTGGCTCAGTGGTAGAGTGCTTGTCTCGCATGTGTGAGGCACTGGTTTTGATCCTCAGCACCACATAAAAAGCAAATAAGAATTCATACCCCACTTGAATCAAATGTATGATATGTCAAGATCATTGTAATGTTTTGAGCAACTAATAAAATAAAGTAAATAAAGGTATTGCATCCATCTACACTAAAAAATTTTAAAAAATAAATGCAATAAACAATGGAAAATTTTAAGTTCTTAAAATACTTGAAGAACTAAATAGAATTAATGGTTAATTGAATTTATAACTTGTACTTTGTTTTCACTAAATATTCTGAAGTTTTGTTATAATCCAATTTCCACCTTTTATCCACGGCATTTGTAGATTTCAAGTAGCAATAAGAATACTATAGAGAAATTTTAAAATGGAAAGAGAAAAGGCATCAAGGAAGGACTCTTTGTGTCATTTCACAATGGTTCTTAGGAGATCTTTAATAAATAAAGTATTAGGATTTCAGTTCTATATAGTTTTATATAGACTATCTAAAAATAAAATTCCTAAGTGCTGAATCAGGATTTTATGCATGCGACATGCTGAATCAGTTCTTTCAAATGTGAGCATTTTTCACAGACTTTTCAAAGTAGATTGTGGCTCCCAAAGGGGAAAAGAGTAAGAATTCCCCACCCCTCCATTACTGGGAATCAAACTCATGTCCTGGTGCATGCTAGGCAGGTGCTGTACCACTGCAACTATGTCCCCAGCCAGCAGGCTATTCTTGAAAATAGAGGAAATGAGTAAACTAGAATATCCATTAATTTGGGGGGATTGAACCCAGGGGTGCTATACAAGAGCTATATTCCCAGCTTCCCCTCACCACCATCTCCTTTTCTTTTCTTTCTTTTTCTTTTTTCTTTCTTCATTTCTTCCTTTTTTCTTTGAGACAGAGTCATATTAAGTTGCAGAGGCTGGTCCCCAACCTGCTATCCTCCTGCCTTAGCCTCCCAAGTCACTGGCATTATAAAGCTATGCCAACCACACTCATATCTATTTATTAACTCATTCTATATTTGAAAAGTTATATACTTCAGGATCAGGCTGACTTCTAGAAAAGGGAACATTTTATTGATTATAAGTCATATATACTAGGGCTTAATTGATTTTAGATAGTGGACTTCAGAAATCCCTGCTGAGTTCTCTTAGGAATAGAGAGGAAATGCCACTATAATGCCATTTAGTTGTGGGTAAACCATAACTGGAGAATAGTTTAGGATGGCATTTTCTAAGTGGGGTTATGGAGGGAATGGAGGACACCAAGGAACAATTAGTAACTTGTCTTTGCCTGTCCTTTGCTTCCACTGTTTCCACTAGAAGGAACTACTCTGAACATTGCTACACTATTTTTGAGCAAGACTGTTCTCTTTTGCCCAACCCTGGACACTGAGTAATTGTTTAGTGACATAAATGGAATAGTTAATTCTAAAGGATCCCTTGGGGGAGAGAGCTATTGGATCAATAACATGATTATTATAGAAAATATTTTAAATACAGAAATGTACAAAGAAAGGAAAAATCATCTGTAATCATACTATCATAAGCATTGTTTATATTTGGATTATATACAATCTTATGTATATGCAGTTATTAAATGGGAACATAATGTGTTTTATTACTTTTCAATTTAATATTTAAGTGTTATTTCTGATGTATTTTGATATTCTTCAAGAATATTATTTTTTATGTTTTTTATATATTCAATAATGTTAATGTCTGCCTTTTATTTATTTTAAAAACCCCTATGAATTTTCATTTTTGTTGTTTTTAGGTTTTCCCTAATACGGACAATGATATATTAAACATCTTTGTAAATCTTTTTGCCATCTCTAATTTTTTTAGAATATGTTTATAGTAATAGAATTATATACCCAAAGGATAAAAACATTTTGTTTGTTTTTTGAGATGGCCCAAGCTGGCCTTGAATTCCCGTGCTCAAGAGATCCCTTGCCTCAGCCTCCATAGCAATTGAGACTTATAGGCCTGCACCACCACACTTGGTGGAAGCATTTTAAAACCGGGTGTGAGAGTGAGTTTTAAAAATACCTAATATATTCGGTCAAATTACCCTTCAGAAAGTTTGTGACATTGTACATTTTCACCAGCAGTGCCCATTTCCCACAGCTATGCACACTGCATATTGATGTTTCTTCTAAATGTAGGTTTTGTAAGTCTTTAAGCAACTGGAAACTCAACTTGCATTTTTAAATTTACTGGTTTATTGAACATTTTTCTTAAGTTTTGACCTTTTAATGTCTAAGAATGTATCCTTTTGACTTACCTGTTCATTGTCCACTTTTCTTGGGGAAATTTTTCTATAAGAATTTTTTGTAGATGAAGGAAATGATACCCCTGTCATGTATTAGGATGATTTCCTTGTTTGTTGATTGACTGTTGATTCTGTTTTGGCATTTAAAATTTTTCTATTCTATATACAGGAGAAAATGCAACATGTGGATGACACTAAAGAGTTCATATTCTGAACATAAATATTCCCCTAAGAATATTTATTTAAGGTCTTTTGTTACTATTAATCCATCTTGCCTATGCTGAGCATTGCATATATATCCACTGGCTAGATTTGAAGACAATATATCTAGTAAATTACCAACAATTTTTTTACTTACAGAGTATGGGTTAAATAAGGCTGTCCTAACATTGGCTAGTTACTGCTGAAGAGACAATCCTATTCATTCAAAATTTCAGTATGACCTTAAAAATAAGCAGAACTGATTTATCAGTTACTTCTGATAAAGAGGCAAATAACCTATGCAAATACTACAATAAGGCCACATACTGAACTACCCATACAATTAAAAAATGAAATCTTCGAGGGTTGAAAATACATCTGAAGGTTTTTTAAAAATGTCTTATGATGCTGGGTGTGATGGCTCACGCCTGTAATTCCAGGGGCTCAGGAGGCTGAAGCAGGAGGATTTCAAGTTCAAGGCCAGCTTCAACAAATTAGCAAGACCCTATCTCAAAATTCAAAAATTAAAAAGGGCTGGGAATGCAGTTCAGTGATTAAGTACCCTGGGTTCAATCCCTGGTACCAAAAAAAAAAAGTTTTATGATCTAGGGGGGGTCAGCTATGTATAATATTTTATTATAATCTGTACCTATTGTTTATATAGCCTATCTATTCATATGGTATAAATATTCTATATGTGACACACAGTGGTTGACAGTGTTTCTCTAGCCAAGCACACATAGCACTCTCAAAATTATATAAAATTTTGTATCATTTTGCTCTCTTTATGGTACCTACATAAAGTAAAGGACACACCTTTAAACCAGCCTACATTGTTACTTTTTGGCATGTTCTATGAGATTAAAACAATTTTGCTTCGACAAAAGTAACATCAAAACTAGATACAGTTACAAGCCTTGTTTCCATTCTAGTCATTTAATTCTCATTCTGTTTTCCTAGTGGAATGGTTTTTATTTGTGAAATATTCCCAATTAGAAATATCCTCTATATAGAAAAAGAATTGACTGATTAAATCATTACTTTTTATATAGTGATTTCAACTATCATAGAAATTTGTTTTTTCAGGGTCAAATTGTAAGCAAGTTTAAAATATTCACTAGTATATGCTCTATAATGTTATTCTTTCAGAAAATATAAGAGTAACTATAATGGCATATTTTGAAGAAATGGACTAGTAGAAATAAATATATACAATATAATGTTGTAAACTGTGAATTTAGTAGATCAGCCATACCTGTTTATTCATTATTGTATTGCTAAAATTAATCAATACACTTTGTAAAATGGGCTCTTTAAAACAATTTATAAATGTGTACAAGATATACAAAATTATGAAATTTTAAATAGAACTTATTTCTGCATAAATGGCAAATTACAATAATGCTAAAATTCTCAAGGTCACAACCGGATATTACAGTGCAGATATATTTTATGCATTTTGACAGAATGAGGAAATTGATTGTAATCTCTAAGAAAATAATTTATATAAAAATGAGCAAAGTTGAAATGTTTGCTAAGTAGTTTTCTCCAGTGAACTCTATATGTTCTATAATTTTAAAGAGCATGTTCAAATCATAATACATGTGTGTACACACATACACAAAATGATTTTCAATTATTATGCATTTCATTTTATTCTCTAAATGATATAGGATCCTGCTGTTCTGTAACTGTTTCTCTCACCGACTCATGTGCTCTTGTGACACATTTGACTTGGAGAGCTCTGGCAACAATGGTTCAAGACACCTAAACCCAAACTTAAGACTATTTTTTAAAAGTCAATCCTTCCATTAAGAACAGGTCCAGAAGTTCATATAATAGCTACAATGGCATGTCCATTAGCCTGTCAGACAGCAACCCATATGCTGAGATGAGAAAAAAAGCAATGGTCCAACTTCTCTAACTTTGTGTAAACACTTATGGAGACATTTGGAGACATTCATGACCACAAACTTACCCACATTTTCTCATTTGGAATGTCTTGAGTTATATATAGAAATAGCAGAAAT
>NW_025999977.1:4931448-4935957 GCF_001458135.2 Marmota marmota marmota | reverse complement strand
TTTTTTTTTGGGGGGGGGGGGGTACTGGGATTGAACCTAGGAGTACTTAATCACTGGATCATATCCCTAGCTTTTTTATTTTTAATTCTTTTCAAATTTTAGACAAGATCTCACTAAATTGCTGCATCTGGGCTGGAACTTGTGATCCTCCTGTCTCCAGGTTTTGAAGTTGCTGGGATTACAGGTCTGTGCCACCATCCCCAGCTAATTAACCAACTTCTGATAGCAAATTAAACTAAAACTATGGTTTCAAAGTCAGAACATTCATATAACATTGTTTTTCTTTCTCATCTCTCTAACTTGTTATTCAATTGGGTCAGTTTAGTGTTATATGCTATTCCCTAGGGGAAAATCCTAAGGGAATTATTACAGAAGAATATGTTTTTCACCAGGCAGACAAAAGCACTGAGTTAGGTCCCTCAGGGAACCTTCTCAGGGTGTTCTATAGTTAATGGTGCAGGGCTAGGAGGGAGCTTCCCAGGGCTGAGGCACAGTACCCAGAGGGCTGCTCAGCTCTTCTTTCTAGTAGACATTGAGGACAGGTATTAAGTCCAAATTAATCTGGCAAGAAATGGCTTGTTTGGTTTTTTTGTTTGTTTAAATTCAAGTATTGGCATAGAGCATGATATTTCGTGGCCTATGTCCTACTCAAGTTAAAGATGAGACTGAAATGATTTATTGTCTAGAGACAAGAATAGTGCAAGCAACTACAATAAATAATCTGGAAGAATAGTTAAGTAGATTGTGTGTTCCCAATGCAGCAATATCATAGTGCCTCTGTGGTAGGATTTTGATATTTACCACGTGGTGAAGTTGGTTAAGGTCCTTCCATCCATTGAATTGTCACTGAATATTAGGCAGAGGAAAATGAGTCAAAGGACAAGGATAGATATCTACTACAGATGGATTTCTCTCAACTGCTATTAAAATTCTTGGTCCGTAGAGATTTTAATGCCATGTTGTTTCAATAATAGGTGATAAAGATGAATTATGCAATTTATGTGGAGGTTAATTATATGAACAAGATTTTACACATCTGTAAATGTGTAAAACAATGATAGTGTACAGAGATGCCTACTTTGTCTGCTACCCAAAGGCATAAAAAAATCATCATATACAATAATAATCACAATTATAATATTTTATCCTTGATGCCTTAATTTAAATATTGAGCCTAAACTTTCAAAGCACTGTTAAGTACATAAGCTAATTTATACATATTCAGAGTTCTTTATTACACAAAGTACAATACTCTGAGGTGTGAAATGGGAATGATACATACTTGTCTTTTTATAGGATGAAAGAGGAGTGGATTTTAGACAGTTTAAAATATAAGTGTTCTTCATTGCTGTATGTATGCTATACTTCCATATAAAGTTTAAAAGTCTCCGGAAATATTACATGTGTATTAATTTGGTATAAAAATCACTAAAAATGAGTGGACTAAGTCAGTTCTTAAGAAAGGACATGTGTTTTTTTTAATATTTATTTTTCAGTTGTAGTTGGACACAATACTTTTATTTTATTTATTTATTTTTATGTGGTGCTGAGGATTCGAACCCAGGGCCTCTCACATGCTAGGTGACCACTCTACCGCTGAGTCACAACCCCAACCCCATGTTCCTTTTTTTTTTTTTTTTTTTTTTTTAATAAAAACGGATTGAGATGTCTTTAAAGAGTGATTTTTATCTATCTTTCCTTCAAAATGATTCTGAAGATTTGTGGGTGGTCATAAACTCTGGAGATATAACTGAGGTTTTATTAGGATACCTTGCATTAGTTTTTTTAAGTTTAGAGAGACAGAATAGGGACAAAGGAGAGAGTACATTTCTACCCAGACAGAGTGGTTTCTGGTGTCACTTCTTGGTGATCTGTTTGAGATGGTGCAAAGGGAATGAATGAGGCTGAGGCAGAATGATTACAAGTTTAAGGCCCAGACAGGGCCTTAAACTTGTAATCATTAAGTGACCCTGTTAAAATAAAAAATAGAAAGGACTGAAGATGTAGCTCAGTAGTGAAATGCTTGCCTAGCTAGTATGAAGCCCTGGGGTTGATCCCCAGTATCACAAAGAGGTGGGGGATATGAATGAGCTGTGGGTTTTAATTCTCTGCTCTGTTTCTGCATCTCACTGAACCTTGGTTTCCTCATCTATAAAAGAGAAGGTTGCTTTGCGAAGTAGTGCTGAATACTATTATCGCAGCAGGAGAGAACCACAAAATAACACCTTGGGTCTAAGTATTAGAATTATGTAATTGTAAAATAGATGAACCGATTTCCTTTCAATTGTAAGTAGTTTTAAACACCACCAAAGATGGTAAGGCTAAGCCATTAAAGTGGCTTTTATAAAACTTTTTTTCTTTGGCTTTTATCAACTATAAATTAAATCTACTCTATTCATAGTTTGAAGCTGAGGAAGTAAGCTCTTGTGACCTGCAAATATTTTCACCCCAGGAAAATGATTATTCCTTGAAAAGCCAAAATGTTTTACACTCAGTCCTCCTGTTTAAAGTCTAAAGATGTCATATATATATATATATATATATATATATACACACACATACATATACATACATATATATATAATGTATACACACATATATACATATGTACATTTTTTCCTCGGTTGAAAAATCAAGAATTGTTTTCAAAACCTTAAACAAAGATCAATATAAATTACATAAGTCATATATTGCCTGAGGACCTTAATGGAGCACATAATAAATACTAATTAACTTTAGCAACACCCTTGTGGTAAAAATGTTATTACTCTACCTCCCCTTTAAACAGGCAGGGAGACAAAGATTATATGAGACCAAGCAATTCACCTGGGATGTGTGGAAGAAGTTGCTAAACCAGAAAAGAGAACCCAGGAGGTTGGAATCTGAACCCCATGTGCTTACATTTTAAAATATCTCATTATGCATATCATCTCTACTTTTCTTTACATTGATATATCTGAAGTAGGGAATAGAGTATATATACTCGCCCCCAACCTCAAAATTTAGCTACTCATTTTCCAAGACCTATAATTACAAATTACTTATTCATAATACAAACACTTCAGTAGTTTAGATCTGAGTTTATTTAGTAAGCTTCAAATTGTTCCTACATTTGGATTAGAAATGGAATTTAATAAGAAAATGAGGACTGAGAACAACAATGAAAATAAAACAAAGTTCTTTAAGCAGATAAGTGATTTACTTGTTCATTGTTTTTATAAACACATGCTGTTTATTATTATTATTAGAGTGTGTATGTGGTACTGGAGATTAAATCCAGGGATTAAATCAACTATGGTAGGCAAGTGCTCTATCACTGAGCTACACCCCAGCCCCAACTTTTATACTTTTGTCCCCACAGTTGTTAACTCATAAGGTAACCCAGGAATTGCATTTTGATCTCCTACCCTGTCTCAACCCCTTTGTGTATAGAGACCACTCAATAAAGACATTGCCAGAAACACAATAGTTCTCCCAGTTGTAGATGGACCAGTAATGAGCATAAGGTGATGCAAAATGGATAACACAACCTATAAACTAGATTGCTTACTAAAGCATTCACTTAATATAGTATATTTACTCATTTAACCAAGTAATTTGTAATTTAAACAATCCTAGAAATGAAACTGAGGGGCCTGTGTTGACTTTAACTAGTTAGCTTTGGTAAATAAACACCAGTGCTATTTCTTTTTTAAAAATAAACATTTAACAACTGGGGTATGATTTATGATTTTAAAAAAAACAACAACAAAGATATTGACTGTGTCAAGAACCCACATAACTTACATCTGTCCACATTTTATTTTACCAGAAATCACTTCTCCTTAGACAAGAAGAAATGTTAGAGGCTGCTTGATTACCAGTATTTGGTAGTATGAAAAATGGAACTCATCACCATTTGCTAGGGTTTTTTCTCCCCCCGAAAAAGGCAATATTGGTTTATTAAGCACTCACGTATGTCCTTTTCTCTCACAATTTTGGAGTTGTGATGCATAAAATAACACCTTGAAATTGTTGATTATAATACAGAAAACCAGAATTGAATTTGGTTTTATGAGATAAGTTTCAACTTTGAGGTACTGCAGTGCACTTCTGAAAATGAGCCTTGCAAGTGTTTTTCCACTAGAATATTTATGGATATAGTAATTTAGGCAGACATTCCCTAGAGTAGATTATGACAAGCCCATAGCTGAAAGATAAGAATAAAACATAAAGTTTCCAGTTGCAAGTAGAGAAAGACATTTTATATTTTATACACACACATACTTTTTTTTTAAAAGAACCACTTTCTTTTTTAATATCATTGGCACTAAGTTAAAACAATCTACACATTTGGAAAACTGTCTTTATGACTATTTCTTTTTTTTTTTGGGGGGGGGGTGGTACCAGGGTTTGAACTCAGGGGCACTTGACCAGTGAGCCACATCCCCAGCCTTATTTGTATTTTACTTAGAGACAGGGTCTCACTGAGTTGCTTAGTGACTTCTTTTTTTTTTTTTTTTTTTTTTT
>NW_025999977.1:4833898-4930488 GCF_001458135.2 Marmota marmota marmota | reverse complement strand
TGAGCATTTTTTCATGTACTTGTTGATTGACTGTATGTCCTCCTCTGAGAAGTGTCTGTTCAGGTCCTTGGCCCATTTGTTGATTGGGTTGTTTGTTCTCTTATTGTCTAATTTTTTGAGTTCTTTGTATACTCTGGATATTAGGGCTCTATCTGAAGTGTGAGGAGTAAAGATTTGTTCCCAGGGTGTAGGCTCCCTATTTACCTCTCTTATTGTTTCTTTTGCTGAGAAAAAACTTTTTAGTTTGAGTAAGTCCCATTTGTTGATTCTAGTTATTAACTTTTGTGCTATGGGTGTCCTATTGAGGAATTTGGAGCCCGACCCCACAGTATGTAGATCGTAGCCAACTTTTTCTTCTATCAGACGGCGTGTCTCTGATTTGATATCAAGCTCCTTGATCCATTTTGAATTAACTTTTGTGCATGGCGAGAGAAAGGGGTTCAGTTTCATTTTGTTGCATATGGATTTCCAGTTTTCCCAGCACCATTTGTTGAAGACGCTATCCTTCCTCCATTGCATGCTTTTAGCCCCTTTATCAAATATAAGATAGTTGTAGTTTTGTGGATTGGTTTCTGTGTCTTTATGACTATTTCTGATAGATCACATTCTTTCCTGTTTCTAGGTTAAAGTTAAATAACTCCCGAGACTTTAATTTTAGTTTCTCAAACAAGATAAAACCAGTTGAACTGCTTTTTATTATTTCCCGAGCCAGGAACTGAGGCCAACACTATTGAAGAGGTAACCACAAATTGACTTTTTGTGTTTTGTAGGTAAATATTAGCAAATAAATGGGAGTTGTTGATGTCCTTAAAAATAATTTCAGAAGAAATGAAAGAGTCTTCATATTACCATTAATCAAACTATTTCCCACTGCTTTTTCTGGGGAAGAATTTACAAATGTCAGTAAAACATCCACGCACACACACTTTTTTTATGGTGCTCGGGATCAAACCTGGGGTCTCAGGCTAAGCAAGTGCTTTATCATTGAACTATAGCTCCACCCCCAGTAAAGTCCTTCATATGTAGAAATTATGGTGTTTAAAAACATGCTAAAATGTCATTGCTGCTACTGACAGCTATCTCTGCAACAGGACTAACATTGTTAAAATACATTTTAAGAGTCTTGGCAGATAGTGTTCCTACGATCATCACATTTTAAAGACCTTTCTAAATCGTGAGTTACATGAAGTAAAGAACCAAAGAAAAAAATTAGGCGAGGTTGTTTCATTCAGCTGTGTCTTTTCCCTCTGGGGCCTATTAAGTACTATACAAACAAGGCTGCCTCTTGGTCTGGCTGATTTGGCCTTGGTACACACCTCTCAGGCAAGTGGAGCCAATCCTCCAGAACACTCTGTCTGGTCTTGAACAGCTTGTTATTCACATTTCAGGCCTCTTTTTTTCACACCTGTTTTTCATTTCATGATGTCATCAGAGCATCTGATACTGATCAACGGAAGGTAGGCTAGGATGCGTGTATTCAGACAAGGACATGCTGGGGCTATATGCAAGCTTTACAGAGTAGAATAGTGGTACAGGGTGTGTTTTACTGGCACAAGTTGTTTAACATCTGAGCAGGAAAAAAAAAATGTGTTCAGAAATGTCTCTTTACCTCCTTCTCAGGGTTACAGTGACTTTCCAGGCCAAGCATTGAACAAAGAAGAAAGGAACCCATTTTTAATAGCAATGGACAAATGCAGAAGCAACATGTGTTGGCATTTCATCATGTAGAGTCTTATTCAGGTCGTTTATCCTAACACAGAGGAGGATGATTCCAAGAAGCAAAAACGTGTTTACTTTGGCCTCATGAAATTCATGCTTGGGCAAATCTTAGGGGTATAGAATCTTCTGCACATTCATGCATAACACCCATTACTGTTAATAGGAGATAACCAGATACATAGAAAAGAAAACATGCCCTTTAGAATTGAACTTGGACCTTAGGGATGAAAATATCTCCCTCACTAATAGCTGATGGGAATTATACAGTCTCGAATTTACTCCCTGCTGACCTGACATCATTGAATTTGGAGAAGCAAAGCCAGGTTCATCCAGGGGTAGCAGAGGAAAAAAAATGTTTTGAAAAAAAAAAAGGTGATTATAAATCTGTCTTTTAAATTAAGTCACAAAAGTCCCTGCCTAATTATATCATAAAAACAAGTTCTAGCTCAAAGTTCCAAGGCAAGAGAAGCTGCAACAGATTTGTTTACTACTTTTGACCAATCACTCTTGGTTAATTTTTCTTAAAACCATAAATTTAACTCCTTTAATAAAAGCAGACTCATCTAATAAAATAAAATAATTTGGAGATTAATTTACATTTAATTTTCAGGGATTCATGGTTAGGGAAAACAGTAAAAATAATTTTGATCCACAGAAAAATACAAACTTTGACTCATACACGATCGATGATCTTCTTGACCCCCAAAGTGAACAAAGAACCAGCCAATCACTGAAGCAACATGGTATTGAGAAATTGCAGTGAGTAAATAACCAGGTATGATGGCACGTGCTTATAATCCTAGTGACTCAGAAGGCTGAGACAGGAGGATTGCAATTTATAGTCCAGCCTCAGCAATTTAACAAGGCCCTAAGCAACTTAGGGAGACCCTAAGTTGAAAAGTGAAAATAAAAAGGACTGGGGATATGGCTCAGTGATAAAGCACTCCTGAATTCAATCCCCAGTGCTTAAAAAAATTATTATGAGTGAAACATTATGGGAAGTGCTGAAGGGAGACAAAAAGCATAATTCTTTCATTTAAAGAAACATAGGGCTAAACCTGAATGTCAGTCCAAAGCCATATGGATAGTTTTCCATGCACTTTCTTGCTTTGACCTTGTCTCTCTCCTTTTAATAGGATTGTGAACAAAAGGGTAAGGAGGAGAAAAAGGCAAGGTCCCCAGTAGTCTGTTGATTGGTGTGTGTGTGTGTGTGTGTGTGTGTGTGAGAGAGAGAGAGAGAGAAAGAGGTGGGGAGGGAGAGGGAGAGAGATGAACTCTGAGAATCAAACTATCTTAAAAAGACAAGTTTTAAAATAGATAAATCTGAGCTGTTCATCTCAACCTTTCCAAGTCTCTGTCTTTGCATCTGTGATATGGGAGCAATGATTCTACTTTACAGGATGGTTATTTTATTAAATAAGATAGCATGTCTAAAGTACTTAGCATGGGACTTGATAAATAGGAAGAGTTTAAATACACAGTAGTCTTCATTAACATTAATGATGGATAGTAGCTAATATCTATTTAATATCTAGTATGCCTTTCATGGAATATTCCTGACTATTGAATTTGCTAGTGTCTCAACTCTCCAGGCAAAGAGTATGAATTATAACTCTATGAGAAATTGGTTGATCTCTTCTGCGGTTTGTTCCAAGGACTAACTCAGCAAATGACCCAGACTGGCAGTGTGGGGTACAGGATGGGATGGAGTAGAGGGTGAAGAATCATGCCTGTTCAGAGAGAATTAAGGCCAGCAGCATGCCTTTGCCAAGTCAGAGCTACCGCAGACGTCCCTCAGCTTTGCACTCTACGGGACTGAGTAGCTTTATTTGTGCCAGGCTGGCCTTGTGGATAATCCCAAAGAGAGTTAAGCTAACTCCAGCATTGGGACTCTCAGGCGCTTAGTTTTGTAATGAAGCTTTGTTTTGGAGCAAAGGACAGCACAATATCTAGCTCAGTCCAATCAATGACATAAGAGGAGATAAGTTCTGCTTAAAAGGAGGAAATCCAGAAATGAAATCACAAAATCTACGTTATGCAGGGTGCGTGCAGAAAGACACCTCTGTCTCCTGCCCATGTCAATTGAGGTGATAGAAGACTTAACACTTTAAGAGAATTAAGGGTGAGTTGTTGAGAAAAGGCTTGAGTCCTGGAATTGGGGAAGCTCAGGTGAAAGTGCCATCACAGTAAAAAGTTCAATTATGTTTGTGCATCTGATGAAGATATGACTTGGGAAAATCATTTTAAGATGGAGAGTTAGCCTAGATATATGTGAACCAATCTGGGAAAATTTATATTGATGCAGATTTTTTTTAATTGTAATTTTTAAGAATACAAATTAAATAGAAAATCCTGCATTTCATATCTAAGGGGAAAGAAAAGGAAAGTCATGAGGACCTTGACCCGTAAGCTCTGAGTACATGTGCTAATGATAATTGACAAAGACATGTGTTTCACTCTGTAAAATTTACAAGTTGAACCCACATGTAGGTGTCTAAAGTTGGTCGCAGATGCAGGTATCCCAGACCAAGAGGAAGCTTGAAGGCCATCCAGTCTATCCTGCCACTAGTACCACCTAGTGGTCGCCAAGAAGATATGTAAGCATCTTTCTAAAAATTACTTCAAAAAATTGTAAAAGCCATGGATCAATACAATAAAACTCCTTGTTATACCAAGGGTGGTGGTGCATGCGTGTAATCCCAGTAACTCAGGAGGCTGAGGCAGTAGGATTGCAAGTTCCAGGCCAGTCTCAGTAATTTAGCAAGGCCCTAAGCAACCCTGTCTCCAAATTAAAAACAAAAAGGACTGGAAATGTATCTCAGTGGCATAGCATCCTTGAATTCAATCCCCAGTACCACAACACAAAACAAAACAGAAACCTCATTGTTAAAAACAATTGAAAAATGCATAAGAATTCAGAGCAAATTGTCAAGGGTTCTTCCTTATTAACAGTAACCCTGCCTTTCTGACGTAGTTCACCCAGTTTCAACCTTCCTCCCCTCTCTCTTTCTCTCTGCACTTAGCTTGTAAAAACATAAATGGACTCAAACTACATACTATGGGGTGATTTTCTGCACTTAACAGATACCTTTAAACCTATTTCCCGGCACAGGAAAACATGCTATTGAGCTCAGACACTAGGATTTGTCCACGAGTATTAGGCCTGCTTTCATATTCTGAGCTGGAAGAGTTACATGGATGTTAATGCCTTCCCCTGGATGAGGTTCTCAGCTCTAACTGGCCATTACTGAAGGGAAAGCGAGGAACAAGAGACAGGTAAGCAAAAAATGAAAGATGGAGACCAGGCAGAGATACACACAGTTTATTTGTCAGAGCTGACAAATAAAGGCTATCTCTCTGAAGGAGAGAGAGGTCCCAAGATGTTTAGGTGTGGAGCTTTTGTGGGGCAGGGGCTTGGAGTTGTAGCTGTGGCGCTGTGGGATAGGCTCCAGTGCTTGTGTTTAGGCAGGTGGGAATAGCATGGATTGGCTTAGGTTGATGGCACCCTGGGGCTTTCCAGAGCAAAGGGATGGTGTCCTTCTGGGATTGGCTAGGGTTATGGTACCATGGGGTAGGTCACTAATGGAGGTGGGGGGAGCTTGGGTAAGGGGAAGTACAGGAAAGCAAAACTTTTAAGGTGGCTACTTATAAGGTGGCCACTTACAAGGTGGCGGTTAACATTTAAGATGGCTGCTCAGATGTTAAATCAAGACCCCACAATTACCACTTCCACTGCTGAATCCTTCCCAGTCTTGGGCAGTTGTTCCTCCAGCCCTCTTCCCTGCACCCTAAGCTAGCAATCTGTGGTCTGTCTTCATGCCTCCTCCTTTTCTCCAGTATTCTCAGTGGGCTGACCCTCTCACAGGCCTCTCTGCGGTTGTCACCATTTAACCTCCCCACCCTTCACCACCACTTCAGAAGCCTTCGAACTCATCTCCCTGCCTCCACATAGCCACCAGGAAGATTGCTTTACAACCAGATATCACTGGGTCATTTTATGCTTAAAAGAGTTCCTCTAGCTTTTACTTTCTCTACAGCTAAAACTAAGTTGCTTAATATGTATACAAGGCTCTTCAGAGGCCTCAGCCCACACCTCTTTTCTCCCCCACAACTTCCTAGGCTCCAGCCCCACAGAATCCCTTCCTCCAGAACGAATCATACACCTTCCTATGCCAGCACCCCACAGGAACTTCTCTAGGCCTGAGATATGCACATTCTTGCTCATCCTCCTGATTAGATTCCACTAATTCCTCAAGATACAGCTCAAATATCATCTATGAAGCTGCCTCCTATTCCTAGCAGACTCCTCCTCTCTACTCTCATGTATTTTATATCCCCTTCTAAACCATATTTTATCATCGATATTTAGCCATAAGCAATTTGATTACATATCATCACACTTCCATTACCATCTTCTGCCCCCAGGGTACCTGGTAGGAGAATGCTTGTTGAATGAATCTGTGCACATTCTGAAGGACTTAGTGAATAAACCCTGTAGCAGTGATTTCCAAACTTTAATGTGTTAAGACTCACCTAAAGTGGCTCATTAAAACGCAGATGCTTTGGACCTACTACTCTCTGAGAGTTCACTTGATTTGACAGGTCTACAAAGGTGGAGCTCAGGGGAATGTACATTTTAACAAGCGCCCCAGATAATTCTGATGGCTGTGAGATGCCTTCCCTAGGAAGGCACAGCATGTAATTTGAAGAAAAAAAAAATGGTGAAGAACATTTGTTCCTGGAGATGGCACTCACTGAAGAATGTTCTTATGCCCTTAAGAGATCCCTTGAGGTAGTTGTTCTTGGCACTCCTGAGAATAAATAGATACCAGCCTAAGTTTGATAAAACGACAGTGAATTCCGGGAAGATTATAAAGAAGCATCAAGCAAAGTACAGGGCTGGGCTGTTTCTTTTTTGGGACAATTGTCATCAATCCCCATATGCTTGTTTTGTTAGAATCGTCACTGTTTAGCCAAGCCCAAGCTGTTTTCATTAATATGTTGCATTTGTGTCAAGCATCTCTTTGGAGGTTCTCCAAGCATTTTAGCAGCTTTAAAGCCTGTCTTCCCTCATTCCCTGAGGGAGGAACAAGCACAAGTTCATGCCGCCAACTCGTTACAGAGGCATTGCTCAAGAGCAGCTCCTGGGACACCAGATGCAGGCAAGAGCAAGAGTGGGCTAATTCCCAGCCCCCTCCCCTCTGCTCTGTCTCATTTTCCCCACCCACCATGCCAAATGCTCATATTGTCTTTAGCAGGTGGCTTCCACCCCTGCCTTCAAGTCTGCTCAATTTTCCTCCCAAGATAGATAAGCTCCAAAAAGATTCACAGGTTCTATGCAACGCAGAAAAGCATCCTGAATGCAAACTGGGCAGAACAAAACCTTGAACAATTAATCCAACAGGTTTTGCAGAAACCATGGGAAACATGGATTTGGTTCTGGATCAAAATATAAGAAATTTTAGGCAGCAGGTGTCCACTAGTCTCCTAGATGTCTGGGGGATCTAGACTTAGCTCCCTGGATCTACCTGGACTCACATGCAGGCTCCTCATTCTTATGATTAATCTCTGGGCAAGCCTCCTGTGAGTTCTTAATCTTGCATTTTCCAACAGACTCTGATTTCTTATATCTGTTCTCAGGCCAATGAGGTTAGCCCAGTTGAGTTAACCCAGTGTTGATCAAGGCACTACTCTGACTCTGCTTTTTCTAGGTTCTGCCTCCCGAATCATGGTCTCTACTTCCCAGCTCCATTACTCCAGATCCAATAAAGTACTACTTAAGAGCCAAAGCAAGATACATATATTCAAAGCAAACCAGCTAAGGGGAAGAGGAGGGAACCACACTGGCAGCTACACCTTGGTGTGTCTGTTCAGTAGTCTATCTGCTCCTCTAGGGATAATCATTCATGCTTTTAGGAGTTGGCCTGACTTGATGGCTTGAGCTTTTGCCTTGTGGGCCACTTAGTGCATTAGTGTTTTTATGTATACAGTAAAATTAACTCTCTCACTCTCTCTCTCTCTCTATGAGTTTTTTTTTTTTAAATATTTATTTATTTATTTTAGTTTTCGGCGGACACAACATCTTTGTATGTGGTGCTGAGGATCGAACCCGGGCCGCACGCATGCCAGGCGAGCGTGCTACCGCTTGAGCCACATCCCCAGCCCAACTCTATGAGTTTTAACATACGTATAGGTTCATGCAATCTCCACCATTATCAGGGTGCAGAACACCTCCATCACTTTAAAAAACTCCCTTGTGGTGTCCCTTTGAGTGTATTCAAACATTGTTTTAAGGACTTGATCTCAAAAAAAAAAAAAAAAAATCTCTTGGGAAAGGTTAAGCTCTATAGAAAAAGTTAAAAAAGAAAATAATTTTGACATTTCAAATTTTGCTTCAAACAAAGAGGGAGGATGTCACTAATGTCATTGTTACCTCTTGGGCCTTCACCTTCACAGGAATGGTCATCTCAGAGGATGGGAGATGTCAGCCTCTGGGGTTGTCAGAAGCCCAGAGTTCAGGAGGAGGAGGGTAAGTATGTTTGAATTGTACTGATTTAGGTTTCCATTCTGTCTCTTCTGCTCACACAAACTATGTGACCTCTGGCAGGCAGCTTAACTTCTCTGAGCTTCCCGTCCTCATTTTTGTAATGGCAATCATATACATTTTATAGGAGAGTTTGGAGGCTCTAATGAGGTAGTATATATAAAACCTCTGCACACAACAGGCCTTCAATGCCTGCTAATTTTGCCTCTTCTTTCTCAGTTTAACCCACCCCTTGACCTCCAAATAGAGCCACATCCAAACTAGCTCACTCTGAGTTTATCTTATTTTTAAGAATTTCAGAGAAAAAAGATGGGTTAATTCTTCTCCTAATCCATCCTATGACTTTTAACTGTACCTGACAGGAAATGATTTCCTGTCACTAACTTAAAACAATTGCTTTTTCATTTGAGTCTAGTTCCACTGTAGGTTCCTCAGCAAAAAAGAAGAGCAACTGGTCTAGATTCTCCAGATATTGTAGACCATGCTATTGCAATGACTGAGCCCCAAGCGTTTTGATAATTTATCAGAAAAGAAAAAAGAAAGAAAGAGGGAAAGAGGTAGAGAGAAAGAGAAAGAGAGAAAGAAGGACTGATACAGCATAAAGGGATAGAGAAATGACAGAAGCAAAATGTCAACTGCAAAATCCAGGTGATCAGTATGTGTATGTTTCTTGTGCAGGTTTTTCAAATATATATATATATATATATATACACACACACATATATATATACTTATTTCAGCATTTTTCACAATAATATGCTGGGAGAGAAGTTTATTGTTTCTTTTATGCTACAGGTCCAACAAAAATTAATAGGGTTCTACTCCCTGTCTTCTCACTCCAGGGCCCAGGATGATGGATCCTCTTGGAAGTGGCTGGTTACCACAGAAAAGGGAAAGAGAGCTCTGCTGAGCATTGCACAGATAGTCAGAGCCTGGAAGTGACACATGTCACTTTTGCTCACAACTCATTGGCAGGGCTACTGGCACATGAGCCTGCTGATGGCCACAGATGTACAGTCTTGTCATGTGCCCAGATCGAGGAGGGCTGGAAATATGTGGTCAGCAGCGCAGGTGGTTATTACCCATAAATAAACAACTTCAGACACTCCTTCAAAGAACTACAGACCTCAGCATCATCGTTATTCCAGCTACTAACATGAAAAGGCAAATTCATAGGAAGCAATATCATAAGAGAATTCAGAAGTGTTTTCTTCCTCATTTGCTTTCCTTCTTTAAAAGTCTCCTTTAAATGGAGCAGGAGAACTAAGCCACTAAAGGCTAATATATTCCAAATTCTCTCTGGCTGGTGTTTCAGTCAACTAGCCAGCCAGCCAGCCGGCCAGCCAGTCAGCCAGCTAGCTCTTTCTAGAATCTCATCACCTTTTTATTGAGTCAGCTCATTTTCACTGAGTCAGAAAGATGTGGAAGTCTTCCAAGGAACTTAAGAAAAACAGAAATTTAGATAGAGGGAGCCTGGGGAAGCTTTTCAGAAATGGGATAATAAAATAAAATATTTGAATAAGCAATATTTCAAAATTATTCTTGACTCATCATTTTAGAGGAGTCAGGAAAGACTTCATAGCGGAGGTGACATTTAAGCTGGCACTTTGCTAGGTAGAAAGTGGAGCTGGGCATTCCAAGCAGAGGGAACAGGTTGTGCAGTGGCAAGGAAACTGTTTGGGCTTGGGATATGTGAAGGAGAATAAGAAATTCACCATGGCCAGAGGCTTGTGTGTATATCAGGATTACATAAAATACTAACATAGGACCAAAAATGTTGTATTTTTTATGTCAGCAAGCAGGGAATGAAATACCCTACTTTCCAAAGAAAACTTTTAAATTTATCTTTATTTAGTGGTCTAATGGCAGTCAAGCTGACTTCAAAGAGAAAAGACCATCTCTGAGTAACTTGCTATGTGGAATACAGTAGTGCCTCTTTATCCAAGATTTCACTCTCCATGGTTTTAGTCACCTGGGTCAATGGTGGTCTGAAAATATTAAATGGAAAATTCCAGAAACAAACAATTCATAGGTTTTAAACTGAATGCCTCTGTGTGATGAAAGCCCTTTCATTATAGCACACCGTGCTATATATTTGCTCTATTTTATTATTGTTGTTGTTAAATTCTTACTGTGCCAAACTTATAAACTAAATTTTATAATGGGTATAGAGTTATGGAAAATGCTTGGAAAATATAGCATTCAGGGAGGGATCTTAGAACATATCTTCTACAGATTAGAAGGGGACTGCTATACTACAGGTAGATGAGTTTCCAGAAATAGAATCTTTCTGGCTTTTAGGCAATAGTTAAGTCATATATATTTAAAAATATATCCACAGTAATTTTCTTTGTGAAAAGCAAGTACTCTACTTGGCTACAAACAAATTAAGGCAAAGCTCCCAGATTAAAAACAAATACTGGGATCTGTGGTTGTGGCTCAGTGGTAGAGCACTTGCCTTGCATGTGTGAAGCCCTGGATTTGATCCTCAGTACCACATTAAAAAAATAAACAAAACAAAGTTTTATATATATATATATATATTTTGGTATTTGTAAAAAACAAAAACAAACACTGCAGGAGTGTGGGCATGTAATGAGGTAATTTTAGATAAAATGTGTTTTTCAAGAGGAAAGTGAGGGAAAGAAGAGAAACTTACATATTAGATGCGTCGTTGAATCCTAACAGACTTTTTTCTCACCATTTTATCAATGAGAAAATCAAGAATCAAGTACAGAAGTCTCTTATAGAATTAGCTGCTTAAACTTGAGCCTCATATTCAACCTCTGAGACTTATTTTTTCTCTGCAAAATGAGGATATGACACATGTTGCTTACCTGCTTACCTCACAGGCTCAAGAGGATTGAAATAATAATAAATAGAAATTTTGGCACCATTCTTGACCTTTACCTAACTTAGATTCTCTGATTCTCTCCTGATGTTTGTATATTAGTCAAAACTGGATCTTTATAAAAGTGACTTAAAGAAACCTGTTTGTGGAAAAAGTCTTCTAAGGACATTTGTCCCTCGATGACCATAGAAGACTGGTTCCAGGATGCCCGAATCCACAGATGCTCAAGTCCCTCATGTAAAATGTTGTAGCATTCGCATCTAACCTGCACACATCCTCTTGCATACTTTAAAAATGTTTCTGGGTTACTCATAATATCTATTGCAGTGTAAATACGGTGTAAATCGTTACCATACTTTAGAAAATAATGATGTGAAAGAGTCTACACATATTTAATACAAAGCAATTTTTTTCCAAATATGTTTGATCCATAGTTGATTGAATCCCCAGGTGCAAAACTTTATGATATGGGGAGCTAACTGTATATTACTTCAAATATTTTTTAAAAAATTTTTCTTAGTTATACATGGATACAATATCTTTATTTTGTTTATTTATTTTTATGTGGTGCTGAGGATCAAACCCAGTGCCTCACATGTACAAGCAAGCACTCTGCCAATGAGCCACACAACCCCAGCCTGCAAATCATTTATTTTTAAATAATTTAAAAAATGTAATCCCCATGTATATTTTCCCAGTGTGTGTGTGTGTGTGTGTGTGTGTGTGTACACATAGTGAGTCTAATCTCTGGCCATTAATATTAACTAAAGTCCATGCATAGAATATTCTAGGGAAATGAATTTTATTTCTTTAAATGCCTTCAGTTTTTCTCCAGGCATTTAAAATAATTTTGTCTGGAAATGTATCTCTCCCTTTTGAAAAATATTTTTAGTTGTAGATGGACACAATAGCTTTATTTTATTTACTTATTTTTATGTGGTGCTGAGGATTGAACCCAGTGCCTCATACAAGTAAGGCAAGCATACCACCACTGAGCTACAATCCCAGCCCTCCTCCCTTTTCTTAAAATGTACCAAATAATGTTACATACACAGCACTGTCCTAAAGATTTTACATATATTGACTTATTTAATCTCCAAAACAACTCTACAAGATAAATATTATCATCTCTATATTGCAAATGAGAAAATAAGGCTCAGAGATATTAAGTGACTTGCCTAACATCACATAGCTAATAAGCATCTGGGCCAGGGTATGAGTGGAAGTTTTTGGGTCCAGAATCTGAACTTTTAAACACTGACCAGGCATGATATATTACTTAAGATAATGGACCATCTTCCTAAATAAATCAGAGCCCCAATTATATATATATATATATATATATATATATATATATATATTTTTTTTTTTTTTTAATATCTACAGAAGCTAATGTAGTTTAGTACAGGATTGTGTTCCTATAGTATAAGAAATGTCCCCATCTATTATATTTTGACTTTGGTTTACATATTAGATGCAATATTTTTTTGTCCTACTTCAATTAGAAAATTATTTTCCATATACTTACCTTTACCAATTACCTTCTTTCCTCTAATTATTCTGCTTTCAATTTCCAAAGAACCAGAGACCGAACACCCTACCTGTTAGAACTGTGTCTAAACTAGGAATCATGAGGCCTTGAGGGAAAACCTAAGTCTTTAGTGGATGGACTTTATGACATCTGTGACAGGGATCTTTAGTTTTGGGCATGTTTTCTGTTCTCAATGGTGACCAGATAGTTCAGATAGATGGCTAAGTGACTTCTCAACAAGCAAGGTGTCACAAAATATAAATTCAAGGGATTTCTCCAGTTCCACCTGTTCAGAAATGTTTTAGTCATCATCCTAATTAGAAGGGTGGCCTAGTTCCTCAAGCTTCTGAGTAGCCATTTGATGCTTGGAAGTAGAGAGACGTGGCTACAACTTGAATAAAAATAGCCCTTCCAGATGGCTGAGGGGCAAAGTTACAACTCAGCAGCTTGATATAGCTGAGCACTCATATTTTGGAGTGGGAGGAGAGCTGTGAGAGAAGTGGCCAGAGAAACTGGGCCTGAGTCCAATCCTAAGGAGAACAGTATATGCCAGGAGCGATCATTTAACGTGGCAGATTAGCCGTTAAGATTTCCTGTTACTTCATCTCCATCTCCTCCTCACCTCCCTTGATTCAGTCTTGCCTCAGATCTGAAGGGAAAACACATACACACATACCCTCCCTCCCACAGAGGAGTGGGAAGATAAGCCATGCAGGAGCAGGGGGTCATGAGTCCCACTAACACCCTGGGTGAGCCTGAGTATTTGCTTCACCTCTCTGTATTACAGTTTGCTTGTCTCAGAATAATGGAGACTTCAAAAATCCTTTAAGATGTATGAGTTAGTGGATAATCAAAAAATGCTTAAAGCTTTAAATAACCTCTAATCCCAGTGGTTAGGGAGGCTGAGGCAGGAGGATCACCATTTCAAAGCCAGCTTCAGCAATTTAGCAAGGCCTTACGCAATTTAACAGAAGCCTGTCTCAAAATAAAACATAAAAAAAGGACTGGGGATATGACTCAGTGGTTAAGAGCCCCTGGGTTCAATTCCTAGTACCAAAAAAAAAAAAAAAGATATGCTTGAGCTTTGTAAAATTCTCTATTTATATATTTATATTTATTCTATATTCCACAGTTTCCCTAGCCCTGCCTTGACTCATTTCAAACCTGAAATGCAGCCTTTAGTATTTTAAAGCATGGAATATTGCAAATGTCATGATATTATTTTTACCTCTGAAAACAAATACTAAAGCTCTGAGAGATGAGTCACTGGTTTAAAACCTTATTTCACAAATGAAAGTGTTTACAAATCAAATGCTTAAATACTGCAATAGACACAGTTCTCTCATTTTTCTACTTTCTAACTGCCCTGTATTTCTATTGAACATTCCGGAAGAAAACTGCAGCCTCTGTAAAACTTTATGTACTCTATTAAATCTCTCAAAGTCTGCTCAAAAAAAAAAAAATGAATGTTGGTTTTAAAAATATGGCCATAAGGAATGGGTTAGTGCTTATCTTTGGCAGTTGTGATAGATGGTTATTTTTCAAAAACAAGCTAATCAAGAAATTCTTTTAACACTGCTCTCTTTTAACACCAATGCCAGGGCATGACTGTTCCCTGGTGGCAGTACAGACTCATTGCAAGCAAGCTTCTTAAAGGGGGAAAAGAATTTGATTGCCAGCCTCCCAAATTCAGTATTATAATAATCCAACTCTTCAAAACACTCCCACTTGTCTTGCACATTCTTACACAGAAGATTTACAGGTATCAAAAACATCTCCTACCACCTTATGCAACACCATAAAATTTGTGCTGCCTAAGGGAATAGCACAATATTGTTGGAAAGCAGGATGTTACTTTTCAACAGGAAGTTTCTTTTCCTCTTCTGGAACTGTCTGAAGTGCAGGCTTTGTGCTAGGTACCCTAGTTTTTGCATACTGCTCCAGCACCATACCCTGTGGCTATGAACTGCATGGCTGACTAATGGAGAAGTGGTCCATAGGAGGAGGAATGGAGAGAGGAAAGGGTCAAGCATTTTTTGATTGTCTACCAAGTTCGTGGGCCTGTGCTTCCCTGTTAGAGCTGGAGCACTCCCATTATACAGGTGTGCTAATTCTCCTCCAGGTACATCCCCCTTGCCCTGTAGCATACAGACCTAAGAACAGGCCCTGAAGGACAAGCCCTCCTGTTATATAGCTGTTATCCAAATTAAGAATGAAAATCAGCACATGATTTTTGATACCTTTATTAAGAAATATCAAAAGTTCATTACAGTTCCATACACAGTTTTACAAAGTTCAAGTGGGGAAATGTAGGATGCCATCAATGTGCACATTTGAACACTATGGTTGTTTGCCAGAGGGGTGACCCTACAACTCCAGTCACTGAGTTTCCCAGTGGTCTATAGCAATGCTTTTCCCCAGTTTCCATTAGATCATAACACACTATCTTAAATTACCTGAAGGAATAACATTAGAAAGATGTCTTACATATTTGTCCTTCTGTTTTGTCATTCATTATCCCCTGAAAAAGCTGTTTCTAGGAAACACAACATCTGAGTCCCAGTTAGTGTTTTTTGTATTACATTTTCACAAAGGCTGCTTTGAAAGCTGGCAAACAACGTGTTTCACGTTACCACATTACACACGGGAGGACCCAAGCACATTAAAAAAAAATTAACAATGAAAAAAAGAGGCAATTACTTATTTTGGAAACAAAATACCACTATCATTCAGTGGAACCCTTGAGTATAGGACATGCCTACCACTTCCACTGACCCCCACTGCATGACCGAGCACAACTGGATGCAGGAACACCAGCACACAATACAGGAAGGAGTATATTGGGGCGTGGTACATCATCTTTTATGTTTGGGGGTGCTGTATCAGAGGGGAATTACACTTTCAAGTAACCGGGGATAGTAGGTCATCAGTACCAGATGGGAAACAGCCAGGGTGCATGTGCCTTGCTTAAGGCTTGTGCTGGTTTATCTAAAAGTAGATTTCTGGAGAGACGGTCCAGCAACATCGGAAAAGAGCTGTCTTCAGAGGAAGGACTCCTTGTTCACCCACATGAGACTGCGCGTCTCGTTGGGCTTGCACTCATACTCAATGACAGAGAAGGGGCTTCCCCATTGGCAGTGGTCTCGCTTGTGGTAATTGTAGAACTTGACTTGCCACACTGTCTCAAAGGTCCCAATGTCCGTGAACTGAAGGAAGAGAAACACAACCAATAAGACCTCACACTTCGATAAGCAATGGAAGAGAGCTAATGTCACTGGCATGGTGCTTGAACATCATGCCTAATCAATCAAGTCCCTCTCGGTCTGCAGAATTTAGGCCTTTGCATTTGTGAATTATCTTCCTTTGTTACCAGAGGTATTTTCTGGAAAGCTGTCTAGCATTTGCTATCATATTGCTTTTATCAAAAATAACTTTCTAGTTTATATTGTTTTCCAAGCTCAGTTTTCTGAAAAATCATCTAGAATCTCAGAATTGTAGAGCCTGAAGTAAAAATAAAACAAAGTTTGCAGTACCTACCAAAGAAGGAGAGCTGGAAAGAAAAGAAGGAATTATGTATACTGGCTGTCTTCTGGTTTCTACTTCAGAAGACAGTAGTACCAGATAGTATCTGTTCAGCATAGCTAAACATAAGATACATTTGTCCTTCTACCATTAGTTTCAAATCTAGGAAAATATATTTAACTTGAGGTGATAGTCACAAATATTTTATTGAAAGTATTTGACTGTTTAATTATCTGCTTTAACCATCAAATATTGACTTGTAAGTCAAGAGTCCATGCCCACATCTCAGACTTAGGGAATACTTTATTGGAAACCATAAACAATATTAGAGCATTTACTATGTACCTTGCACATATAAAATTTTGTATAAGGCATGATTCCTGCTCTTAAGGAGCTTGCATTCTACTTCCAGAAGGTAGGCCTGGAGATAGTTGCACAGAATTCTCCTAAACCTAAGGTTGCATTTCTCTTGTAGCCAAGAAAAGGGCTCAGAATACCCTAGAGACCAGAGGCAGATGCTCAAGTGGCCTGTGGGGTTGCCTGACCCTGCTACCACCTTCTGGAGCTATTTAGGGGATTTGGCATTAAACAGTGTGATGCCTGTCGTTATTTTCTCCTCTGACCCTCCTGTCATGGGTGGGGACAGGGACTGACTTGGCAGGATTCTTAGACTAGTCAGGAGCCAGAAGACATGGAGAGAAGAAGGGCAGTGAGCAATAAGAGCCTTATGCTTTGCAACTGATACAAGAGGAGGGTGATCAGGTGCTTCCCAGATAGCTTTCCAAGATGCTCTCAAAATTATATCCTGCACCATTGCCTCATCCTGCTAATTTGGTACCAAAACAAGATCTGGGCTTTCCTTTGGGAAATTTGCTTGATGTGAAACAGTGGATGATAGACCTAGAGTCCACCAAAAATCCCAGGCATGAAAATATGGTCTCTGCTTTTAGAGAGTCATGGCTAAAGAACTATTTATACGAGCGTAGCATCTTTCTTCATAATAGTCCCAGATTGGAATCAACCCAAATGTCTATGCATTCTCCTGGTGATAGGCAAGTTTGGTTATATTTATAACACGACACTCTACTCAACAATAAAAAAAGTACATGCTAATTCAGGCAACAACAGGAATGGATTTTTTTTTTCTTTTCTTTCCCTTTTTATTTTTTATTTTTTGGTGCTGTACTGGGATTGAACCTGAGGTGCTTTGCCACTGAGCCACATCCCCAGTCCTTTTTATTTATTTATTTATTTTGAGACAGAGTCTTATTCATTTGCTGAGACTGCCCTTGAACTTACAATCTTCCTGCCTCAGCCTTCCCAATCATTGGGGTTACAGGCCTGTGCTACTACACTTGGCAAACAGGGGTGGATCTTAAAGACATGCTGAGCAAAAATCTAGACCTTATGAACCCATCCTGAATGCTTCCATTTATTTAAAACTCCATAAAATGATAGAATAGAGTCCATACTGACAGGAAACATTCGTGGTTATCTAAGTTTTGGGATGTGCAAGAGGGAACTTTCTAGAGATGATGGAAGCATTCTATAATTTGAATTGGGGTGGTGGTTACATAAATGTATGTAGGGTCAAACTTATTGAACTGTATGCTTAAAATGGGTACATGTATTATATGTAAGCTATGCTACATTAACCAAGAAAAATAGAAATGTTCATTTTCAGTAAGCTACAGGGATTCAGATAATCCAATGATAATAATGGGAATTGAATTATATAGCCTTTTGGAATGGTAACTTCCATCAAGTCAAATGTGTGAGAACACTTGGGTCCAGCAATTCTACCTCTTATAATTTATCTTAAGAACATCACAAAGTTGAGAGCAATGAAAAGTTAAACTATAAATAGGAGTCTTTAAGACATTTGTTAATTATGGAATTGCCGCAGTCTGGCTGGGCACAAATCACGAGCCACTGAAGCAGGAACAAACTTTATTTTTAAACTGCAGGAAAACACTTCACACAGCTCCCAGGGAATCCTCCCAAATGCCACGAGGCTTCTCCAGGAACCCCCAGCCGGAAATATCTCTCCCGGAAATCCCTCCTCCTGCACTTCCCCAACCAATGGGAACTCTCGGGGAATCCCCGGAAATCCCCACGAGAACTCCAAAATAGTGCGAGAACTCAAAAGTTGCGGCAGAGGCGGATAGTAATGCCTCGCCTGTCAATCAATACTGTTGGCAAAATGCCAGGGGCCATACAGACTCGGCCGTGGCTCTCAGCATGGAATGTCCAAATAATGGATACCATGTAGCAATTTTACATGTAAAATATTTAAACCTTTTCCATTATTTTGTATTGTTACATGAACTAAGCAAGTGTACTGTTAAGAATGTGTAGTATTATTCAATCTTAATCATATTTGTTGTTGTTGAAAACTGATAGAATACATTTTATTTACTCCCATGTGCTATTTTCAAAATTTAATAATTTTTATAATCAGAAAGAAAATGTTAGGGGCTGGGGATGTGGCTCAAGCGGTAGCACGCTCGCCTGACATGTTTTGCGGCCCGGGTTCGATCCTTAGCACCACATACAAACAAAGATGTTGTGTCTGCCGAAAATTAAAAAATAAATATTAAAAAAAAAAAAAGAAAGAAAGAAAATGTTAGGGCTGGGGTTGTGGCTCAGCGGCAGAGTGCTTGCCTCACACATGTGAGGCACTGGGTTCGATCCTCAGCACCACATAAAAATAAATAAAAAATAAAAATATATAAAAAGAAAATGCTAAAACCAAAATTGTATTTATGAGTTTTACCAAATAGTTACTATTCTTAGTATACAAGATTATATGAATTAATTAGTAAGAGCTACTAAAAATATATAGATATTAGACTGGAACACAGATTAAAAAGAAAAATAGTGTAACATCTGAACAACATTCATATGTAATATTATTAGTAATTAAAGAAACAGTCTTTTACCAGTCATTTATCAACTTAGTAAAACATTTCTAAACTTCTTGCTGGAAGCAATCTAAGCATTCAACATTATGATATGAAAATAGTAGCATATCCATATGATGGACTTAAAAAGGAAATTAGGGTTATTGATGCAAGAAAATGCTTAAAACAATGTTAACAGGAAAGAGAACTGTTTATATACATGAGGCCAAATATATAAAATCAGATGCATAGAACAAAGAAAATGAAAAATACTAACTTAGCTGTGCACAGTAGCACATGCCTGTAATCCCAGAAGCTCAGAGGCTGAGGCAGGAGGATCTTGAGTTCAAAGCCAGCCTTAGCAACATAGTGAGGCCCTAAGCAACTCAGCAAGAAACTGTCTCTAATAAAATACAAAAAAGAGCTGGGTATGTGGCTCACTAGTTAAGTGCCTCTCGGTTCAATCCCTGGTAACAAACAAACAAACAAAGAAACCTAACCTATACATATAGAAAATAATTATCTCTATCTTTTCATTCAGATTTTCCCACAGTAGGGCTGGGTATGTAGCTCAGTGATAAAATTTTTGCCTAATAGGGATGAGGCCCTGGGCTCAATCCTGATATCACCCCTCCACCCCTGTCCCCAGGCCCTCCTGCAAGAGATTTTCCTTGAAAAAAAATGATACTTCTTTAATCCAGATTTTTATATGGTGAGATGGATTTATCACCCCTCAAAAATTAATACATATAAATGCCCAAATGAGAGTTTATAAATTCTACTAAGGCTATGTATACTCTAATGAAAATATTACAACTTTGTTAACAATAGGGTAATGGTGATATGAATAAATTGAAATTTGATTTTATAATTCAATAAGACATTTAAAGGTTTAATAATAATTTTAATCAGAACAAGGGACTGCAATTTTAAATGGGACTGATGTTTAAAATTCAATAAAATTAGAATTTTATATTATAGGCTGGGCATGGTGGCACACACCTGTATTCCCAGTGGATTGGATGGCTGAGGCAGGAGGACTGCAAATTCAGAGCCAGCTTCAGCAAAATCAAGGCACTAAGCAACTCAGGGAGACCCTGTCTCTAAATAAAATACAAAATAGGGCTGGAATGTGGCTCAGTGCCCTAAGTTCAATCTCTGGTACCAAGAAAAAAATAATTTTATATTATAAAAATAACTTATAAGTTATGTATATACCTATACATATTTTTTGTGTGTTTTGGGGATACTAAGTACTGGAGATTGAACCCAGAGTTGCTCTATCACTGAGCTACATCTCCAACCATTTTTATTTTGAGACAGGGTCTCGCTGAGTTCAGGCCAACCTCAAACTTCAATCCTCCTGACTCAGCCTCCTAAATCACTGGGATTACAGTGACCCCAGCTTAAATTATATATTTTATAATGAAACATTTTATTATAAACATTTTGCAAATACCAGTTAATCTTTTAAAAAGCAGCAGTCTGAAATATGCTAGGCAAGTGAGAGAAACAATGCTGAGATCCTTTTTAAAATAAAGTTGGCTGGGAAAAAAACAAAACAATTATGACCACAGGTAAGAAAAAAACTGAAGGCACTACACTTACATCTGAAAAAAAAAAAAAAAAACTTAAAACCAGGAAGTCTCAATCTAAAAAATACCTGTCACACAAGAAACCAAAATAGAAATACATTGACAACAATGGTCATAGCAAAAGATGTGGGCTATTTCATTGCTTATATTTCAGTTTTGGTTTCTAGTTTATTAGCGTTAGGTTCAAGGTTATGTGAAAGTAAACTTAACTGTTGTTCACTATGGATCTGCCTTCCCCTTTCCTGTGCCTTAGTTGTTCACACTTCCCGTTGACTTTCTTCCTATTTTTTCTTTTGGAGTTCTACCTCCTGGACCTCTTACTTCTTAGCTCAGAATTTCTTTTCATCTGGCAAAGAACAGATGGGGTCTCAAAAGCTGACATTCTTCTTAAAGAACAGAAGCACCTACACAGGCTCTCCACTCCCTCCTAACCCATCTGTCCCTTTCAAGGAAAATCTACCCAGGCAGCCTCCTGGGTGATGCAAATTATAATCTAGTATAGTTCTGTGCAGTTGAAGAGCATTTTTTTTAGTACTTTTTTATTTGTTATTTTTAGGTATACATGACAGTAGAGTGTATTTTGACATATGTATACAAACATGGGGTTTTACTGGTTGTGTATTCACATATGAACAAAGGAAAGTTATGTTCTATTCATTCTACTGTCTTTCCTATTCTCATCCCCCCTTCCCTTCATTCCCCTTTGTCTAATCCAATGAACTTCTTGAGTAGCATTCTTTTTTCTTTTTTAAAAAATATTTTTCATTTTAGTTGTAAATGGACAAAATACCTTTATTTTATTTATTTTTATGTGGTGCTAAGGATTGAACCCAGTGCCTCACATGTGTAAGGCAAGTGCTCCACCCCTGAGCTACAATCCCAACCTTTGAATAGCATTCTTTACACGATCTTCTGCTTATATCATTCCACCTCAATCTTGGACCTGACTTTGTTAACTTCATTTTATGAATGAAAAACAAAACAAAACAAAACAACAACAACAACAAATAGATTCAGGGAAGTTAAGAAATTTGCTTTGGGTTTAAATTCCAAAGCCACTTCATGATAAGGGCAGGTCAAGAAACTTAATTCCTAGTTAGGAGCTACTATTACTGTACCAAACTATTTACATAAGCAAAAGGGCTTTTCCTTTTTTTCTCCCTGAGAACTTACATGAATCGTCACATCTAGAATGTGTGTAGAACATTGCTATGGACAATGGGCATTGCATTTGCCATGGTGTTCTACAAGTTGCAAATCTAGTCACCTTTTTATCTCATAACAAATGTGGAATAGAATATATCCAGTTCCAAGGAAAGGAAACTCTTTTGTAGCCCTCTATTACAATGAAGAATCAGAAGAGCTCATTTCAAATACTTTCCATGGTCTTATAACAAGTTGTCACAGAATCCTCAGAGAACTTCTTTCCATTCATTGTGTCACCCACTTCTAGACACGTAAAATTCAAAAGAACAAGATCACTCAACAGCCCACTGACTTGGGACAGAACAATAACAATTATATTGATAGAAACATGATGTTGCTTTATTTTAAACAAACTGAGTATCAATACTCATCTATGATTTTTAGTGTGATGTGATCTATCAATTTCCACTGGATTTCAAACTTCTCAATTCATGTACTGCTTGGAGTTTTATTTGTGAAAATGCTTTTCATTTCTCTTACCTAAACAGATTTTTAAAAAGTTTAAAGTTTAGTCTCATGTGATTGTGCCATTTTATATTTCTCCCAGTAATATGACAGTTTCTAAACATCATCTCCAATACCTGGCATAGCCAGACCTTTTAATTTTAGCCTGTCTAGTGATTATAAAATGGCAAGAAGAAAGGAAATAAAGAGCAGAAATCAATGAACCAGCAATGAAAGAATTATAGATGGGGGGAAAAATCAATGAAGCTAAAATTTATTTGTTTTTTTTTAAGAAAAAGTCCTCAAATTTGATAAACCCATAACAAAACTGAGGAAGAAAAGAAATATATTAGGAATGAAAAAAAAAAAAGGACATTATCATTACAGATACCATAGACTTTAAATTAGGAAAATCTTAAAGTTGCTTAAAGCCTTGCTAAGTTGCTGGCTGACCTTAAACTGCCAATTCTCCTGCCTCAGCTTCCAGAGCTGCTGGGATTCCAGGGATGCACCACTGTGCCTGGCTCTCATTTCATTTTATGAGGCCAAAATTACCCTAATACCAAAACCTGACAAAGATACTAGAAATAAAGGAAAATTACAGACAAAAAAACAATTTCATGGACTTTTATAAAAATGTGCTTATAATTTCTATTTGCTTAAAATATTAGTAAATCAAACCCAGCAACATATAATTGGATAACATATCAGGACCAAAAAGTTTTCATCTTTGGAATTCAAGGATGGTTCAATATTTGAAAAACCGCCATATTACCTAACCAAATAAAGGAGAAAAACTATACATAAATCATGTATTGCACAACTTTATTTTAATCAATGATGGACTGCAAATATGATGGTGGTCCCATAAGATTACATTGCCTAGTTATGTAATCGTTTTCTTAGTTTAAGTATACTCCATGATGCTTGCACAATGATGAAATTGCCTAATGATGCATTTATCAGAATGTATTCCCATCATTAAGTGACACATTACTATGATCATATCAGATGTAGAAAGGGTTTTGACAATGCAACATTAATTCTATTCTCAGCAAAGTAGAAATGGAAGGTAAGTTCTTCAACCTCATTAAAAGGCATTGAAAAAAAATCAGTAGCTAACTTCCTCCTAAATGGTAAGACATTAAGTCCCTTCCATGTAAGATCAGAAATAAGGCAAGGGTATATGCTCTTACCACCCCTATTCACTCTTTATTGGAGGTCCTAGTCAGTGTCTTTAAGATAAGAGTCAGAAAAAAAAAAAAAGGAGGGAAGTAAAATTGTCTAACTATGCCTGCAGAAAATACCAGGCAATCTAACAAAAAGCTACTATAATAAGTGCATTTAGTAAGATTTCAGGATAAAATATCAGTTTATAAAAATCACTATTTTGTAAACAAATACTAGCCATGAACAGTTGGTATTATTTTGCCAATTTTATAGGTTAATATAAATACTTCCCTATTTGTATTTTTTTTACCAATATTGAAATCCAACTATTTTCATATATTTCTTGACCATTCATATTTATTAACCTATTTTGAGTTTTTGTTCATTTTTCTATTTTTTACAGACTATGGCTATTTTTTTTCTCACTGGTTTATAATTTTTTTTTGTATCAGTGATTAAACTCAGGGGTACTTGAACACTGAGCCCCATCCCCAGCTATTTTGTATTTTATTTAGAGACAGGGTCTCACTGAGTTGCTTAGTGCCTCATGGTTCCTGAGGCTGGCTTTGAACTCATGATTCTCTTGCCTCAGCCTCTCCAGTGGCTGGGATTACAGGTGTGTACCACCATGCCTACCGTTTTTTATTTTTTTTTTAATAACAAGGTCATACTCTTGCCAAATACTAAACCAAAGAGCTGGCATGTTAACTGACATTTTTGGGCATGCATGCATAAGGCTACCTCCCTTCATCACACACTCAACCTCACAACAACCTCATATCTCTCCCTGCCTTATACCTCCAAACACTCACCAGTTTCCCACTACAGGGGGCCAACACAAAGGAATATGATATTTGTGCGGACAGAATTTCTACCTGGACTCTCTTCTAGGAAGCACTAAATAGGGGAATTGGTCACATTAAAACACAAGTCAATACTTCTCTTTTTATTTATTTTTATTTTGTGGTACCAGGGATTGAACCCAGAGGTGCTCAACCACTGAGCCATATTCCCAACTCTTTATATTTTATTTTGAGACAGGGCCTTGCTGAGTTGCTTAGGGCCTTGCTAAGTTGCTGAGGCTGGCTATGAATTTATCACCCTCCTGTCTCAGCCTCCCAGGCTGCTGTGATTACAAGTGTGCACCACCAAGCTTGGTTCAACACTGCTATTGGAAGTGGGTGCTGAAAGTTATCAGACCTGGGTATTGCTTTATTAGCTTTAAGTACCAGGGCCTCTGGAATTATTTGAGTTCACTGCCATTAACGTAAAAGGGCATCTAATACCTGGCTTTGGAAGCCATTCACTGCTTCAGTGGGTGACAATGGACTGTGGAATGACATTAAGGTAGCACAGTGTGTATGGGTCATGTTAGATGAAGGTAACATGATTCAGGAGACTACATGTTATCAATAATTTATTTTACTAATCATCATTTGCATTTTAATCTAAATCACTTTTTACATTTATGAGTTCTATGATCCATGACAGAAATTTCATGTTATATATAATCAAAGTTTTCAACGTTTACCTTTAGATTTCTTCCATGATTTTTTAAAGCTTAAATTAATACTTTTCAGTTAAGAGTTTTTAAAAAGTTGGCTTTTTCCATCTGAAATATGTTTTGGAGTGTGGTATCAGAAAAGAAAAATAGTAGTGTTTCCCTCACATAGCCAATTATCTCAGCATAATTCATTCAATTATTTTAAAATAAAAAATTACTTTATAATAACTTTAGATTCCTAAGCAAGACTGACAAGAGTAGCATGTTTTATAGAGTTGATGTGAGGGTGCTGGTGGTAGATTGCTTGCCTAATATGTGTGAGGCACTGGGTTTGATCTTTAGCACCACATAAAAATAAATAAACAAATAAATAAAAGGTATTGTGTTCATCTACAACTCAAGATATTTTTAAAAAAGGAATTGAAGTGAAATATTAATTTGAAGCAGAAATACAAATGCTAAAATTGTCAGAATTGTAATGAAGCCTCAGAGGGCCAATGAGCTATTTTTTTAAAAAAAATTTTTTAGTTGTCAATGGACCTTTACTCAAAACAAGTGCTTCACACGTTAGGCAAATGCTCTACCACTGAGCCACAATCCCAGCCCCATGCAATGAGCTATTTTTTTTGTTGTTGTTGTTAAATTTTAATATTTATTTCTTAGTTCTCGGCGGACACAACATCTTTGTTTTGCATGTGGTGCTGAGGATCGAACCCGGGCTGCATGCATGCCAGGCAATCGCGCTACCGCTTGAGCCACATCCCCAGCCCGTAATGAGCCATTTTTAAGTTATTCATCCTTTCACTTAACAGGCACTAAGCACTGGGAAAGTGTGAAGGAGGCTGTCATATGTGAGACTAAACCTTCTCTTCCAAGGACTCACAGGTCAGGAGAGGAGAAATCCCCAATTCTCTGGAGCCAATATGGGTTGGGGGAACTACTTCTAGAGGTTGCTGTTCCCTCTTGGGCCTCTGGTCTTACTTAGCAGGATGGTTTCCTACTTCTTTAGCTTTAAGTGTAAACAGAACACAAGACGGAGGTTCGGGGGAGATTAATTCAGTTTAGAAAGGCCTGATTCAGAACTCTTCCTAACTGGATCTGTAAAAATTAAGAGTTTCTATATTCTTTTGAATTAATAAAGCATGAGGTTTTGTTTTAGTAGGAGAAAGATTTAGACTTCGTCATTAAGAGAAAGGTGTCATTACTTAACATAAGTCTTGCTTGCCTAACCAAGCATCTGCTAAAAGATTGGAGACCCTTGTTACTATAACTCACAAATCCTTAGCCTCAGTTATAGATGGATGCAATAACTTTATTTTGTTTATTTATTTTTATGTGGTGCTGAGGATCGAACCCTGTGCCTCAGCACTTTGCCACTGAGCCACAACCCCAGACCATCCTGAGCCTCAGAAGTAAAGCTGAGGTTCTTATGTATGTTTTTACATCTAGAAGAAGCAGATGATTGATAATTAATTATTCCAAATAATGATTGCACAGCTGTTAGTGTGAGATTTGGCAATCTATTTGTAGCTGATCTGTAATAGGCTGATTATAAGAAAAATGACAAAAAAAAAAAAAAAACCCAGAAGTTTTCTGATCAAGCCAGCAGCTCTAATGTTTAGTTTGAATTTTAATTCTAGTGGTGAGACTTCAATAGCTTCTAACACTATCTAGTACATTTTAAAGTCACCAATATTTAAAGCTTAAACATAAAGCCATATTGTAGACATTATGCTCTTATAGTCAGCACTGAAATCTTGATTATGTCCAGGTAAATCCATTTGATTAAGTATCAAGTGCCTAGATTATTTAAATTTATGTAGTTCATCAAGGGAAATGTAATCAGCATGGGTGCCCAAGAAAAAGTCAAGAATGTCAGAATTAGAACTGCAAGTCAGGAAGACATCAGGATACTCTCTACCCCTGGAGTTACCTGTGTGATCCCAGGCACACATAACTTGGTGTGCAGACTAAGTGGATTTCACTATCTGATCTCTAAGACCACTTTCAATTTAACATGGTATGAAATTGTAAACCCACCCTAATGTGACAGTAATTATTTTTTTTGAAGACAGATTCTCAAATACTATAATTTAGGATCAGAGAAATATGAGTTAAGCCAGCAAGTCCCAGTTGAATTTCTTTTGGTTGGCATTCTGGGAGGGCTGAAAATGCACCCCTATATCGTAGAGGAGTTGTATATTTGTAAATGAAATGAAATAAGTAGGCTCAGAAAAGCCAGAGAAAAGATCACCCTCAAAAGATCTCAAATGCACCACTTAAGAATTTTGTTTGTGGCTTTTCCCCATTCCTTAAAGGTACTTCTCAATCCCTTCGGGACTTGGCAGGAGAAAATGCAGTATTATCTGTTGAAAGTGTCAGAAAACACTGACAGAGAAGTTGAAAATTTAGGTAGAAATTCTTGAGCAAATTTTTAAAGTTAGTAGTATTTCCTACATTTTGATTCAATTTGTCTTCAGAGTATTTTCCACACAGATACATTTTATAGTTGCAATTATTTTTAAGATTAAAAGTTGGGTAATTATAATTATCTGTTGTCTAACTACATATTCATTGTCACAATTTAAATGGTGACATAGGACTTTATCATGATATATCAACATTAGACTTCTCACCAGATACTAGATTTATCAATTGTTCCTCACCATAAAAAGTATTAATTTTATGTGTATATCATAATAGGAATGGAATTATTTGGTCAAAAGAAATGAACTTTTATGGTTGTTACCACCATTTTTTTCCTCCGAAATATTTTATACATCATTTTACCATATTACCAGCAATAAAGAAAACCTTGTGGGGCTGGGAGGATATCTCAGTGGTAGAGCACTTGCTTAGTATGTACACCCTGGGTTCAAATCCTAGCATGGCAAAATAAATAAATAAATAAATAAATAAATAAATAACCAAGCAAACAAACCAACAAATAAATAAATAAATAAATAAAATTTTAAAAAGGCCTTATTATAATTATGACATCATTGGAAAGTACTTAAAAAAACAGATTTTCTAGTTTTATTTTTACCTTCATTTTTTGGGAATGTTAATTTTATTTCTTGTGAGAGTGTGGAAAGTGTTTTTCATGTTTTATTAATATTTCTATTGAAGATTGGTATTTTTTTAAAAATCAGACTTTTAAAGATAGGAAGTATCCTTTTTTCTCATTATTACTTTAATTTTTCATTATGTAGAAACATAAATTTCTTGTTTTTCTTTCTATTTAAAATCAAGAACATCATTTTTCCATAGTTGATAGCCTATTTGAATAATTTTAGATCTTATGTGATTAACTTTCCCCCTTTACTCAACCTTGACTTATGTATTTATACTGTCCATTACTTTATAAAGGATTTGCTATGGGGTTTAGCATTTTACATAAAACTAAAAAATACAAATAAAAATATTGTTAGATTTGGTTCTGCATATTCAGGTTGGCCACCCACAACAGTCAATTATTGGTGATTTAAAATATTTTACAGTACTATTCATTCATTTTCTTCACAAGATACAAAAGGCAGTCCTGTAATGACTAAATAAAGGAGAGAGGTTTGCCCTCCCTGCCCCCCACTTCTTTCAAGAGGCCAAGAAGTACCTCAAGGAAACCCTTAGACTTCAGAAAATAGTTTGAAAAATATTAAGTTAAATCATTCTAATCATTATAAAGGAAATATTTTCTTGGAAAACAAGAAAATAAAAGACTTTTCTAGTTCCAATTCTAAATAACTCCACATGGAACATTAACAAGCACTTAGCTGTGAGTGGTTTTTACACATGGCTACTTCTTAAAGTTTCATAGCACTTGAAAGCTTAATGTCAAAAAGTCGCTCCATGAAAATAGCTCTAAACTTGTTTAAGAATGTAGTTTTAACATTCTTTTAACTCTATCAATGGTATTTAATAATCCTAGAGGCTAAAAATAGATTTAAAAATTCTGTAGAAATAAATATTTTCCTCACAAAAATATCATATTGACTACATAAAACTTCCAAAAGTCAAAATATCTTAAACTAAATTGAAAGTTAAAGATATTTTCCCCCAATATTTTTGTTCATGGTCCTGACTTTTGTGGGCAGATTCTGACAGACTTTCTGAATGTTAACAGTTTAGACCTATGCTATATAAATTGCTTCAGAGCTTAACGTATTAAAAAAAAAAGTTCCTAATTCATTTAGTAAAGCCATTAACCCTACAACTCAAGACTATAAAGTCCTTTTAATTGTTCTTTGCCTATTTCCCTTTCCAATTTATACATTAGCCTTTATAGTGATTTTTGACATTCCATTTTTATCCAATATCAGAAACTAGATTGACAAGATTTTAAAGACAGAAATGATGAGATAGAATTGTTGGGTGAAACTACATAGATATTATACAACCTGACAAAAATGTTAACAAAAATGATTTGAATTCCTTATAGAGATTATAAGTAGGACAGAAGCCAGAGAAAAGATCATCCTCAAAAGATCTCAAATGCACCAACTTTAAGTGTACAGTTTATGCATGCTTTAACAAAAAGATCCTACTTTGTGATCATCACCCCAATACAGATTCAGAACATTTCTACCACCCNCAAAAGATCTCAAATGCACCACTTAAAAATTTTTTTTTTTTTTTTTTTTTTTTTTTGTGGCTTTCTCCCATTCCTTAAAGGTACTTCTCAATCCCTTGGGGACTTGACAGGAGAAAATGCAGTATTAAAAAGTTATTATTAAGTTGAAAGTGTCAGGAAACACTGACAGAGAAGTTGAAAATTTAGATAGAAATTCCCAAAAGTAAAAGAATTGCAGAAAAGATGAAACCCAAAGTCTGCCTGTAACTCTGCCATAATCCCTGGCTAGTTGCATGTGTAGGATAGTGGAAGGGGGCTCACTGAAAAAGAAAAATCAGCAAAGAGACAAATCCTTGAAAGTAAAAGTTATACTAAATAAGATTTGTGAGTTTACTTTAAAAAAAAATTAAGTGTATTTTAAAATCTGAGCAGTTGGAGCCTTACTGGCTTGAAGAATCAAAGCAAAGACTCTAGGACTGGCAGAGGAGCTAGAAATTTAGGGAAACCGTAGGGTAATTGAGTTCCAAAAACTCAGTATAAAAATTCAATTATTTGGCTGATTGCTAAATCCTATGGACACAAAAAGGGCCTAGGCTAGGAAAGCAACAAAGAGAAGATGAAAAATCTGAGCACAGACAATAGTTACTGCATAATGCTAGGAAGACAGTTTTGAAGTTTGAGTCCAGAACTATTTACTACTGGTTAGAATATAAAAAGACAGGATGAACATACTTAATCTGGAAACTCTATGAAATTTGAAATTTTTGAGGAAAAATATGACACTCAAAAAGTTTTGAATTTTGGACTGTTTTAAATTTTTCAGATTAAGAATGCTCAATGTCTATGCAAATATTTCAAGAACTAAACACTGAACTCAGAAATATTTCTAGTCCCAATAATTTTAGATAGGAGACACTCAACCTGTACTCAGAAGAATGAAGTAAATACTATAGTCAATATTATCCACAATGTTTAGTTTTTAGACAAAAATTACCAGACATCTAATGACATAGGAAGGTGCAATCCACATCCAAGAAGAAAGTCAGTCTATAGCAACTTACTGTAAATGGAGCCAGATGTTGGGCTTATCAAAGATTTCAAGCCAGCAGTTATAAATATGCTTAAAGAAATAAAGAAAAACATGGTCTCTGTGAGCAAACAGATGATGAATTTTAAGAAAATTAAAATTATAAAATATATAAATAAAATTCTAAAACTGAAAAATATGATAGAAAAAAATTAGCACAATATAAACCTGGAAATAGCAGGAGAAAGAATCAGTGAACTTAAAGATACATCAATGAAAATGATCTACTCTTAGGATCCATTAAAAAAAAATTGAAGAAAATTGAACACAGCCTCAAAGACTTGTGAGATAATATCAAGCTTTCCAACGTATGTTTATTTGGAGTCCTGCAAGGAAAGAAGAAACAAAGGATTATTATGAACAACTTTATGCCAATAAATTTTAAAGGTAAGTTACAAAGACTCAAGAAATAAAATATGGATAGTCCAGTATTTGGAATATTGAATTTGTAATTAAAAGTCTTTAAGTTTATACCTTTAGGAGTAGAAAAAAATAGTTCATAACATAATGGTTAGAAATACTCCAAATTTGCTGAAAGCATTTTATAGATTCAAGAATTTCAATGAATCACCAGAAGGAAAGATACAAAGAAATATGTTTATCTGCATCATAGACAATCTATTGAAAGCCAGTCTACAATATATAAAGGGATCATTTCACTGTATATATGTTATGTCTCAATTAAGATATTTCAAAGCAAACAAAAGAAGGAAATAAATATAAAACCAGAAAACAATGAAATAGAAAAATAGGAAATGAAGCATGTGGGAAAAAAGGTAAAATTTTGAAAAGGCCAATAAAACTGACACATTTCTAGTTAGATTCATCAGGAAAAAAGATAGTTTAAATGTCAAGAATGAAAGTGGACTTTGTTAAAGAGCCAAAGACATTAAAGGATGGTAGAAGATTGTAAACAACTTTATTCCAGTAAATTTGACAATTTAATTGAAATGAATTGTTTTAAAGGCAAATTATAAAACTCAAGAAATAAAATGTGAATGGCCCAATCAATATCAATTTAAATATTGAATTTGTAATTAAAAGTCATCAAATAAAGTAAAATGTATGCCTTTCTTGGTGAATTCTATCCAATATAAGGGATAATATCAGTTGTATAGAAACTGTCTCAGACAAGAATAAACACTTTCCAACTCATGCAGTTAGCATTACCCTAATATAACTAAATAAGTACATTATAAGAAAAGAAAGTCATAGACTAATATCTTTCAGTAACATAGATGTAAGAATCCTCAACAATATTAACAAATCAAGACATACAGAAAATATATCATGATCAAAAATCACTTATTAGGGCTGGGGTTATAGCTCAGCAGTAGAGCGATCGCCTCACTCATGCAAGGCCCTGGATTCGATCCTCAGCACCACACACACACAAAAATAAATAAATAAATAAATAAAAATAAATAAAATAAAGGTTGTTTTTTTTTTTTAAATCACTTGTTGTGGAAATTCAAGGTTATTTAACATTGAAAAAGCAATGCAATCTAATGTAACAGAAAAAAAAAAAAGAAGAAAACAGCTAGTGATAATCTCAAAAGACAGAGGAAAAACTTCAGAAACATTTCACAAGAATCATGGTCAAAATGCTCAGTAAACTAGAAATAGAAAGGAACTTCCTTAACCTTATAAAAAGACTAATAATAAACGATATAGCCACCATCATACTTAATGTTGAAAAACTGAATTCTTGTTCCCCAAGGTCAAGGGACAAGAATGACTGACTACTCTCATCATTTCTATTTACCATCATATTGAAGGTCCTACTCATTGTAATCAGGCCATATGTAAAAGGAATACAGATTGGAAAGAAAGGAGAAAAACATTTTTTTAACAGATGAGATATAGTATATGTACAAACTCCTACGGATTCTATAAAAGAATTATGAGGATTAATAAATGAGACTAGCAAAATCTCAGTTTTCAAGATCAATAAAAACCAGTTTTATTTCCACATATTAGCAATAAAATAATTCCACTTATAATAAAATAAAATATAAATTGTTTAATGATAAATTTAACAAAGTATATATGAAATCTACATAGGGAATATTGTAACATATTGCAGAGATTTTTTGTTTTGTTTTTTGGGAGTGAGTACTGGGGATGGAACTCAGGGGCACTCAACTACTGAGCCACATCCCCAGCCCAATTTTGTATTTTTATTTAGAGACAGGATCTCACTGAATTGCTTAGCACCTTTTTTTTGTTGTTGTTGTTGAGGCTGGCTTTGAACTCACAATCTTCCTGCCTTAGCCTCCAGAGCCACTGGGATTACAGGCGTGAGCCACCGCACCCGACTTGCAGAGATGATTTAAAAACAGAAAATTAACAAAGATTTAAATAGAGATATTATGCTCCTGAGTTAGAAAGCTCAATATTAAGATGTCAAATCTCCCCAAATTGACTTTTGTTTGTTTGTTTGTTCAAGGGTCTTTGTTCTTGCTATTTTGTTCATATTGGCCTCAAACTCCTGGACTTGGGCAATCTTCCTGCCTTAGCCTCACAGTAGCTGATACCACAAGCAAGCCACAGTGCCCAGCACTTATAAATTTAACATAAACTTAATATCCCAATTTTTGGAGAAATTCACAAGTTCATTCTAAAATATACATAACAATTCACAGGGATTACAGCAGCCCAAACAAACAAACCTCTGAATACAAATCTGTAGTTCTGATGTAAAGCCTACAATATAGATCATAAAACAAAATTGTGTTGGCTCTTCCAGGTCTTTTGAATTTCCAAATTTAAAATATTGGCATATCTTAAGTATATAAATCAACTAAAATCCTCATACATTACATAGTTAAATATACACTTATCCTGTGACTAAGCAGTTCTCTCTTAGATACTACTAACTCAAGAGGAATGAAAACATGTGTTTATACTAAGACTCAAATTCATTGCAGATTTTTTCATAATACCAAAAACTGATAACAACCCAGATATCCATTTATGAGTAAGGGTATAAATGTATTACAATGTGATTTGTATTATTCAGTGATAGAAGGAACCATTACTGATACTTTCAACATAGATGAATCTAAAGAACATTATAATAGGGCTGGGGTTGTGGCTCAGTGGTAGAGTGCTTGCCTAGGATGGACGAGGCACTGGGTTCGACCTCAGCACCACATAAATGTAAAATAAAGATATTGTATCTAGCTAAAACCTAAGAATAAATGTTTTTAAAAAAATTTAAAAAAAGAACATTATACTAAATGAAAGAATTTAGATACAGCATTATGCTTCTATTCAAATAATAATGGTGAATAGTTAAAAGTAACACATTGAGATAGAAAGCTCAGGTAGGGCTATAGAGGGGATTGAATACCAATGAACATGAAGGAATTTTCAGGGTGGTAGAAATGTTCTGAATCTGTATTGGGGTGATGATCACAAAGTAGGATCTTTTTGTTAAAGCATGCATAAACTGTACACTTAAAGTTGGTGCATTTTACATATGTAAATCATATCTCAAAGTTGATTTTAAAACTATTAGGGCAGAGGGGTTGGAGGGAAAGGGAGGGGGCTTGGGGTTAAAATGATGCTGGAATGTGATGGTCATTATTATCCATAGTACATATATGAAGACACAAATTGGTGTGAATATACTTTGTATACAACTAGAGATATGAAAAATTGTGCTCTATATATGTAATAAGAACTGCAACATTCCACTGTCATATATAAATGAAAATAAATTAAAAAAAAACTTTCAATGAATTCCTATAGACATTAGGATAAATCAAATTAGGAAGAAGGTCTTATATATTAGTTTGTTTAGTGTTGCTATAGCAGGATACCTGTTAGTAAGTATTTTATAAAGAAAAGAGGCTGGGGTTGGAGGCACTTGCCCGTAACTACAGCTACTCAGGAGGATCCCACATTTGAGGCAAGCCTGGGCTACTTAGCAAGATTCTGTCCCCCTCCCAACCCCCCCCCCCAAAAAAAAAAGCTGGGAATATAGCTCAGTGGAAGAGCACTCCTGGGTTCAATCCCTAGTATTGAGTAGGTAATAAAAGATCTTTATTTAGCTCCCAGTTTTGGAATCTGGAAGTTCAGGCAGCTCCATCTGTTCAACCTTTGGTAGAAAGGGAAATGACCATATACAGAAGGGGTCAAGTACTTGGGGTGGCCTTGCTTTATAACAACCCATTCCTGAGACCAGCATTAATTCCTTCCAAGGCAGTGCCCTCATGACCTAAATACTTGGCTCTAGGTCTCATCTTTTACATGTTTTACCACCTCAACACTGGCACAATGGGGACCAAGATTCTAGCATATGCACCTTTGGAGGACACACTCAAACCATATCCCAACTGCCACCTCCTATAATATCTCACCCTTACTCGTCCCTCTGTAATTCCAGTCATGTTGGGTCCAGACATGTTGGGCTTCTCTCCTCCATTAGAACATAGCCTGCTCTCTCCCAGCTCTTGACTATTGCAGCCTCTCTTTCCTAGAATGCTCCCTCTTCTCCCTACTCTTATTCATCCTTATTTCCTTTCTCAAGAAAGTCATCTCCCAAGTCTTAAACTAGGGTAAGATTCCCCCATATGCCATATGCACTATTACTTTCTATGTTTTTTTTTTTAAATAATGAATAGTTATTATATTTGACAATATAGTTTAATATAACATTTGGCAGTATAAAGTTATATTCTCCTTTGTTTTAGAAGCTTGTATAGTTAGGGATGTTTATTTTGTTCACTACTCTTCCCCCTAGTGTCTAATATAGGAAATATTTGCTGATTGAACAAGCAAATAAAAAATAATTAATATTCTAAAAATCTTAAATGTAATCTGAGCAAATCAAATAGAGCAATATACTAAAATATTATTTTAGGAATTAAAGAGTGGTTTAGTATTTTAAAAGGTATTATTATATAACTCATTGATTAATATATCAAAGGAGATAAAGTATCTAGAGATGGAAAAAGGAATTGGATGAAATTCAGTATATCTCCCAATAAAAACAAAACAAAAATCACACCTTTTAGTGAACATGAAAAAGTTTGTTTTACACAGTAAATATCTGAAACTAAAATGGTACCTAACAATGAAATCCTACAGACAAGGATACCCCTCGACACAATTGATTGTCAACATTATTTTAGGGTCATTAGATAATGCAATAAGAGAAGGAAAAATAATCAAAAAATGACACAGTCATATGCAGATTATGACTTTCTATCTAAAAATCCAAGATATTTCACTGTAAATTTTTAGTAAGAAAGTTCAGCCAGGTGATCAGTTATAAATACATAAACACAAATTATAAAAATGATGTATTTAAAACAATACAGTATCAGGGCTTAGTGGTAGAGCACTTGCCTGGCATGTGTGAGGCCCTGGATTCGATCCTCAGCACCACATATAAATAAATAAAATAAAAGATCCATTTACAACTAAAAAATATATTTTAAAAAAACAATACAGTATTGGCACTAGAATTGGTGTAAGAGTAAATGGAATAGATTAGAAGTGTGGAAATATACTAAATTTGCCATTTAAAAAATTAGTTTGAAATGATGATTAGAGAAGAATGGATTACTGAAATAATTGTTTTAGGACATCGATAAGTGTATTCAATTAGGAACATATGAGTAGAAACAATATTTAGATCTAATGAATCTGAAATTTGATAAATGAGACCATAAGAGTTCAAATGAAAATATACAAATGCATTGTGTATATATGTACACATTATTAATGCTAGAGTTAGAGAACATTTTTCAAGCTGAATGGATCCTAACTACAAACACCACAAAGGTAAAGGCTAATATTTTGGAATACATGAAAATTTAAATTGATATTGTAAGCAAAGTTATGCAAAATGAGCACACTTAAGATGCCACAAAAAATATGACTATAATTTTTAAAGATTTCTTAAAATCAGTAAGCACACAAGTATAAAATGAGTAAAAGCTATGAACGTATTATCCACAAAAAAAGTACAAACTATAAATGAACATGTTAATATTTCAAATTAATAGTAACTGAAGAAACAAAAATTAGAATACACTGCCTTTCAGATGAAAAAGTTCAAAAAAATTTTTTAAATTTTTATTCCTAGTGCATATGGAGATGGGCAATTAAATGCAGATGATTGGAATGTAAGGTGCCTAACTTTCCTAGAGATCAGTATTATAAGATGCCTTAGCATGCAAATTCCTTCTAGAAATCTGTCCCAAGAAAACATTAGGCAATTTTTGCAGAAGTGAGTGTAGCTTTAAATGTAGCTTTCTTAATAATACTTAATAATTAGTGATAAGTGACTGAGAATAATTTGATACATTCATGAGTGTCCAGATAGACTTCAAATTTATGTTTCATATTTACATCTATTTTTATTTGCCATCTAAAGATGTACATTAATAGAAAAAAGTACACATATATAATGATACCCAGTACATACATATACACTCAAAGACATAGTAGAAACAACTAAGTATGAATAGTCACAAAAATGTTAAGTTATCTCTTGCAGGAATTATATATTTCTTCCATTTTTGTACTTTTTCCTCTGTTGAAGAATCTCTAATGAAAAATAGAATTCTTTCCAAAAATAATTCAAATATAGGATGCAAAGGGATGGGCTGCCAGATTATTTCCTTATGTTGCCATTGTGGTTGTTTTAAGTATATTGGGCACAAGGAAACCTGAATGTTTCAAAGGACTGGATGAATTAGCTCTTATTTAGATCAGCATTTCTCAAAGCACATTTCACAGACTCTCCTCATCAGGATGGATCTGCTGGTAGGCAAGTTGAAAGTTCAGTTCTTTTGGCCCTACCTCAGCTCTTTTGAACTAAAAATCACCAGAGGTGGGACCTAGAACTGGCATTCTAATTAAACACCAAAAGAGATTCTTATGTACACATATATTTGTGAACCTCTGTGACACCCCGCTATAAAGCAAGAAGGGAGACAATTCAAGGTCATTCTTGCAATGGGAAAAGGCTGCCCAGGATTTATAGCTGCAGTTTAGGTGAATTTTCCTTTACCTGTGTTTTGGCAAGCTTACTTCCTCCCCTATTGTGTTTGCATGTATAGTTAACTATTTCTCAACTCTATCCTTTTACCAATTTGATATTTTTACTTGGGGGTCAATATTACTTGGCTATAAATTTGTTTATGATATATAGATTGCCCTCTGTGTCTATAAGTTCTGCATCCATGAATTCAACCAACCTTGGATTGAAAACACTCAGAAAAAAAAAATTGTGCCTATACTGAACATGAATAGACTTTTTCTTGTTTTATTGTATTATTTAGGGAATAATAATAACCACTTACACAGCATTTACATTGTATTAGGTATCATAATCTAAAGATCATTTAAAGTATACAGGAGAATATACATAGGTTATATGCAAATACTAAATCCTTTATATAAGGGATTTGAGCATTTACAGATTTTGGTGTTTGAAGGGAGTTCTGGAATCAATCCCCTGTGGATACAGAGGATGACCTATTATTATCTAGTAGGACTAGATAACTGAGAGGTTTACTATTTTCCACGGAAGTCACTTTGGAGGGCCTCTTCCATTTAGATTAGATTTAAATAGCAAAATGTCATTGAAATCAACTTTTTATGGGCTACTTGGAATAGGAATATTCTCATCCAGCTACTCATAAAGGCTAAGTTGAACTCTTTCAAGGATTGCTTATCCTTAGTTACACATTAAAGTTATCCGTGGAGCTATTAGAAACCTAACTATATCCAGTCCCATCCCAAACCCCAGGGTCAATTATCTAAACCAGTCCTGATACAGTATGTAATAGGAAAAATGGCAATGTAGGTACTTTCTCTTCCAGTACCACCTACTTGGTGTTTATAGGGTCAGTCTATTATGCAAAACAGCATTAATTACCTAGTTCTAACAGATTCACGAAGGAAACTCAACCTAATTTCCACAGTAATTGGCTTCGGTACACCTTTTCTTACAGAGATAGTGATTGTTTTCTTTTCTATACTTCCCATGTGCCCTGAAACCACATCCCCCACACTCCCAACCAGGCCTTACCGGCATGGTGATCTGGATAGGTTGCCGTTCTCCACTCTTGGTTGGGGCCACACCTTCTGTGTCATATGTGCCCGTATAAACAACTCTGTCTCCATCAGGTTCTTTAGCCTTCAGCTCCAGTGGGACAAGCACACCACCAATGGAAATGTTCCTGCAATGAACTTGAGTTGACCATATATAGTAGGAATTAGGTTAGGTACCCTGTCTTGGTCTAGACCAAAACCCCGAGCAGGAAACCTACAGAGTTTGGCTAAGGGAGAAATATTTATATGATAGAAAATTCTGATTGGGTACAGTGGCATGTACCTATAATTCTAGCCACTCAAGAAAGCAAGAGACTCAGCCTGGGCAACATCATGAGACCCCCATCTCAAACAAAATAAAATAAAACCACCAAGAAACTTATGAAAGTTCAGGAGGCTTGAGTTCTCCAACTAATCAATCATGTGATCATAGACTAACTACTCTCTGGGCTAACCTCAGTATTCTCATCCAGATACACACAAAGGCTGAGTTGAACTGTATCAAGGATTGCTTATCCTTAGTTACACATTAAAGTTACCTGTGGAGCTATTAGAAACCTAACTATATCCAGTCCCATCCCAAACCCCAGAGATAGGGTTTAATTGATTTGGGATATAATTTGGTACACGTAAATTTATTTTAAAGTTTTCGAGGTGATCTTTATGTTCAGGTCAGATTAAGGACTAGTTGAACTAACTCTATTTTTTTTTTTTTCTTTCTGTTCCAACACTCATGGGTCCTGTTTGAGGCACTTTTTCTCAAGCCTGCTATACCACCAGAAATTCTTACTGGCACCATTCTGGTGTGTTAGGATCATTGTTCTCAAAGACAAGTCCCTGGACCAGCAGTATCCACATCTACTGTGGACATATTAGGACATACACTCTTATCTTAGGTACCACCCAAGACAGCAAGCCAGAGACATCAGAGTGGGCCCCAGCCATCTGTTCCAACAAGCTCTCCTGGTGATTCTGATGTACACTCACCTTTGAGTTAGAACCACTGGATAAAAAATCCTTGATAAAATTAAAATGTAAGTAAAAAAAAAATTGCCATTAACAAATAGTTTTAGGTTTGTTTTAACTCTAGAGAACTACTCTGAAAAAAAAAATGGAATATTGAATAGATAAGTTAGGAAAAGAGGTTTCCAGGAAAGGGAAAGGAAAAGCCTGGATCATATCCAGATGCAGGGAACACTGGGAAATGTATGGAGTTGTGTGCGTGTATGTGTGGGGTTTTTTTTTGGGGGGGGGGTCCGATAAATAGGTAGATCAGAGACCCTAGAAACCATCCAGTTGTGGTTCTATATCCTTGCACCTTGAAGGCTAATATAAATTACTGAATTATAATAAACTATGGACGTGTCTGAGGGATTCAAAACCCCTTCTCCAGCATATGTTAGGATAAATGTTGATTTATTTCCTCCTTCCAGATGAGATTTCACACATCGTTTAGGTGGAAGCGGAGAGGTAAAGGACCCATCCATAGATTCTTCTCCCATAGGCTACTGACTTACTCGCCAGAGGTCTGCTGGGTGCATCATGTCATCCCTGTGGTAGCTGGGAGGAGATAATCCCTGCCTCGAATAAATTAAAAAAAAAAAAAAAAAAAAAAACCATCCTCTTGTAGTGAGGATGTTAATCCCAGGCGACATCACCAGGCTGAACAGATAGCTAGGGAGAAAAAAGTAGAGGGCATGGAAAACCGTGACACTAGGCCTAAGCAGAAGCTACACCTTCAGATTTGTTCCTGCTCTTCCCGCGCTGGGGGTCCCCTGCCACCAAAAGGCAGATGGAGGAGTGGGGAGAATCCCTCAGGGAACACCAATAACTGCCCCTCCTCCGCCTTTACACTTCTTTCTCACTCTTTCTGCTTCCTTTGGCCTCGCCAGCAGAAGCCGGCGACACGCCAGGACCCAGCAGAGAAGGGCTGGGATTGCGGTAGATGAACCCTGCAGCGACCTTCTGCCATCTGCCCCAACCCTCCCCTTGTGGTTCCAAGGGTGGACAGAAAAGCAATTTACAAGAAAAACAACAACACCGCCCCCTCCCCCTCTGGCTTCTTGTCACTGATTTAAACGGACCCACTGAGGTCACTGCAATGGGTGGAAGGAAGCAGGAATCAGGAATACCAGGGACAGGCAGAGGAGAGGACCAAAGCGGGGACAGAGAGCCGACCTCTTTCCCTACCCCCACCCCCGCCCCCGTCCCGAGTCTTCTGGGCAAAGGGAGACAAGGAAAAAAAAATCGGGAGCAGCTTAGTCTGTTCCGGGGGCCTCAGTCCTCCTCCAGTAACCAAGCGCCACCCGGCGCCCAGCACTTACTCGACCTGCAGCGTGATGGGCTTAATCTTCACCTCCACCTTGTAGGAGGAGCCGGTGAGCAGCTTGATGGTGCGGTTCTGGCCGAAGCGCTGCCCGTCCACCTTAAAGAACACCGGACCATCGTTGGGTTGGATGCGCAGAGCGATGGAGAGGCGCACGAGGCCTGGCAGGTCCCCCATCGCTGAGCGAGGCTGGCGCAGCGACGCCGGGGGTCGGAGGACACAGCCGGCTGCGACCGAGTGGCTGGAGCGCGGTGGGCGGAGAGGAAGCGCGGGGAGGGAAAAGGAGGTGGTGAAAGGGAGGCTGCAACTAGGAGCCGTCACCGCCCTCCGCCCGGGCTTTCGAGCAGCAGCTCCGGAGCCTGTGTCCCCCAGCCGCACTGGGCGAGGAAGCGGGCCCCAGACACTGCTCGGAGAGCGCGAGCTGCCCCATCCCCCGCTCTTCTTGCTGAGCCCTCCACGCACGCGAGGGCTCGCTGAGACCCGCTGGCCGCGGAGCAGATCGGCACAGCGCAGCTGGGGGCGAGAGAGTTAATCCCGTTTACGCACCACAATCCCCTTCAACTGGGGAAGCGGACCTTTAGGCTCCTCCTAGAACAGCACCGGGCGGGAGGAGAGGATGTGGGGGACGGTAGGCATTGGGATAAGGAGACTGCTATACCAAGGAGCAAGACCCTCAGAATCTAGATCGCCTGGGTCAACCGGAGGGTGTGGATTCTGCTGCTGGCGGATCTGGCCCCAGCCAAGCAGGAGAAGGCTGAGAGGAGAAGGGGGGGGGGCCGGGCGAGAGAGGGGAAGTGGCTTAGGAAACTGCTAGTTCGTGATTTAAATTTCAGGAAACAAGTCTTTCCAAAGCTCAAGGGAAATGGCCGAGGGAAGGCGCAGTTCCATACAATGGGGGCTGAGAGCCACACTGGATTAGGAATGCACTAACAAGAAGGAGCGACACCTTCTTGTAGGTGTGTGTTTCCATTATACATATCTTATCTCAAGAATGACACGGTGTTGAACAGCCAACAATAAAAAAAAAATAAATAAATAAAATAAAATAAAATTGAATAGCTCTAATGTGAAAAAAAAAAAAAGAATGACACGGTGTAATTAGACACATATATGTACACATCTAGAAGGATGAGCTATTAACCCTGTAAAAGGCAACTGGCATGTGCCTGAGGCATTGCTTGTGACAAAGGCCAAGAGGAGGTATGGATTACTGGCAAAGCACCCCATGTGTCACCTCACGAGTTTAGATTTGCATATTAAGTGTGATTTGAAAGTCCTTGGGTAGAAACCGGTCGACAATTGGTGATTTGGGGAACTAAGCGTATTGGGGCTGGAAATGGCTTCAGAAGGCCGAGATCTAAATACCTGCTTCAGCACCACCTAGGTGGATAGTACCAGAGCCTCTGAGCACACCTGGGAAATACAGGAGCAGATTAGTGAGATCAGTCATAGATGGATGGGTCTGTGAGTTTTTATTCACGTAGGTCAGACTGCTTTTCTTTAAAAATAATAAGCTATGTATATTGTGTATAAATATGTATGTGATATTGGTGTTCATCACAAATTCGTTGCAAAAATAAAAATCTAAAAGCAATGTCACCCAATAAAGAAATGCATGACTATACTACAGAATTTTATTCAACTATTAAAATAGCGAGTTATATTTGACATCGACAAACACATATGCTAAAGCTTAAAGATGAAAGTGGTTGGCTGGAGAACTGTGGAAGCCTCAGAGCCGGATTTTTCTTTTGTTGGTTGCTGTATTCCCAGCATGCACGTAAGAGTTACCAGTCCATAGTAGGTGTTTCATAAATATTTATTCAATTAAATTGGTGTCCTTTGAAACAGTCATATTTAAATTATTCCATATTTTTAAAGTAATTAGATCCATGTGATTTACCTGGAATAAGGGTAAAAAGAAAAAAAAATCTAGTTGCAAATAGCATCCATAGTATTTTAACAGGATGGAAAAAAATTTAAGACACATAACATTTTAAAATATTTTTATTACTACTTTTAAAAGAATGAGAGTGTACACAGTAAAATTGATATTGGTTACTTTGGTGGTTGTGTAGTGAAAAGAGGGTGAATATCCTTTGGGAACTAAAAACATTTTTAGAAATTTTGCTTTTTTCCCTTTCAACCTTTTGTTCAGTATCCCACAGTTTCAAACAAGCTCCTTTCTACCTGTGTATTGAAAAATGAACTTGGAGTAAGATGTTTCCATTTTTAAATCTGGCTCAACCATTTAATTGTTTCCTTATGCAAAGCTCTTAACATCTTTGTGTTTCAACTTTCATTATTTATAAAATGGGGATTAAAGTGCTTCTTTCCCAACACTGTGAGAATTAAATGAGAAAGAAAATGATAATAAACTGCTTTTCAAATATGAGGTGTTGGCTAGGCATGACACATGTCTGTAATCCCAGGAGCTCAGGAGTTAAGGCAGGAGGACTGCAAGTTAAAGCCAGCCTCAGCAAGAGCGAGGTGCTAACCAACTCACTGAGACCCTGTCTCTAAATAAAATACAAAACAGGGCTGGAGATGGGCCTCAGTGGCCAAGTGCCCCTGAATTCAATCCCTGGTACCCCCCAAAAATATGAGGTGTTATTAATGCTGGACAACATCCATTAGGAATCATATTTTCAGAAACATTCAATGTGATGTCTTTGGATTTAATTAGTGTAAAAGTAACTGGAAAATTTCCATCGCTAATACCTATGTGCAAAGAATATGGGTATGGTGTCTAATGGATCTGTGTTTAAACCAGATCTGCTGATTATATAATGCTATATACATTAGCCTCTCAGAGCGCCGTTGTTCCTTTGTAAAATGATGAGGATGATATATATGAAACTCATAGAATCAAATGAGTAAAATTCAGAAGACTATCATTCACATATAGGCGCTAATTAAATTGTAGTTATTTTTATTTAAAACATGCTATGTATTTTTAATATCCTAGTCCTTTCAGCCTTATGTTGATTCATTAGTTAATGAATTTATACAATAAGACAACCATTATTACCACTCTTTTGGAAATGGGAAATGGAGCCCAAGTCCAAATGGACTTGATTATCATTCAGAGGAGTCAGATGCTATGGTTTGAATGTTTGTGTTTATCCCCAAATTCATAGGTTGAGACTTAATCCTCATTAGCATTAAGAGGTGGAGCCTTTAGGAGCCTTTAGGAGGTGGTTAGGTCCTGACAGTGGTCCTCAAGAATGGGATTAGTGCCCTTATAAATGAGGACTGAGGAAACCTGTATGACCCCTTCTACCATGTGAGTAAGAAAGTACCATCTTATGCAGCAGAAGAGAGTGAGCTCTCACCAGACACTAAATTGCTGGTGCCTTGACTTTGGACTTCTCAAACTCCAGACCTGTGAGCAATAAATTTCTGCTTATTAATTACCCTGTCTAAGGTATTTTATAATAGCAGCCTGAATGGACTAAGACATCAGGCTAACAACAGTTCCATCGCCAGTCCCAGTCTCTGTGCTGAATTCATATTACAGGCTTGACAAAGCAATTAGCATTTATGACATGGAGTATGTGTGTGTGGGCACACATGCATGCATATATTAAAAATAAAGTAGTTAAGTGTGCTGGAATAGAATCACACACAGAACTATGTATTGAGTCATAATGTATGTTGGGCTTGAATCTCACACACACACACACACACACACACACACATGCAGAGTCAATTGCAGCACACTTTACTTTTTCATTCATGTCTACCTTCAGGTGTGGTTTAATATCTGCAAGAGTTAGCTCCTTATTTTTATTTCTGAATTTAACATCAATGATTTCCACGCCCCCCCCAGATTTATTGAGGTTTAATTGACTAAAAAAATGTGTATAATTAAAGAATACCACATAATGATTCGGTACACATGAACTTTGTGAGATGATCACCACAATTAAGTTAATCACCTCATTCACCCCCTCACCCGATCAGTGTCAATGATTTTGAAATGACTTCCCCAGCCTCACAATGCATTTCTATCAATGCATTTCTATTGTAACCAGCATACTTTACATATATTAAACTTTCTCCCCTGGTCTGAATTTGATAGACTTGAAGACAAACCTTCTTCTTGGACTCATGCTGAGGAGCCCAGACTCTTCTAGGCCCAAAGGCTCTCATAGCCATAGTGATGAGCAATAGGCTTCCTGTTTGTCCCTGAGACTCCTGGGAGGAATCTGGTTATCTCCTCACACAGGGAGGGGCCAGGCAGGATCCACTTCTTGGATCAGTAGCAGTGATCCTAATATCTGGTCACATTTGCCTTTATTGTGGACCAATTCATTATAGAAATTTACATTCCAAATAAAACTTACACTCTTTTCTTTTTTTTTTTTTTTTTTGCTCTGGATATTATTTGAGTAACCAGAATAGCCTCACTTACTTTTACTCCACCAATGTAAGCAAATATTCAATTAAAACTAGATTCCAATAAAGATGATTTTAAACTTTTTCTGTTCTTGACACTTTTTGCTATGCTGAATGGCCAGTGTCCCATGGAGAAAGAATATAACTATCCTTACAGTAGATGCAAATACCTCTACTAAAAACCACTACCACACTGATACTCATCATTTTATACTTCAGGCTCAAACATTTTTCTAAGCTCTCAATTCAGATAGCAACTTCCAATATATATCCATACTTAGGTGTTTAGTAGGTATCCCAATCTTTACATGGCCAAAAGAGAATTCTTAATTCTTTCACTTCAAACTTATTTATCTTAATAAAAAAAATACCGCATTTGACTCAGTTGTTCAGGTAAAAAGTGTGAAGTCCTTCTTGAATCCTTTCTTTTTACCCATCAGGAAGTCCTACGAGGTCTTCACAATCAGTCCTGCCTCCATCACTTCTTACCATTTTCACTCTTACCACTCAAGAGAAGGCCACTGTCATTCCTCACACAGTGCTACCCATGTCATCCTGGTGTTTTTGATTCTGCTTTTTACCTTACCGTCTATTGTAAATATCACCTCATCCAGGCCGGATCCTGTCTGCCCCATAATTGGATGGTTCCCTGAAGAGTCTCACAGACAAACAGAAGCCTATTACTTATTGCCATGGCTACAAGATCCTTCCAGGCTTAGGAAGAAAGGGCCTGGGCTCCTTCCTCCACATGGGTCCAGGAGGAAGGTTTGTCTTCAGTGTAGAAAATTAAATTAGGAGAGAAAACCTAATAGGGTGCCTAAGGGCACTGGATAGGGTGGGCATCATAACCCACGCTCTTGTCCTACCTTGCTTTTCTTCAGAGCACATATCACCCATTGAAAATGTAAGATAAACTTGCCTTCATGAATGTTTATCTCTGTAGATCAGAGATTCTAACCTATTTTCTTGGTACTTAGAACATCCCAGTAAATAGGGGCATTAATAATTATTGAATGAATGAATAGATAAGTTAATTCTTCAATGTTATTTGTAATTCTACCCATCTATCAAGGTGCAAGTTAAGTACAACCTTCTCCTTGAATCTATTACTGACTAGCCAGCACTTAATTTACTCACTGCCTTTGAAGTCCTACAGCAATCATGGTCTAGTCAGCTTCTAGTTACTGGAATAATAGGAGTCATGAGAGCTGAGAGAGGAGATGGTCATGGATAACTCAAATTCATAATAAATACAGAATTAGTAAAAAAAAAAAACCTAATGGAGGACTAGGGCTGTAGCTCAATGGTAAAGTGCTTGCCTCACATGGGTAAGGTACTGGGTTCTATCCTCAGCACCACATAAAAATAAATAAAGATACTGTGTGTCCATCTACAACTAAAAACACATTTTAAAAAATCTAACAGAAAATGAACAAAATATCTATAGGACACTTAATATTTTAGGATGTATCATCCCCTTTATAGATTCCTTTTCTAGCTACTTTTCTAGCTACTTTTAAGGATATGGAACTTCACATAAATTGTTCAACCAAAAAATGACAAAGTTGTTCTTTGTTTTTGAATTACTTAAGTCCACTAAATAGGTGTGTATCATTGAACAAACTCTCTTTTTAAGGTTTTACATTTCCAGGCACAGTTTGAGATATTCACCATGATTTATTTTGGCCCTGTTTTCCACCCTACCAATCATTTTCCATCTTCATAGTGAGTGACCTCACAAAAATATCACTTCTCAGTTTTTACAAACAATGTTTCCACCTATGCTCTAGCCAATGGGCATTGAAATTTTCTTCAATGTATCCTTTGGAAACCTCAGAGTATTGTATGAATATGGTTTCTGGGCAAAATAATACTTCAAAGTTATCATCTGTTTTCAAGGCTGCAAATTTTGTTGTTGTTATTGTTTACTGCAGCTCAACCCAGACAAAGACCATTTCCTGAGCCTCCTGTTAGAAACCTAAGCCATCACTGTCTTTTTTTTTTTTTTTAAAGAGAGAGTGAAAGAGAGAGAGGGAGAGAGAGAGAGAATTTTTAATATTTAGTTTTCGGTGGACACAACATCTTTGTTTGTATGTGGTGCTGAGGATCGAACCCGGGCCACACGCATGCCAGGCAAGCGTGCTACCACTTGAGCGACATCCCCAGCCCCATCACTGTCTTTTTCATTTCATAAAACCACTTTTCCCGTGACCCTTTGATTTTTTTTATTCTATTAAATGCAAACGACAGGGATAAAGTTTATTTAATATCTTGCCACCTTCTTGTTTTTTAATCATTCAAATATTTCAAAGGTTTTCTTCCATGTTAAGATGCTGATGTATTATTACCAAGGTTATTTTAATCATACTCAAATACTTAGGTGTTCAACAACAGCTCACAGCTGAGATTTTCACACAACAGTGGCAGAATGTCAGGTTTGGTCACAATATCATAGGTTATATTTTATCTGTGAGAGGTTTAATGCTTAACATATGGCATTTTAATATGCAGCAACTGGGGCAATTTTTTTCTACAAGTACAATATTGCTTTTAAAATGTACTAAAGCTGAAAATCATTCAACCCACTACTAGATTACTGTAATAATTATTTTTATGTACCACCTTATATAATTTTCCAATTGTTTCATATGTTTTCTGTTTTAATCAGACCATAATTTCCTCTCCTTTTATTTATGCTACAACACCTAACACAGTTGAATTAATCAGGATTCTTTTGTATATTGTTGCAAAAAAAAAAAAAAAGGCAATTTTGGGCTGAGGGTGTAGCTCAGTGGTAGAGTACTTGCCTAGCATGTGTGAGACCCTGAGTTCAGACCCCGGTACTGCAAAAAGAAACAAGGGAAGGAAGGAAGGCTTTCAATTCTAACCAGCTTAGTAGAAAGACTACCTAGGTATATTATGTAACAAAAGGCAGAGTTAATATGGCAATAAGAAGATAGAAGGGATCAGCCAGACCTCGGGGACAACTGTAATTAGAACTTTGAGAGCCAATGGTTGGAGAAGATGAATCATTTTCCCCCAAAGGAAGTGCTGTTTCCAAAGAAAGGGACTATTGAAGGTTCTGGGAAGGCAAAAAGAAAACATTAAAACAAAAATGAATGACAGGTGGGAAATTGGTCCAACTCTGGTGCTTGAACTCTGAGCAAAGGACCTAGGTGCTGCCTCTTGTCATACCACAACCCTGACCTCATAGAAGTCATAGCTATGGAGGTCAAAGACCAAATGGAAGTTTTTGTTGTTGTTGTTTTACTTTTGGAGCCTTATTGGTGATTGAACTCAGTGTCACCCTACTATGGAGCTAATCCCCGCCCTTTTTATTTCTCAAAAGAAAGGATCTTGCTAAATTGCCAAAGCTGGCCTCAGATTTGCAGTCCTCCTGCCAAGTCACTGGGATTACAGGTGGTGTGCCACTATGCCTGGCCAGATGAGAATTTGTAATGATCTCTTGAAATTTCTTCTTAACCTAGAGTTCTGTAATTAATTAAGAAGCAAGTTGGTTAAAGGAATTTAGAGAAGCTTGGCTTTCCCCACTTTGTGACCCCAACCTCTTCTGTGATACATGCACATGTCCACTTGCTCAGGTGCCCGAAACCCCCTCACAGTGAAACAATGCACCATCCCAGTCACTTCTCTAAATGTAGAGAAGGTTTTTGTGGATAGTAAGAAATCCCCAAGCCCTTGCCAGACACAGCAACACATGCCTGTAATCCCAATTGAGGGATTAAAGAGTCTGAGGCAGAAAGATCACAAGTTCAAGGCCAGCCTGAGCAATTTAGCAAGACTCTGTCACAAAACAAGAAAAATAAAATAACAAGATCTGGGGATGTAGCTCAGTGGTAGAGGACCCCTGGGTTCAGTCTCCAGTACCAGGGGTGGGGGAAGATATCCCAATCTCCTTAAATCACAAAATACAATAAAATGATTTCCTGCTAATGATGACTGGCCTATCTCCAAGCTTCTGTCAAGATCAGGATCTGACTGGCTTGGCAAAGTGACCATTATGTTCTTGCTTTTCCTGCCTTATGTTTTGCAAAATGTCATTCCTGAGTAATCACGGAAGCTGTGATGCTAACAGTAAAAAGTAATAAACAGTGGAATAGATTGTGCACTCTCAAGGAAAATCAGGTGACTGAAAAACAAAGCACAATTCCCGAAGATCAAATCGTCTCTTAGTAAAATACAATATACTGTCTGAAAAAGATATGTGTGAAAAAGCATGAAGGAGAATACAGGAAGTTACATAAACAAGGTTAGGAAGCAGCAAATAAACGTTTATTTATTTTTATTTTTTAAATATATTTAGTTGTAGATGGGCACAATACCTTTATTGTATTTATTTATTTTTATGTGGTGCTAAGATCAAACCCAGCACTTTGCACATGCTAGGCGAGCACTCTACTGCTGAGCCACAACCTCAGGCCCTAAACTTTTATTTATTTTTTGAAGGAGAGAAAGATACTATTAAATTACTAATTTTAGAAAATCTGACCAGTGTTTTATGGAAAATAATGTGCAAAGAATTTCCTCCTCTTCTTTTACCAGTTCCATATGTGACACATAGACATGCCAAAGGCTGGAGTTAAGTCCCAGTTTTAGGGAGTGTCTGAGACAGCAAAGTTCAGGGACTGGGCACAGATGAAGACTAGGTTATGACTCAGAGCAGAGGGTTCTCAATTGCTGCAACATGCAGGGGTAGTGTGAGACACACAACAGGTCTTGGCCTAATAGGCACTATGGAGACAAAAAATGACCCTAAAACTCAGCAGCTAAGCCAAGCATGGTAGCACATCCTGTAATTCCAGCAACTTGAGGGCCTGAGGCAGAAGGATCTCAAGTTCAAGGCCAGTCACAGCAACTTAGCAAGACCTGATCTTGAAATTTAAAAAAAAAAAAAAAAGTAAAAACATCTGGGGATGTAGCTCATATCTCAGTGGTAAAGTACCTCTGTGTTTAATCCCCAGTGTGTACAAGAGCGCTCACAAGCATGCGTGCGTACGTACAGACACACACATACACACACTCAGCAACTGAAAACAGCAAACATTTATTAAACTGTAGTTTCTGTGTTTTCAGGAGTTTTGGGGAGTTTAACTGGGTGGTTTGGGCTCAAAGTCTCTTAGAAGACTTCAATCTTTGTGCTGTGGCAGCAGCAATCATCTGAAGACTCTCTTGGAGCTGGTAGATCTGTTTCTGATCTCACTCACATAGGTGTTGGTAGGCCTCTGTTTCTCTCTGGCTGTTGACTGGAGGCTTCAGTTTCTTGCTATGTGGGCTTCTCCACATAATGTGGAAGAAGAGATCCAAGAGAAGAAGAGCACACACTCAAGACAAACTGAAGTCTTTATAATTCATCCTGGAAATGACATACTATCATTTCCATGTCACTATTGCAAGTTGAGAGGAAACTGATTTCATAAGAGTTGGCTACCTAAGAAGTGGGGTGTGGAATATTGGGATCTGTATTAGTCTGTTTTCTGTTGCTATAACAAAATACCTGAGGCTGGGTAATTTGTAAATTAAGCAGGTTTATTTAGCTCATAATTCTGGAGATTCAGAAGCATGGTACTGGCTTCTGCTTGTCTCTGGTTAGGGCCTCATGGCAAACAGCATCAAAATGGTGGGAGTGTGTATGAGAGCAATCAAATGGTGAGACAGAAAGCCAGAGAACAGGAAGAGGTCCTGTTACTCTTTGGTAACAACCTACTGTTGTGGGAACTCACTTACTCCTTGAAACCAGCATTAATCCATTTTGAGGATAGCATTCCTAATTACTTATTTACCTTGTAATAAGCGACAGCTCTTAGAGATTCCACCATCTTTTTTTTTTTGGTACAGGGGATTGAACTCAGGAGCACTCAACCACTGAGCCACATCCCCAGCCCTTTCTTATATTTTTTATTTAAAGACAGGGTCTCACTGAGTTGCTTAGAACCTCGCTGTTGCTGAGGCTGTCTCTGAACTTGAGATCCTCTTGCCTCAGCCTCCCAAGTCACTGGGTTACAGATGTGAGCCACTGTGCCTGGCTAGCCACCACCTCTTAATAAAGCCATATTGGGGACCAAACTTCCAACACAGGAACATAGGGGGAACACACTAAACCAAATCCAAATCATAGCAGAGGCTGATCTGGAGGCTGAATGCCTTAGGTATAAAAGCATTTATCAAGCTTGTTTGTTCTCCTTAGGAAATGCCTGGTCAAACATCAAAGTTTTCTAATACAGAAGCCAAAAAGCATACACATGTTTTTGTTGAATAAATAACATTTGTCTGATCACTGATCTACAAATATTTAAAACAGGAGTCAGCAAACTATAACTGTTGGGTTAAATCTGAGTCTGCCGATTTTTTATAGCCCATGAACTAAGAATGGTTTTATATTTTTAAATAGTTGGGAAAAAAGTCAAAACAATAGCTATATTGAATGACACAAAATGTTGGTGTCTGTAAATAAAGGTTTATTATAACATATACTCATTTGTTTAGGTATTGCCTATGACTGCATTTGCTCTAAACAGCAGAGATAGAGACTAAGTGGTCTGCAAAATCTGAAATATTTACTACTTGGCTCCTTTCATAAGTTTGCCAACTCATGATTTAAAAGGATGTTGAAAATAATGTCCTTGTTACTTGTAAGTGGTAAAAGAATACAATGATTTTTTTATTGGTTATAGAATGCTCCCTAGGGATTAATATTATGTAACAAATAACACTATTTACAACTTTTTTTTTTTTTTTTTTTAACCAGGGAATGAATCCAGGCATGCTTAGCCACTGAGCCACATCTCCAGCCTTTTTTTCATGTTTTGTTTAGAGACAGGTCTCACAAAGTTGCTGAGACTGGCTTTGAATTTGTGAACCTCCTGCCTCAGTCTCCCAAAAGCCTGGGATTACCAGCGTGTGCCACCACACCCAACTCTTCTTTACAACTCTTGTAGGTACTCTGATAATGTTTCGTTCATTCGTCATATTTAGGGAAGAATGGGCTGAATCCTAATAGATGATGGGAGATTCCTTCAATCTGAATTTGAGGAAAACAAATTCTCTTGTTTTGTTGTATTTAAACAAATATTTAATGTTTAAATTGCCTTCTGTTTTATTTAAATTGCTAAGCAAAAATTTTCTTATATGTACTTACATATATATGTGTGTGTGTATATGTAAAATATATATATGTAAAAATTTTCTTATATGTATATATATATATATATATATATATATATATAGAGAGAGAGAGAGAGAGAGAGAGAGAGAGACTATAAAAAATCAGAATATCACAAGCAAAACAAAGAAAAAATATTCATAGTCCCACCTACTTCAGGGATAATTAGTTATTTTAGTGTATATCCTGAATGTGTGTGTGTGTATATATATATATCACAAATGTCAGCTGAGGTTTCCTGTCCTTTGAGATAGCTTTCATTCAAGGTCTCTTTTATGTGAAACCGCTCCACCATAAGAATGGTACCACTTTGATTCCTCTCATGACACTGAGTGTTATGTTTTTAAGCTTTGAAAATCTTATAGGAGAAAAATGGTTTCTTACTTTATAAATTATTTAGTGAGAGTGAGTATATTAAAAGTCAAACAATGCTTTCTGTACATGGTAGCATAAGACTAAAGTGAGCTGAACTCCACATTAATGAAGGTGTTGGGAAAATGACTTAAACAGTGGGAGGAAAAATTGTATTCTTCATATGAGTTTTATTATGTTTGCAGCTTACAGTTGATGTCTGAATTACCTCTGAGCAGTAACCAAATAAGAAAGGGGTGTCGCCTGCTATTTAATATTGATTATTAATTCTGTGTGAAGTCTTCAGCTAACATTCACACGTCAGGTGGGTATATAATCTTATTAATAAGGCCACCAATTTTGAAATATCTCTAAAATATTAAACCAATGTTTCATAAACTAAGCATAATAGCATTTCAACAAGAATTGTGGTGTTCCATGTGATCAAATAACCAGAAAATTCAGAATTTGAACATATTGATATATGTGTATATAGTTATATACTTGTGTGTATACGTGTGTGTGTGTGTGTGTGTAAACACACATGAAACTATTGAGCTTTCCAGAGCCTTTACTTTAATATAATAAATTTTGCATTTCAAAGAATATGATATGATATGCGATTTTCTCAAATTTTTTCAACTGTCAAAACCCTTTCCTCAAAACTAATATTGATATCACCAAGGGAACTAGTGTTCCATAAACTAGCATTGCCATAAGTATTGAGAAATGTTGGATTAGAGACACAATAGGATATTAATATTTATTTTATTTATTTTTTAATTTTAGTTGTAGTTGGAAACAATACCTTTATTCCATTCATTTTTTTTTAATGTGTTGCTGAGGATCGAACCCAGGGCCCTGCGCATGCTAGGCGAGTGCTCTACCGCTGAGCCACAATCCCAGCCCCACACAATAGGATATTACCTAAATATCACTCATTGAGGGTACAAAGCAGAATTACACCATCTACTATTCATTTTTTTTTTTTAAATATCAACCTTTATTTTGCTCTGATTATGTGTAATGAACTCAAGGTAAAGATTATGGCCTCCTGCCCAGTGTGGACTCCTTCTTCTCACTTCTCTGATGACACAGCTATTATTGGTGGGACAAGGTACGGGGAGAGCAATGAAGGCAATGGACAGCCACAGCCCCTAGCAACTAACTCCTACTCAGAAAATCCACCAGGAGAGCGAGTCCCTTGTGGTGATGGGTGTGGGGTAATGTGCATTCATGAAGACTTGGCTGTGACCATAGAGGAAGAAGAGACAGGCATGTACCACACCCAAGATGGTTTTCCAGCTCACTGGCTTGAAACACCTCCTTTTACTAACCCCAGTTTTGTGATAGCTGAACTCTCCCCCTACTCTACTCATTTGTACTGACTGGCCTGGCCCCATCTCATGCAATCTTAGTGGAATCGCAGAGCACAGAGCTCCACACTGGCTGTCAACCAGGGAGAAAATAGTTTGTAGATGAGTCTGACAATGGCAGAATCCTATGAAAGTTGTCCATGGTTTTCCTTGCTGGGAGCAGGGGGAGCTCAGGACCACAGAGCATTCTGAAGCTTTGGGTGTTGTATTTCAATGATGCCAGCTCTCCAGTGTAATCTAATAAATATACATATGGTTTTTCAAAATTTTTTATAGTGCTGGGAAATAAACCCAGGTCTAATGCACCCTTTACTTTTATAATATGATATAAAAGGAAAATAAAGCTATTTTTAATAAAGCAAGATTGGAGGCAGAGATGAAACCAGGTATTTGGGATTAGTTGGCTACCACAATTGAATGTTAAGTTTAGTTCTGACTTTTATGGGGGTTATGGAAAAAAGTTAAGACAGGAAACACATGGGTTATTTTGTCTGATAAAAAGAAGCAAACATGTTTTTCTAAAGAGACAAGGATTTTCCTGGCACTGAATTTAAGGAGAAATCTTGTGTGGGGAGGTTCTTGAGTCAGGTACATTGAGTAACTTCATGGGTATTGTCTTAAAATGTGTTTTTTGCAAAAGACAGACTGTTCTTCAAATGAATTTTTAGTATTACTATGTTAGAAAACTGAGACTAATATTAAATCTTAACATAGTGAAGAATTCTGCAAGAGACCAAATATTTTTTGGTCAAGATAATTTTCACTCTCCATAGAGCAACCAAATGTAGGTTGATCCAAGCTCTTCCTCTTATCTTAAAGCATTTCTTCTTCCAATACAAATTCACAATGTTATTCTTCAAAAATGGATATTTTTGTCATTATTTTGTGATTCATATTCCAGAAGAAACTTGTACAGTTACATGGGTTCTTTTCCCCAGTTAGCTCTTTTTACCCTTTCTCTTTCCCAAATAGCTATAAATTCTCTTTGTGATACAAGTTCACCTCTTGCTCTCAGCTGAGGAAAATCCAACTCTTACATACAAAAGCAAAAATCTGATTTGGTTGGCAAAATAACTTCGTTTTATTGTTCTTTTTTTTTTAAGAGAGAGAGAGAGAATTTTTTAATATTTATTTATTTTTTTAGTTTTCGGCATACACATCTTTGTTTGTATGTGGTGCTGAGGATCAAACCGGGGCCACACGCATGCCGAGCGCGCTGCCGCTTGAGCCACATCCCCAGCCCGTTTTATTGTTCTTAAACAAGGCCTGTAACACCTTCCCAACCTACCTGAATGTACAGGATTTCTGCTTTTCACATTATGGTGGACCATGTGGTTTTAAAGAGCTCTCTTCTCACCAAAAAATCTCAAACCTACACAAAACACAACTGCAAGTCCATACTGTAATTTCATTTGTGCCTCTTTAACTCTACCTTCTAGGAGGTAGAAATTCAGAAATCACAAAGATGAATTAAGTCATAAGAGATTATTAAATATAACCAGGCACAAAAAAGATCCAATTAGCAGTAATCCATTTCCCAAAAAAACATTATAGAGCTGGGGAAAGAATCAAATATGTACCAGCAGTGGAATTGACAAATGGACAATAAAATACCATACTTGGATGAAAATGAGCCAACTAGAAACAGATGTAGCTGCACAAACATATTTCTCAGTGTTCAGTGAAAGAAACAAGATCCCCAAGGATAAAAATGCTGGCATTCCATGCATTTTGGCAACAAGTAAAACCTCTGTACTGGCTAGAGATATACACTCATGTATACATTTATATGTGCGCACATAAATAATAAAGGAAACAAAAAAGTGATTATTATGCTGTCAAGATCTCAGTGATCCCTGGTGGGAGGGAGGGAGAGATATATGATGGGGTACCTGTGGGTTTTCTAGGGTGCTAGGAATGTTCTACTCCTTGACTTGGGTGGTTACACACATATTCACTTCATAATTTTTCCTTAAGCCATTTATGTTTTATGCACCACTTTGCATATTTATCACATGATAAAACAAAGAAGAAAACCTGTGCAAGGATCCATAGTTTCACCAATGAGGACAATTATGCTGTACTCATCTGACCACATTCATCAGTAAACAACCCACAGTGCTGCCTTTGGAAAAAACGAAAGAACAACAAACCCTCTCAATGACAAGAAAACTTTTAAAGTACATGGTATTACACTTAAGAATGCCTGTTCTTCCAGACACCATCAGAGAAAAAGGAGTCCACAGAGTGGGAGGTGACATTTAAAATAGGGTCCAGAGAAGCCACATCTGAGCCAAGAGCTCAGCTGGGGTGACTATCTCATTCCACAGCCTGATACCATGAAAAATGGCTTCACTATCTTTTTTTTTTTTGTATTATAAAAATAATGCACATTCCTCATTCACTGTAGGAAATATAGAAAAGAAATATGAAATACAAGAAATATGAGAAAAAGCATTTGTTACTTTTAAAATCTTTGTATGTATTCTCTGATTATACACCCACTACCCCACCCCAACTCCATATAGTTATTTGGTTGCCAGTAAAGAAGATTGACCTGCTTCAACAATAAAAAAAAAGCATTTATTAAAAGGATCCTAGAAAGCTTGTACAATTCAAGTGAATGCTTAGGCCTCAGGATGCACAGATACCATGCTACAGGTACCTCAGCAATCTGCTTAGGACTAGGACTCTTCCAGGGGTTGTTTCATCTTTTAAAATCTTGGGGTTCTTGAATTGTTACACCCTGGATCTGCAATCTCTTAGAAGGGTGCTTATTGACTGAAATGGAACATTGTGTTAGTCAGTCCCACTAAAACTACATGGAATGTGAAGGAGCTGGACTGAGCCAAGAAAGTGTGTGTGTTTGGAGGGAGGAAGAGAAGGGGACAGTTATTTCACCATAAAAATGGGAAGGAAATGATGGAGAGCTCAAAAACAATAGATATAAGACCCTCCTCTACTGTTTCACAGGAATGTTTTAAAAATTAAAACTTCTCAGTATTTCTATGTCTATATCTCTTGGAAGTTTTTTGGTTTTTATATTGAAATAGGGCATGCATGGGAAAAGTACAGAAATCCTGTCTATAGGCCGAGGAATTTTCTGTGTAACTATCACTAACATCAAGAAATGAAATAGTATCCCAGAAACCTCACCGAATCATTACTCAATCTTCTTTTCAAAAGATAATCTCCAACCTGCTGTCTAAATCATGACTTAGTTTTTCCTGTTTTAAAACTTTGTATAAAATTGAATCATATATATTAACAATATATTAACTTTTTTGATATCTATGATTGAAGATTGAACCCAGGGATGCTTAACAACTGAACTACATCCCCAGCTCTTTTTATTTTATTTATTTATGTATGTGTTTATGCATTTCTTTATTTATTTATACCAGGGATTAAATCCAGGGGTGCTTAACCACTGAATTATATCCCCAGCTCTTTTTAAAAAAATTTTATTTTGAAACAGGTCTTGCTAAGTTGCCAAGGTTGTCTTTGAACTCACAATCCTCTTTCCTCAGCCCCAGAGCCACTGGGATTACAGGCGTGCACCTCCACCCTCAGCACTGATCAGCAAATTTGTAAGCGTCATCCAAATCACTATATTTAGCACTTGTCTATTGGTGGTAATGTCATATAGTCCTTCCATTGAGTAAATATAGCAATATTTATTTCTTTTTATTGTTGTTGGAAATTGAGTTGTTTCTACTTTTTTGGCTAATACAAACCATACAGTTACGAACTCCTTATACCTCTCATTTGGTGAACATATAGATGCATCTGCAAATGTTTAATTTTAGTAAATATTGCCAAGCTAACTTTCCAAAATGGCTTTACAAATTTACATTCCCCTCACCAGTGTACAATAGTTCTAGCTCTTTTACTTCCTTACCAACATTTGCAGTTGTTAATCTTTTAAATATTAGCCATTCTGGGAGTGAGTAAAGAAATCTCTTTGTGCCCCTGGCAATTCCCTAATGACTAATAGCACTGAGTGTCTTTCCAAGTGCTCATCATGCTTTGGGTGACATATACATTAGTGTCCTATTATTGCTGTGACAAATTACCACAAAGTTAGTAATTGAAAGCACAGAAATATACTATCTCACAGTTTGGAGGTCAGAAGTCCTAAAATAAGATGTTGGCAGGTCTATGTTCCTTCTGAAGGCTCTAGGGAAAAATCAGTTTCCTTGCCTTTCTAGATTGTCTTTTTTTTTGGGGGGGGGTAGTACCAGGGATTGAACTCAGGGGCACTCGAACACTGAGCCACATTCCCAGGCCTATTTTGTATTTTACTGAGAGACAGAGAGTTGCCTAGCACCTTGCTTTTGCTGAGGTTGACTTTGAACTCACGATCCTCCTGCCTCAGCCTTCTGAGCTGTTGGGATCACAGGCATGCGCCACCTCTAGGGCTTTGCCTTTCTAGATTCTCTATGAGTCACCATTCCTCAAATGACATTTATTCAAAGTCAGCAGCCAGTGGTCTTCCAGCTTCTCTTTCTACCACCATCCTCAGGTTACCTTTTCCTGACCCTGAATTTCCTGCCTCCCTTTTGTAAGAACATTAGTGAATATTGGGCCCAAGTGGATAATCCAGGCTAAACTCCTCATCTCTAACTTAAGCCTTATTTGCAAAATTGCTTTTGTCATCTAAGGTAGCTTATCCACAAGTTTCAGGGGTAAGATGTGGATGTCTTTGGAGGGAGGGACATATTCTTCAGCCTACCAAAAGTGATTGTCCATTTCTTTTTTGCCCATTTTTGTATTAGATGGGTATTGTTTTTAAATTATTGAGCTTTAGGAGTTCTTCATATATTTATTCTAGATACAGAGAAACGTGACCTACAATATTTCCTCCCAATCTGTGCCTTGTCTTTCATTTTCTTAGTGTCTTTTGAGAAGAGGTTGCTAATTTTGAAGAATTCCAACTCATCAATTCACTTTTCTTATTAATCATAAATTTGTTGTACTAAGAAACCTTTTTCTAACCTAAAGTTACAATGATTTTTTTTCTTCCTAGTTTTAGATTTTACGTTTAGAGTTATATCCAATTTAAGTTAATTTTTGTATGAGGTATGATACATAGGTCTTTTTCGGGACTTTGAAACTTTAATAAATAATATAATGACTAAAATAGAATTTTCCAGCCACTGTGGGGGTTAGTGGTGGCTATCCTACAGTACAGCAGCTTCCTGGTCATAGTGTTCCTTTCAGATATTATGACTTATGTTGAGAAATATAGACTTTGGTCTTTATCCCCAGTTCCTGAAACAGAGCTCCCAAGACTTTCATAAGTTCCAACTCCTTTGGAATTTGCTGGATGACAGGAGCATCTTTTGTTCTAATGAGATTATTCTGGGTGGTCACAGAAGGACCAAGCCAAGATTAGGAGCCTGGAATATTCAGCCCTGCACCCCATCTCCGGGAGGGAGAGAGGTGTAAAAATTTAGTAATTATCATGCCTATGTGATGAGGTCTCTGTAAAACCTTCTCTGAACTATGGGGTTTGGAAAGGTTCCAGATTGCCGAAGCTGTGGGGAGATGCCTGGAGAGGTCCGGAAGCTCTGGCAGTCCTTGCCCTATGCCTCTCTTCTATCTGGCTTCTTATCTGTATTGCTTGTTATTCACTCTATAATAAGCTGGTAAATGTAAATAAGTATTTTCCTGAGTGCTGTGAGCTGTCCTAGGAAACTAATGGAACCCAAGGAGGGAGTGATGGGAAATTTCAGTTAGCAGCCAAATCAGACAGAAGCTGTGGGTCACCAGACATCAGATGACATCTATAGTGGGGGACAGTCTTGAGGGACTGAGCCCTTAACCTGTGTGGTCTGACTTGAATGCCAAGTAGACAGTCTTAGAATTTAATTGAATGGATGTAGAGGACATCCAGCTGGTGTCCCCTGGAGAATTCCTTGCTGAATAGTGACAAAGCTTCATACATTTTGGTTCTCAGAGGCAAAGTGTGTTGTGTTGACTGTGTAAGAGAACAACAGGTATTTTGTTTTCCTGTTTAAGAAAACATTTAAAAAATTCTCAAACAAAATCCTGAACTAACAACAACAACAACAACATCAACAAAACATGTTCCTTAGAAACCAGTAAGAGATGATGAATATGCTTTTTTCTACCACACTTAAAAATTATTAAATAATCTAATCTCAGCAACTCTAGAGGCTGAGGCAGGAGAATCATAAGTTCAAGGTCCAGCCTCAGCAACTTAGGGACACTCTCAGTGACTTAGAGTCTCAAAAAATAAAGAGAGTGGAGATGTAGCTCAGTGGCAAAGTGTGCCTGGATTCAATCCCCAGTACCTAATAATAATAATAATAATAATAATAATAGATTTATTGATTTATTGCAGATACTGGACAAGAATGCAACTGACTGACAATTTTTTTTGCTTGTTTGAGGAGTTATATGAAGAAACCTAAACTTATGAACAGTATGATTTTTATTTAGCCCAGAATATTGTCTATTTGGCCTATCTTTCAATGCTGTTCTTTATGTATTTTTTTCTCTGGTTTCCAAGATGGAAAATATTTTTCCCCCTTACTATTATTTTACAATATTATGTTCTTATTGGGCAGAAATTTGTGATGGGGAGGAGTTAAATATGAGTTCTCAAAACATTCTGGATTTTTATTTATTTATTTTTGGTAATGGGGATCGAACCCCAGACTGTTTAAGCACTGAGCCACATCCCTAGCCCTTTTTAGATATTTTATTCCAGACAGAGTCTCGCTGAGTTGCTAAGTGCCTCACTAAGTTGCTGAGGCTGGCTTTGAACTCTCCATCCTCCTGCCTTAGCTTCCCAAACTGCTGGGATTGTAGGCATGTGCCACCATGCCCGGCCATTCTGGATTTTTCAATGCTTACAATTTAAGTTCACTTTTGTCTTTGTCACATTGTGTGCTGTGTTAATTTTGTAAAGATTCACACAGATAATGCTATGAGCACTTGAAAGTTATAGCATCAGAGAGAACAATGGCCTCAGCACCCAGAAGACATAGTTTCAATCCCAGCGTTGGCACTTAAGACTTTAGAGAGATTTTTGGTCTTTTTATATCTTAGTTTACCCTTTTGCAAAGTAGAGGTGATGATACATTCCTTAGATGCCCAGACCAGGTCTCTATAAGCTGAGCTCTATCAAGAAGGTTGTGGGAGTCAAGAAGAGACAGGTTTTGCATTCTCACAAGCATCCACTGAAGAGAGCTCTGGGCTGGATCGAGGGATGGAGAGGAGGCTTTCTCTGACTTTTGCTTTCCACCTGCTTTTCTGTAGTTGTGACAAAGTATGAGTCCCTCCCTGACTGCCTGCCTTTGCTGTTACCATGGTGATCCAGGTTCATTTTAGGAGTTTGTGACAGGACAGATTGTTTTGCAGTTTGTGAAATTTCACTCTCTAAAAATAAGGACCAGGCAGTCTCAGAGGCAGTGATAATATGGTGCCGGATTCTGTTTTGGATGCTGGGGATACAGCTGGCCTTATAATATATCATCCCATCACCAGGTAGAGTTCCAAGTTTCTGATCGGCAATCCAACTAGTAACACACAAAAGAACCGTCTAGCACTAAGTTATGGACAGATGGAAATAAGTCAGGGAAAACAACATGCAAACATCTTTAGTCTCATCAGTGGTCCAGCAACTACTTGCTGGGAATTCAAATATAGTTTGCCTGAACCAAGTTAAGATATATGTGACTCATCTGGAAACAGAAAACATACTGCTCTAATTTCCCACTTGTGTTTTTTATAGGTTTCCAGTAATGCCACCCAGGGTTTAAGTACCAATTTGTAGCTCTCCTAGTAAACCAGACAGCTAACTCATGGAAAATAATATCTGTCATTATACAAGAAAATGTCTTAAATGTTAAAACCCATTGAAACATTATAATTTATTGAACAATTACTTGACTATATTTCAGAGCATCTATATAGCATCTCTTAATTGGTGACCTAAAATACACACATTTTAGGCCTTTGCTAAGGTCTATAACCTCAAATGTTTTCTCAAGTTTTATTGTAAGCTCTGTGGCAAAAATTTATTTATATGGAGGATTGTTTAAAGGACATTCATATGAAGATGTGTGTCTGTATGTGTGTTTATCTGTATTTTCCAAGTTTAATTTTGCAGATGCTTAGAGAGTTTTTATATAGCTCTTATTGTCTTGACCCCATCAGAACAGGGCCATTTCCAAGTTGAGGTAAGAATTTACTTTCTTACCTTAGATTTGTTGAGAGACTTTAAGAAATGGTTATATAAAAATCTAAGATTAAATTTATTGTAGAGTTATTTTATTCAGTGCTATTCAGTGCCTTCTATATAAAATATGTAGCATAGCTGGGCATGGTGGTGCATACCTATAATTCCAGTGACTAGAGAGCTTGAGGCAGGAGGATTGCAAGTTCAAAGCCAGCCTCAGCAACTTAGTGAGGCCCTAAGAAACTTAGTGAGACCCTGTCTCAAAATTTAAAAAATGTAAAGAACTGGGGATGTGGTTCATTGGTTAAGCATACCTGTATTCAATCCTGTATCCCTCCCATCAAAAAAAGCAAACCCCCAAAAACAGTCAATAATTAAGAACTCATTAATTAAGAACTCATGGAAGCTTTGTTTGATTTTTGGGAAGTGAGTGTTGATGTAAATTTAATGATTCCTGTTGGCTGCCTACCAACACAGCCTAGAGGTGACTTTAAGCCAGGTATTGCGTGGGGCTTGCAGGCTCTGGAGTGAGGCACATCTGGGCAGAATCCCAGCTGTTACCTTTTTGAGCTGAGTTGCCTTGAGTAAGTTATTTAACATCTCTGTCCTTGCTGTCTCCTCAGTGAGGCAAAGATGATGATGATGAGGATGATAATAATAGCAGCTGCCTCCTTAAATTGAGAGGATTAAATGAGATTAAACATAAGTGTAGGGTTTAGCCTAATACCAACACACAGTAAACATTCTAAAACCATTAGCTCTTATTATTATTATGGATTTATGTCAATCAGGGTGTTAAGAAGCATGTCATTTTTAAAAAGGTTGACAGCATTTGGAAGATTAACACAAGTCTTAGATGCATTGACATCTGGTCTTCCTATGCAGAGGTGAATTTTTTTCCTCTTTGATTATGGTTCTTGAAATCCCAGAAACTAGGGATTTGGGGAGAAAAAAAAAAAATCAAACTATCCCAAATAAGCAAACACACAGTAATAACAGAATGTAGGTGAATCCTATTTAATTCATTGGAATTACAGGGTCCAGGCGTTGGACAAAAAGTTAGATGTTAGGTATGGCAGTATCCCCTCCTAAAGTTAGTTATTAACTATTTAAATAAACTCAGATATATTAAACTATGTCTGAGACTAAATTCTCTCTTAAACAAATGGGAAGTTTGCTTAAATCAGAATGAAAATATAGATATTATTTCTAAACTCTAGCATGTCAACATATTTCCAGAACCAAATCGTGATCTGACCTTTCGCTCGGTTTGAATTCCGTGTACAAGCAGCTTCTACCACTTGCAGGGCAAGGAGGGCGGGAGAGCTCCCATGGGGCGCCACACCCAGCTCGCGACTGCGCAGTCCAGCTGTCATCAGCCGAGAAACTGCCGCTGCTGCAAGGAGGAGCATGTGCTGACCTAGGAATAACAGCTCGGAGCTGATGATGTCAGTAACTTTTAAAATAGCTTATTTAAGAATCTTTTCAGTGACCTCAGCTACACTTAATACCACTTAGATCATCTGGACTTGAGCAGGAAATGTAAGAAGGAAGGGTGACAACTGGAACTCCAAGCAGCTGTATCCTAAGAAGCCCATTTTAGGAATGAACTTGTCTGAACAAGTTGAAGATTGAAGATCCCCTTGGTATCTAGTAACCATGATGCAGATATAGAACCCGTGTGTCCTCAGCTGCACAAGTCTGGGGAAAATCTAGCATCACCAGGACAGTTGCGTATGGTGTTTCTCAAGCTTTGTGTATACTTTCTGTGATAGCACCTTGAACCCTCTTCCTAGTCTTCTGTGTATTTTGGAGATTCTGAAGGGGATGACTCCTGTGGACCCAGACACAGTCCTATTATCACCGTGGGTTTCTTCTGTGGACCTTCTTTCTGTCCTGCAGCCCTTGTGTCCACTGCAGTGGGCAATGCCTGCTGAAGTTCTGTGCTTCCAGATTGCTGATGCCTGTTGTTTGAACTGAGAGCATGTCTCCCTCCTGGAGAGCCCCTCTAAAGGTGCTGCTGCTTGCAGAAGTGTAAGAGGGCTAAGTCCCCACAAAGCTGCACTTAGTAGTCCAGAGCCCTCAGGTGCTGACATCAACCCACAGTGCACTTTGGCAATTGTGGAATGATCTATTAATCGAACATCAAAACTATACCCTAAAATTCCTAGTACTGTATATGTTACCTTGAAATGCTTATGGACCATTAATTAAACATGCTCTTACTAAAAACTTGACAGTTTATTCCACAGCACCTAGATCATTACAGGACAAGAGAAGTTTTCAGTCTAATAAAAGGAGTTTGGTGCAAAATAAAACAAAACAAAAAGTCTTTAACTAATGCATTTTATGTTTTTCTCCCATTTATTTCTATTGCATGGCTTTTATTTTTCTACACATACTTCATAATTCATCTTAGTTACTTTTTATTTTGCACATTTAGATTTTTCCCTCATGTCTTGTTACTATAAATGAGCATCCTTATGGCTATTTTTTCACAACTATAAATTTTTCCTTGGGGAAAGCATTCTAAGTCAAAGGGTTTGTGTTTTTTAAGGTGTTTGATACCTATTGTCTGGTTGCTCTCTGAAATGGTGGGATCAACTTATATTTTCTACCATGCTCTTGTCAAGCCTGGGTGAATCACTAAAATAAATGTTTTTGTATATAAAAAATTATTTCAGTGATACGCATGTGTTATAACAAGTTCAAACAATATATAAGTGATTTAAGTACAAAGTGAAAGCCCTACTCCTTACTTTTCCACTCATGACCTGAAACTTTCGGTGTCATGTCAATAGTTTTGTATCCTGCCGGATGATCTTCTGTGCATGTGCAGATGGGATAAGGTGATTAGGACATTTTGGCTTCTACTTCAAATGTGTGAAAAGAAACCAGCTGAAATGCAAGATCACTGGTTTAATGAAAAACATTCATTCACCCTCTTTCATTTCCTCATTTGTTTTAGTCATTTCTGTACTGTTTGAAAGCTTACAAGTTGTTAGTATTAGGTTCATCTGTGAGGGATGCCAGTTGTTTTTCCCAAAACAATAAAAAGAAAATTTATCATCATGCCATATATGCATATTTCAGAATACTGTTTAGAAATTCAGTTGAAGATTTTTCTGTTGCTGTGTAGAGTTGATAATAAAGGATCACCCTATATCCTTTTGTCTAATCTGCAAAGAACAAGACTTCCATCCACTAGATTAGGAGTCAGAAAGCTAGTCCATGGGCCAAATCCAGCTTGACACCTGTTTTTGTATGTTGTGCAAACTAAGAACATCTTTAATATTTTTTTAACAGTTTAAAAAGAATATTTTGTGACACATGAAAATTATATGGAATCCAATTTCAATGCCCCCAAATAACGTTTCAGTCTGTAAGGGTTGCCAGTTGTTTCCCAAAACAATAAATGGTGAATTTATTATCATGCCATATATACACACTTCATATGCATATGAATGACAACCACACTCATTTATTTATGTATTCTTTGGTGACTATTATAATTTGGATCCTAAATGTCCCCCAAAGGCCCATGTGTTGAAGACTTGGTCCCAGAGTAGAACTATTGGGAGGTGGTAGAACTTAGTAGGAAGTTTTCAGTTCATTGGGGGTATGATTTGGAGGAGATTGTAGGACTCTCATCCCTTTCTCATTCTAGTCTTGCTTCCTGGTCATGAGATGAACAGTTTTGCTCTGCTGTGTGATCCCACCGTGATGTGCTATTTCTCCCCAGGCCCAAAGCAATCGAGTGAACCAATCATGGACAGAAACCTCCCTTACCTAAGGTATTTGTTATAGTAACTGGAAGCTGACTAACATAGTAGATTTGTGCTGTAATGGTAGAGTTTAGAACATCCCTCATGGCTCTGAGAATCTGAAATATGTACTAACTCTCCCTTTGCAGAAAAAGTACATCAACCCCCGATTTAAATTTCCTTCCTTCTTTCCTTCCTCCCTTCCTTCCTTTCTTTAAGTGCCAGGGACACTTAACCACTGAGCCACATCCTCAGCCCTTTTTATATTTTATTTACAGATAAAGTCTCGCTGAGTTGCTTTAGGGCTTCAATAACTTGCTGAGGCTGGCTTTAAAGTTGTGATCCTCCTACCTCAGCCTCCTCAGTTGCTGGGATTACAGGCATATATCACCGCCCCCAACTTGATTTAGATTTTCAAATGAAAAAGCTCCACTACTCAGCAGAAAACTCCACTACTTTAAATAAGAGGAATGATTCCATGGTGGATATTGAAAGGGAATCAGAGATTTGAGGTGCAGTTCATAAGTGGACTCTTGAAAACTGAGTGGACATTTAGAAGAATCAATGGTTCATTCTGGAATGAGCAAGTGTGGGAAGTAGATGGTCCTTGGGATGAATAGTTGGATTGTCTCACAGCATGCATTTAAAATTTTGGAAGTTACTAGGATGTTGTTCTGCAAAGGTGATTTTACTATTTAATATACTTACTAACAGTAAATGGGAGTGCCCTTGGATTCTCACTAATTCGAAAAAAAATTTCAAATCTGATGGGAAACAAATAGTACACTCTCATTGTTTTAAGTTGCATTTCTTTTATTACTAGTAAGGTGGGGATTTTTCTTCTTTGGTCACTTTATGAAATGCTTTTTCATGTTGTTAACCCAGTGTTTTCTTGGATCATCTTTTTCTACTAGATTTGTAGGAACTCCTCATATATTATAAATAGTAACTTTTTGTATTTGACACTTATTTCAAATGTTTTTTCAGGCTGCCATTTATGCTTTAACTTCTAAAAAACTAATACTAGCACTAAGCACTAATACTGTTTACTAAGCACTTACTATGTACTAGACACTCAGCCAAGAGCTGTACATATATTCATAGCAACTTGTTGATGTTGGCACTACTTTTATTCTATTGTTACAAATATGGAAATTGAGTCACAGAAAAACCAAATAACTTGCCCAAGGTCATATGGCTAAGAAAAAAACGGAACTGGGATTAGAACCCAGTGGCAGGCTCCTCATGACTTTTCCATACTATGTTCCACAAGTGTTACTCAACATCTCATTTGATCTTATTTTTGGCACCAGGGATTGAAACCAGGGGTGCTTAAACACTGAAGCACATCCCCAGTCCTTTTTATTTTCCATTTGAGACAGGGTCTCCCTAAGTTGCTTAGGGACTCACTAAATTGCTGAGGCTGGCCTAGAACTTGCAATCCTCCTGCTCAGTCTTCCTAGCTGATGGGATTTTAGGTGAGCACCACTGCACCCAGTTTTATTTAATCTTTACAACAACAGTCCTAGAAGTGGATACCATTGTTATTCATGTTTAACTGATGAGGAAACTGAGATGCAGGGAGGTACAGTTAAGTGGTAGAACTGCAATTTGAACACAAGTCTGCATTCAAAATCCATTTCCTTTTCCATATTACAATTCCCAGGCATTTTTCTTTTACTTAAGGACCTTTCCTGAAAGGAGGAGGTCTCAGCTGGGTTGGCTGAGCTGAGATGGGCTTGAGAACAATTGGTTAGGAAATGCTGGAGTCACAGAATTTTGTCCAGGTCTCCTAAACTCCTTTGAAGATTTCACAGTATTCTGATTGTGCTTATTTAGGATATTCCTTTTTTCCATTCCCAACCACACAAGCATCACAGTGTGATATGACGTTATTGCATTATTGGCCATTCTCTAATGGGACATGAATCTAGAATGCTTGCATCTCGTAGTATCTCTTTCGCCTTGCTCTGGACCACATCCTGCCCTACCCACTTCTGCTTTTACAAACAAGTTGATGTGAATGGGGGAGGGTGGTGCTAAAATAAACTAGCTCTGTGACAGGAGACTTTCTGTATTATGGGGCAGCCTTCCAGAAAATTTACCTTCTGGTGGGAACTGGCCATGAGATGAAAAAAAAAAAAAGCGTATGGTGAGGAGATGGAACAACCAGTGGGTGGGGTCTTCATTCTTAGTACCTCGGATTTGCATAATGATACCAAAATGCTTAGACTCAATCTGTTATATGAGAGATTAATAAATGAACGTTGTTTAAGCCTCTGTTTTATTTTTATATGTCACCTACATGCAAAGAATACAGAAAGATGTTCAACTGTACTAGTAATCAGAAAATATAAAAAAAAAACCCATGAGATATTATTTTACATTCACTAGATTGGGAAAAATTAAAAAGTCTGACAATGCAAATAGTTGACAGAAATATGGAATAACTAGAATTCCACTAATGAGAAAATAAATTTGTAAGTTTTGTAAAGTGATTTAATTTGTCTTATAAAATATGATCCAGTAATTCCAGTCCTCAGTATATCCCCAACATCAATGAGTACACATATGTAAAAAAAAAGACACATACCAAATGTTCTTAGGATCACTATACAACTAAATAAGTGGAAATAACTGCTAATATCTAGTAGCAGGAGAATTATAAGTTCAGATGTATTCATATCACAGAACGTTAATCAGAAGTTATGAATGCACACACAAATATATGCCTCAACCTGGGTGAACCTTCAAATTATAATATTGAGTGATAAAAGCAACTTGCAGAAGAGTGTATATGATATACACTGTTTCTAGGTCTTGTGCAGTATATTCTTTTCATTCTCTGAGATTACTACTTACAATAATTAATCTTTTTTGTCTTGCTCCTTGCATTATTCTTTTCCCACAGTCCTTTTAGGCTTGCTAATTTGTTTTCATTTCAGCACTTTTCTTCCTATGTCTGGCTATATTTTGATGTCATTCATATTCAGAAATAAGGCACAGAAAGTCTGCTTATGCTTGGGTGAAACATATCAACTTATGTTGTTCTTAGTGGTTGATGGAGCAGAGAACTGGCAGTTTCGTTGGCAGTCTCCTCAACGTCCACGGTCATTTCCCCAGAGAGGAATCCTCCAGTCATCTTGCAGATGGGTGTCAGCCCACCTGCCAACAGGCTGTGCCCAAGTAGAGGGCAAGAGCTTGCTCTCACGGCTTGGTATGCAAACAATATCCCTGTTTTCAGAAAGTACTCTATTTTCATTCTCAGCTGTGATGGTTTACTCAGAATCCTCCTTGTCTTTCTTATTAAATCTCTCTCAAATGAGCAGTTCTCAAAGTGTGATCCACAGGCCTTTGAAGGGTCTCTCAAACCTTTTCAGTGGTCTATGATGTCAAAACTATCTTTCTAATAATACTTAGAGGTTATTTGCCTTTTAAACTGCATTGACCTTTGCCTTGATGGTGCAAAAATAATGGTAACACTGCTGGCACCTTAGCATGAATCAAAACAGTTAGTGCATTTTCTACCATGATCTAGCCAGGGTGAAAATATGAAGGAGGAGAAGGAGAAAGAGAAGGAAGGAGGAGGAGAAGGAGGAGGATAGGGAGGAGAAGAAAGAGGAAGAGGAGAGGAGGAGGAGGAGGGGAGGAGGAGGAGAAAGAGAGGGGAGAGGAAGAGGAAAGAAAGAAATACAATATATTTAGGAATGTCCCTGATAAAGACGTTGAAGTAACCAATTTTACCAAATCTTTGTCCTTCAGTACAGTCTTTTTAATATTCTGCAAGGAAAAAATATTTGTATGATTCTTGGAGTTGTGAGCTGAACTAGTCGCTTTTTTGAGGAAACATAATTTTTACTTGAAAGACAGATTGGCAAGCTATTTATTCAGATATGCATATTTGGCAGACATTTTCTTGTAGAATGATTACAACGACCCTGTCACTTCAGAGAAAATGATATTTGTTGCCTATGACATAATCCAAAACTTTCAAGTGAAAATTGCACTTGTAGCTGTGACTATTATCTTGACAGTTTCTCAACACTTTAGGACTATTTTGATGAGTTCAGTGACAGCATTTTAAAAATGCAATTTAGACGTATTTTAGGATAAACTGTCACACTTGAAAAATCTGAATGTCTTGGTGAACCAATATTTTCCAAATCACCAATGCATTATGCTGTCAAATTGTGCAGGAGTAAAAAGTCTACTCAAAATGCAAGTTAGACCAATAATTTCAATGTAAGGGAGTATCAAAAGTTTATTAATATGGGGGCTGGGGCTGTAGCTCAGTGGCAGAGTACTTGCCTAGCATGTGTGAGGCAGTGGGTTCTATCCTTAGCACCACATAAAAATAAACAAATAAAATAAAGGCATGCTGTCCATACACAAGTACAAAATTTTTTTAAAAAAGTTTATTGATATGACTTCAAATTTTATATTACAACTAACTTTGAAGAAACTATGAGTTTTGGTGTTGTAAGAAATATATATACAATTTTCTAAAAATACTCTTAAGACTGATCCTTTTTCCATATCTATGTGAGGTTGTATTTTCTTCAACTAAGTAATGTATCACAACAGTTTAAACACAGAAGCAGCATGAGAATGTAATGCTGTTTTTTTTTTTTTTTGGGGGGGGGGTGTACCGGGGATTGAACTCAGGGAAACTGGACCACTGGGCCACATCCCCAGCCCTATTTTGTATTTTATTTAGAGGCAGGGTCTCACTGAGTTGCTTGGTGCCTCGCTTTTGCTGAGTCTGGCTTTGAACTTGAGATCCTCCTGCCTCAACCTCCTGAGCTGCTGGGATTAGAGGTGTGAGCCATGGTGCCAAGCTTGGGATGCTGTTTTAATAAGCTAGGTATTGAAGAGCTTGGAAAAAATATAAAATAGTATTTCTCATCATGGATTTTATTTTATTTTTTTCAGTACTGGGGATTGAACCCAGGGCCTTGTGCATGTCAGGTACTGAGCCACACCTCCATCCCTGATGTTTGTCTTGGAAAACAAAACAGTTTTTATAGTTTAGTATTGTAGCTCATTTGATAAAGATCACATATGAGGTAGAGTAGCTCCAAGATTAACAAATATTTTCTTAGGCCAGTCAGTGGAAGAGTGCAGAAAAGATGTGTATCTACAACCTGAGATGTATTAGAGATGATGGCAAGAATTCTTAACCCAACGCCACTAATAAATACAAAAAATTAATATTTATCCGTCACATATTATATACCAGGCAGTATGAGCACATCATCTATATTATTTGCAAAACATTTTTCATTAAGAAATGTTTTTTGTTAAGCCAATCCCCCCAAATCAAAGGCCGAATGTTTTTTCTGATAAGCAGATTTTGATCCCTCGTGGGGGGTGGTAGGGAAGAATGGAGGAATTTGGATTGTTCAAAGGGTAGTGACGGGAGGGCTGGGGCTGTGGGGATGGGAAGGATGGTAGAATGAGACAGACATTATTACCCTACATACATGTATGATTACACTACTGGGGTGACTCTGCACCATGTACAGCCAGAGGAATGAGAAGTTGTGCTCCATTTGTATACAATGTGTCAAAATGCATTCTACTGTAATATATAATTAGAACAAATTTTAAAAAAAAGAAAAGAAAAAAAAAAACAGAAGAGAGACCAGTAGAATAGAAGAAGGGGATCAGGGGGAGGGACAGGAGAGAAAGGGGAGGTATTGGGAAATGAAATTGATCAAATCATACTGATTTATTATGTGCACGTATGAATATATTATAACAAATCCAACTGTTATGTATAATTATAATGTGCCAATAAAAAGGGAAAAAAGATGTTACTTGTGCTATCAAGTGATGGGGTTATTATTGTTATTATTATTTTTTAAAGAGAGAGAGAGAATTTTTTTAATATTTATATTTTTAGGTTTCGGTGGACACAACATCTTTTTTTTTTTAATTTTTATGTGGGGCTGAGGATCGAACCCAGCGCCCCACGCATGCCAGGCGAGCTCGCTACTGCTTGAGCCACATATTATTGTTATTTTTAATCAAGTGAATAACTTTAATTTCTGATTTTAATTTTCAGTTGGTAAATGTCAATATAAAGAATCCACCTAAAACAAAGCTCTTTGGGGTCCTTGGTAACTTTTTTTTTTTTTTTAGTTATAGATGGACACAATATCTTTGTGGTGCTGAGGATTGAACCCAGTGCCTCACCCATGTGAGGCAAGTGCTCTACTACTGAGCCACAATCCCAGTCCCCTTGGTAACTTTTGAAGGCTCATAATCCGCTTGAATCAAATGTATGAAATATGATATGTCAAGAGCTTTGTAATGTTTTGAACAACTAATATTTAAAAAAAAATTTAAAAAAGGCTAAAAGTATGTGAGAATCATTGCTCTCTGAAGTCAGCCTCCCAATCTCTACATGGTGGAAACGGGCAGTTACTGGGCCGTGCTGGCTGGGAGGGAGTGGGGCTGTACCTCGTCCATAAATACATTTACTTTTGACTGCAGCCCATATTCTGGGTTTCAGGAAACAGGCTTCTCACTGACTTCACATTCTACAAATAATTAGTTACTTTGATAAATTTTTTGGTAATAACTTATAAACCTCCAGTCTCTCTCTCTCTTTCTCTCTCTCTCTCTCTCTCTCTTCTCTCTCTCTCTCTCTCTTTCTCTAAGTGTATGGGTATTTGCTTGCCAAATCCTTAAACACTTGAAAATGTCTTTTTGAATCTTCGAATATATATGACCAATGGACTGTGAGTCTGGGAAAATTTTTGTAGCTAGTTTTCTGATTCATCAATATGGCTTTCCACAACTTCCATCCGTTCTTTTTTTGAACTATTATTGAACTTGTAAAGTGTTAAATTGGATCTTGGAGATTTGCCAGAAGCTCCAAAGCCAGAAGGATCCCACTGGTGTCAAAAACGTATACATTCTGAGGAAGATTCTAGACCAGGGCCAGTACACATTTTCTATAAAAGGAATGAGAATAAATATTTTAGGCTTTGTGAGTCATATGATTTCTGTCAGGACTACTTAACTCTTCCTTTCTGGTGTGAAAATGGCCATAGACAATCTGGCAATGAATGAGTGTGGCTGTCCTCCAAGAAAATTTTATTTATGGCATGAAAGTGTGAATTTCATGTAATTTTTGTGTGTCACAAATATTATCCCTTTTTGATTTGGAAAACCATTTTAAAAGACAGAACCATTCTTTACTCATGGACCCTACCAAGACAGGTGAGGAGGGATATGTGACCTACAGTTTGGTGACCCCTGTGAGATCATTCACCATTCCCATAGGACTTGCATAACAAGTAAGCAGGTTCTACTAGCTTCTGTCAATCATAGGGCTCCTGCTGCACCCTGAGGTTGGGAAGGTAGGAAGAGGATTTCTTTGGAATCTGGTCATTGTGTTTTCAACCCTATAGCTCTGCATGGGTGGGGGGTGGGGGAGCACAGGATGCACTCTCTTCACACCAAGTGAGAGTTGTCAGGGAAAATTTTCAAGTGTTCCCAAACTGAAAGGTTTAAAGAAGGAAGACCTTGGACAGAGCTGTCCTCACTAGGACAGAATAATAATTAAAACAAAAAATACTGGAATAAATCTGCTTTGCCACTGCTGGAGGCTGAAAGCTTGGGTCTGGGACTGTATGCAGACCCTTTGAGGGAAGCCTGCTAGGGTAGGCTTTAAAAAAAAATCCTGTGCAAGCTGGGCATGGTGATGCACACCTGAAATCCCAGACACTTGGGAGGCTGAGGCAGGTGGATCATGAGTTCGAGGCCAGAGCCTTGGCAACTTAACAAGGCTCTCAGCAACTTTAGTGAGACCTTGCCTCACATAAAAAATAAAAATGGCTGCAGATAAATAAAATAAAAGATAAATAAATGAAAGTGCTACATGGTAAAGCACTTCTGGGTTCATTTCCTAGTACCAGAATTTTTTTTTCTAAAAATAAAGGATCCTGTCCAAAGGGACTAACAGGAGGGATGAAGAACCCCTGACAGACAACTTGACTGTCAGAATGCACTCTAGAGGCTGAGGGTTAGAGACAGAAGGCTACCTTTCTACATCATGGGAATTGTTGTCCTCAGTGTGTGAGGGCAGCATGGAAGGAGTTGGCTGTGGTCCATGTGCCATACACAGGTGCAAAACCAGCCAGGCAAGACTTAATCCAGAGCTGGTCCAATGAACACAGGCATGGGGCAACTGAACAAGCAGAGCTACTCATGATAAGGTCACTTCAAAGGTGTCTGTGCTCTAGGGGATTATTCATGGTCTTTAGGTTATCATGAAATGCAGAATTTCCTGATGTATAGAAATGAAGAGTTAAGGTACAAAACCTAATAGATGCCTCTCTCTGCAGTGACTAGAACCAAAGCAGCTGTCCCAGATGTTATGCCCCAGAGACAGTCCTGATGGTGTGTCTTTCATCATATCCATCTTCTTCCTGAGACTCTGGACAGATCACCAAAAGAACCTAGCAAGTGGGGCTGGAAAAGGAGCCAGGCTAGAGTGATAAAACCAATTGCAACCTCTGCCTCTCTACTTCAGGTTGCAAATGGGCGCAAGGAAATACTGAAATAAAAAAAAAGTTTGCAATATTTTACATTATTATGGATTAGAACTATAAGATTATTATTTTAATTTGGATTTTTTAAAAGCTAAGTGATATTAAGAAATCTATGAGTCCTGCCCAAGATTCCATCCAAGGGGCAAAGAAAAAAAACTGTCAGTCTAGAGGGGTTAGGGGATTGAGAATAGGGGATTATTGATCACATTAGATAGGAGGAATAAGTTCTTGTGACTGTAAAATTTTTAAATAGTGAAACTTCTGTGACATGAATTATAATCCAATAAAAATATTGTAAATAAAAAACCTGTCGAAGTGAGAAGTGCTGAGGGAAGAAAAGTAGTTGCCCTCTGTGCTTGTGCTTTCCTGAATGTGTTACATTCAGGGCTATTAAATCTTTTGGTGTCTGTTGATTTTGTTTGTTTGTTTGTTTGTTGTTCTTTAGGAAGGGGAATCTGTGTAAAATTTTGGTGATAGAGTTATCATACGTTTTGTCCCTGTTCATGACATTCAATCTGAAACAAAACAAAACAAAAAAAGTAGGCAAAATTTTAGTCTCATTGTATCTGGGCAGGAGGGCTTCACTGAATGAGGGTCCTGTTGCATAAAAGGAAAAGATACTCCTTCTCCGGTGCCAGGTTCAACTTGTGCTGAAGTGCAGGGCTGGGGGGCCTCAGAGTGGATCTTGGCCTCCAGTTGCCCCCAGAGCTGGCCACCATTGTGCAGTCAACAGAACTGCATAAGGGTTCTGTATTCCTGCAGCTCCCCCTAGCATAGCTTTCTTTAGAAAGATTGCCTTCAGTTTCAGGCAGAAGAGCCACTCTCCTCCTTCAGATGGCATGCAGATGGCATGCTCTCTGTGCCAGGTGTGAACTGGCAAGCATTTCCCAGAGCCATGTCCTGTACACTCTGTGTGCTGCACTCTTCCAAATATCCTAGCAGAACTGACCTTCAGCATGGAACCTCAGCAGTCCACACCTCCAGCAGGCATTGCTTTCCCACTTGTTTGTGTTAATGGAATTCTTCTAGAGGATCTATCTTCTTAGTTTTTGGCGGTTGTTGGTGTCAAATCTTTAATTAATAATACTTTAAAAAAATCTGAAATCTGAATACAGTTATCTGGAGTGGACTTCAGACACCTAGAAAGTTATACTCTCCATTTAAATCTTAAACTTAACCAAGGCACCCCCTTTAACGGGCAATTGTCTATACATCGATAACTCTCAGGGGGAGAGGAAGAATGGACTAACATTCCCATTGAAAAATCCACTTTTACTTAAGTTAGAGTCTTGCTGAACAAAGTGTTATGAACATAATAATATGGATTATGTAATAATAATATCACAATCTTCAGTTTTATATGATAAAGCTTAAGAAGTTGAAGATGAATCAGAAATGCTTTCTTTTTATTAAAACAACTTTTTATTTTAGAATAGTCCATTTATTTATTTATTTTCTTAGAATAGTTCTAGATTTGAGGGTAAATTGTAACACAGAGTTCTCATGTACCTCATACCATATAAGTGAAGGAACGCTCTTTTTTGATATTTACATAATGAAGAATTGCCTTAAAAGATATAGTGTCTCCTTCCAGAGCAAAGAGCAGATTCATTTACTCTTTAGTGTAATAAATATAACATGTCCCTAAAAGACAGCACTTGGGGGCGAGAGAACTAATACAAACATTTTTAACTTATCCTATTTACTGTGCTGGGAGTAATTAAATCCTTTGTCTCATTAACAATCCACAAGTCCCTGGGCATGTTGTGTACTCCTGTAATCCCAGTGGCTGAGAAGCTAAGGCAGGAAGTTCAAGAACTAAAATCCAACCTCAGCAATTTAGCAAGGCCCTAAGCAATCTAGTGAGACCCCGAGTCAAAATAAAAAAATAATAATTAAAAAAGGGGCTGGGTGCATGTGATGAAGATTTTCTCACATTCTGTAGGCTCTGTCTTCACATTACTGATTGTTTCCTCTGCTGAGAAGAAGCTTTTTAGTTTGAATCCATCCCATTTATTGATTCTTGATTTTACTTCTTGAGCTTTAGGAGTCTTGTTAAGGAAATCAGTTACTAAACTGACCCAATGAAGATTTGGGCCTACTTTTTCTTCTATTAGGTGCAGGGTGTCTGTTTGAGTGCCTAAGTCTTTGATGCACTTTGAGTTGAGTTTTGTGCAGAATGAGAGATAGGGGTTTAATTTCATTTTGCTATATATGGATTTCCAGTTTTCCCAGCACCATGTGTTGAAGAGGCTATTTTTTCTCCAATGTATGTTTTTGGTTTCTTTGTCTAGTATGAGATAACTCTATGTGTGTCTCTGTGTCAGATACAGTATTAATCTCCAAGGTATATAAAGAACTAAAAAAAACAAACAAAACACACACACACACACACACACACAAAACAAACCCACAGATAACCCAATCAATAAATGGGCTAAGGAAATGAACAGACACTTCACAGAAGAAGATATACAATCAATCAACAAATATATGAAAAAATGGTCAACATCTCTAGCAATTAGAGAATTGCAATTCAAAACTATTCTAAGATTTCATCTCACTCCATTCAGAATGGCAATTATCAAGAATATAAGCAACAATAAGTTTGGTGAGGATGTGGGGGAAAAGGTACACTCATACATTGCTGGTGGCACTGCAAATTGGTGCAATAACTATAAAGTGGTATGGAGATTACTCAGGAAACTTGAAATGGAACCACTATTTGACCCAGCTTTCTCACTCCTCAGCTTATACCCAAAGGACTTAAAATCAGCATGCTATAGTAACAAAGCCACATCAACATTTACAGCATTTCAATTCACAATAGCTAAAATATGGAACCAACCTAGGTGCCTTTCAACAGAGAAATGTATAAAGAAAATGTGGTATATATACACAATGGGGCATTACCAGCCACAAAGAAGAATGAAATTATGGCATTTGCCAGTAAATGGATGGAGCTGGAGAATATCATGCTAAGTAAAATAAGCCAATCCCAAAGAACCAAAGCTCAAATGTTTTCTCTGATATGCGGATGGTGATTCACAATAAGTTGGGGGGTGTGGCTAGGGGAGAAGAGAGTTACATTGGATTAGACAGAGGAAAGGGTATGGGAAGGGAAGGAGTATGGGGCTAGGAAGGATAGTAGAATGAATCAGACATTATGACCCTATGTGCATATATGATTACATGACTGGTGTAATTCTACATGGTGTATGAAGAATGAGAAGTTATACTCCATTTATCTATAATGTATCAAAATGCATTCTACTGTCATTTGTAACTATTTGGAATAAGAAAAAATAAAATAAAAAGGGGGACTGGGATGTAGCTTAGTGGATAAACACCCCTGGGTTCAATCCCCTGTACAAAACAATATCTACATCTATATCTGTATGTATCTATATCTATATCTTTACTAGTTTTGACAAAACTGGCAGGCTGACTTGTTAGCTTGCAGTTGGGTAAAATATCAGACTCTTCGTAGGTTTGGACATCTTTCCCTTAATTTAGGGTCAGTACTAGCACTGAGTACTAAATTCAGCTAAATTTAAGGTCTTTTTTTTGAGTTGCCAATGCTAAAGAATAAATTTTAAGAAGAGATACAACTGTGACTCTTACATAAGAAAAATCAAAATTTATTGAAGTGTTAACTCCTGCAAGATGTCACAACTCGTTGAAAAGAGAGATCAAAGACAAATTTACATGGAGTAAAGGAATGTTGAAGTGCAATTCTAATTAGACACAAAACTTTTCTATGGGAGGGGACTGGGATGAGGAAGAGGGTAGAGGTGGTCTAGGGAAATATAGAGTTTCCATTCTTGCAAGAATTGTTTGCATTGCTGTAAGTTATCCACAATTTAGAGTTGCAAAATGATTCCAAGACAAGGAAAATTACAAACACCATAGAATCAACCTTATGAAGGTTTACTGTAAATAGCACAGAATTTTACATTGGAAACACATAGTAATCTTTTTTTTTTTTCCAAAGTCTTACTTTTTCCTTACACCAATAAAATGTGCTACAAGAATGTTTCCAAGGTTATGGATCAAATATGGGAGAATCAAAAGAATGACAGGATGAGGTTTAATAAAGTAAACCTGTCCAGGTACATAGGAAAGATATTGGAAGAAGTTCTAATGACCTGGGCATGAGGTCTGATAAAAAAGAACACTTGCTGGAACTTCCTCAAGTCCCAAATCCTATCGATCCAGGCAGTTCTCTCTACTGACCACAAGGTGTTGCTAAGCAGGCATGATGACCCAGGGCAGGAGTGGAAGGAGCCCAGTGGCAACATCTAATCCACCAGTTGTTCCACAGCTTCACACATTTGGGGAGTCCCAGGACGTTTATTCCTACATCTATTCCAAGGCCTCGCACATAGTAAAGTCTTATTCATGAATAAGACTCAGACCAAGTTTCTTGAAATGAATTATTCAGAACACAGGGAGTACTTTTATACTGTAGGCATTAAAAAAAAGTTTAAATAGCATGACATTTCTGTGTAAAGAACTTAAAAACCTAATGTTAGGGTTTGTATCTTAAGTGTACACCAGAGGTCTCTGTGTTAAAGGCCTGGGTCCCAGCTGATAAAGTTATAGTTACCATTGAAACTTTAAGAGGTGGGGTGTGGTGCAAGGGAGTGAGGTCACTGGAGGTGTGTTCTTAGAGGGGATATCTGGAGCTCTGCCCCTTCTCTTTCTGCTCTCTGGCTGCCACAAGGTGAGCAGTTTTGCTCTACCACATGTTCCCTTGCCAAGGTGTTCTGCCTTGCCCCAGTTCCATAGTGATGAGGCCAAGTGACCATGGATTGAAACCCAAACAATCCTCTCTTCTTTAAGTGTTTTCATCTCAGGCATTTTGTCAGAGCAATGGAAAACTGACTAATACATCTTCTGATCATGCTAGGACAAAGGTAGAAAGGATTCCAAATTAGAAATCAGTTGGTCAATGAAAAGAAGACAAATGTAGCCATGAATAAGACTTGGTTAATGTATTGATGGTGGTTTCCATTGCCGGTACAGATACAGCAAAATACTTTTTTGAATGTAAACACAGCAAATCATTCCTTTAATTTTTTTGTTTTGCTCAGGTGTCATCAAATGTTAATTCCTCTACTTCTAACTCCAATGCTTTCTAATAATTTCTAGTTAACTTTGGTGCAATGAGAAATGGATGGCAAGTTATCTACAATTTTATGTAATCTATATTAATAGGGAAAAAAATGAAAAATAGAGGAATCATGACTGCTGATTAGAAACATAGTCGGAAAGAAGGAAGAGAATGAATCAGGAAGTTCTCAGAGAATCTCTGAACTTCTTCCTTCCCCTGATGTTCCTGGCTCCTCGGACCAGGACATCTGTTGGTTTTCCCCGTCTAGGTACCTCTCACTCTTCTACTACTTCTGCATCTTCCTTTTATTTTGGGGGAAAACCCCTGCCCCATGGTGCATGGCCTACTAGGGCCATCAGTCCACATGCTACCCCTTGAGATTCCTGAGAGGGAAGCTCCAAGTTGAACCAGGCCACTCAGTGCCCTGACACCTGGAGATTGCCACAGGCCACAAAACCACCAGAATACTTTCACCTTGATGCCCCAAAGAGATGGGCTGTTGGTTTTTACTTTCTGGAATCCTGCAGTGCCCTGGTTCCTGTCCCTCCAGAGACCTAAGTCTTCACTTTTCCTTCATGTCTGTGAGCCATCCTATTCTCTTCCAGTAAATTCCTATGTGCCTATAGTAGCCAACATTGGTTTTTGTCAAATACAGTCAAAGAACACTGACTAGTATAATAAGGAAAGGGAACTAGTTAGAAATCTAGTCCTATGATTACTTCTATCATCTCTGTTGAACTAATTATTGAAAAGGGCCAATTCTGGGATAATGGAAACTTGCCTTGAAGATGAGGGATAACTAACATTTACGGATATTTACTATGTTCCCAGACACTTCTGAAACTGTGGGTATTGTTTCATTCAATCTTCAGAATGACCCCATTGGATAGGTGCTATCATCCCTGTTTTATAGATGAGAAGACTGAGGCACAGAGTGATTAAATAACTTGCCCATCTTCAACGTCAGCTTTTCAAAAGTGCATTTGTTTTCTAGGGCTGCCATAACAAATCATCACATAGTGGGTGGTTGAAAACAGCATCATGTATTGTCACTCAAGACAGTGAGTGCTGGAGGTTTCAATTCAGCAGAGCAATGTTCTCCATGACACTCAAAGAGAGAATCCTTGCTTGCTTTCTTCTAGCTTCTGGGGCTGCTGGCAATCCTTGGCATTGCTTGAGTTTTAAATTCGTCACTATAACCCTGCCTCTATCATGTGATCACATGACTGTTTTCTCTCTGTGTGGCTCTTCTTTTCCTTTTCTTATAAAGAGAACGGTCATATTGGATTAAGGGCCCCTCTGCTCCAGCATGACCTCATTTCAACTTAACTATTTACATCTACAGCCACCCTATTCCAAAAATGTCGCTTTCTGAAGTTCTTGAGGTTATGACGTCTTTTTTGGGGGGAGACACAATTCAATCCATAACCAAATTGTCTATAGGAGTAGTTCGAAAAAGATTTCTGTAGTCAAGCAAGTTTGGGAATCTGTTATGGCAATCATTGTGTGGTACTTGATGTTTAATTGGTTAATCTGTAAGATCATTCACCAAATTGTAACTATAATAAACAGTTTCTCAAACATGTTTGATCGCAGACTTCTTTTTACAGGCCTGTTGTGGGGTGAGTGTCCACTGTGGGCACTGCTCTCATGCCTAGTGGGAGGCAGGGGCACCCTGGTGTGGTTCCTCCCTTCTGTTCTTGTTTCACCTCTCACCTGCTGAGTCATCTTGAGAAAACCGCTTTCTTTATCCAAGCCTGAGTTTCCTTATTTCTAAGATAGGGGCAGCAATATACTTCCCCTCTGGGATTCTTTTTTTTGGGGAGGGGGGTATTGGGGATTGAACTCAGGGGCACTTGACCACCGAGCTGCATCCCCAGCCCTATTTTGTATTTTATTTAGAGACAGGGTCTCACTGATTTGCCTAGTACCTTTTGCTGAGGCTGGCTTTGAACTCACGATCCTCCTGCCTGCCTCCTGAGCCACTGGGATTACAGGTGTGCACCACCCTGCCTGGCTCCTATAGGGCTCCTCAGAAGACCAAATTAAATAAGGTAGGCTGACAAACCCCTGGTACAGGGCCTGGGAGAGAAGTAGATGTTCACTTAACAGCAGGTACCTCAGTTATGCTAATCAGATGGCTCTGGATCTCTTGGTATTGTTATCAAACATTTTCAGGGTCTCAAGAACAATTCCTAAGCAGGATAGTTTCTACCAGTAAAGTTTTCTTGTTCATCTTCCTTTTCTTTTTATCGTTTATTTTTTTTCTCTCTAGGAAAAAAAATAAAAAAGATAATGCTTTTCTTTATGGTAATAAAAATTTATCTTGGCAAATATTGCACCCAATTGTATTTTTAATGTTTCCAGTATGAGCAAAGCCTGGGCTGTTTGGCTCTACAGTTCCTTATTCTGCTCTTCCAGCCCACTGAGGGGAAGAGGATGTGATCATGCGATCACCAGCAGAAGGGAAATTGTGAAAGAGACCTCACTGTGAAAAAGACAGCCCACAACCGCCTGGGGTCTCAGAGGAAGGTGAGCTTCTGAGAGGACTTGTCTGAGAAGGGAACCGTCTGTCCTTCTGTCCATCGGCATGGAACCCAAGCAGATCAGGGAGGGCTACCTTGTGAAAAAGGTAAGTAGAAGCACCACTCACAAGGCTGTCACTCAAGACAGGCTAGGGGAAGACTGGTGTCTAGCTTCGAACTCGACCCAATTCCTTTCAGGAACACATTCTGCTGCACCTGTTGGGATGAAAACAGGAGCTCACTGCAGCACTGGGGAAGGTTGGGGTGGAGGAGTCAATAGGTATTCTACTGCCTTCCGTCTCTTAAAGGGAAATTGATCCAGCTCAGAGTTTAGCACAGTTTAATCTTGGGGACCTGAGAATTTCGAGCAGCAGGATCTGGAGGGAGGGGCCTAGGTTAACTCCCTCACAATTAAGAATAAACTTTTTAAGAGTCACTCATGTGCATCTGCCGAAGGAGCCAACTCTTTTACTGCAGAGGTTACTCGGAGAGACTGTTTCTTTTTTTATTCAAATCTGCCCTCAGGGTTGTTTATTTGTTTGTTTTTGGGGGAAGAGTGCTTAAAAATAAGTTGAAAAATGATATAGTAATTATAGCTTATTTCTTGGGCCATCTTCTTAAAATTGATGCCTGAAAAACCCATTATCTTTAAAAAATTATACTGAAATCTCTTCACTCACAACTCTTAATGAATTTGTTTAATAGGCCATCAAGGTGGCAGAAGCACAATTTTAAAGAGTAGGATATACAGAACTAAGCATACTTAAAAAATGCCTTGTCTCACTCATTTGGTATAAGGAACACTAAATCTTGTTAAGGCCGTTCATCTTTCTTCTGATTCTGGCTGGGTGTTTTCTGAGTTGATGTGAAAAGCCCCCATGGTGAATTCACACATAGGGCTTATTGGCATCCTGTGGGCAATGCCTATACACACAAGCATGCTCACACTAACCCACATGAAACCAGAGATTCAGAAGTGAACGGAATTTTAGTACATCCCTTCCGCTGCCATTCTGCTGAATGAACACCTAACAAGACCCTGTTTTAGGCTTTGTTTTACGTGTTGGCCTAAAATGTTCTACTTCTAAGGGGACTGAACAGCATATATTGCTGCCTGCTCCAATTCTGAATTCAGTCTGAAATGGACCTGTAATCAGCTGGCCCCATCTCCTCGTTTGCACAAGAGGAGACTGAGATCCATGGTCACATGGGTGTGACAGAGTTGGGACCAGAAACACACTCTGACTCCTGGCACTGACTCATGGCACTGGGCTCAATTCAGAACCCCAGGATCTTGCAAAGCAAATTTAATCTAAGTGTTTGCAATGTATTTGTGTTGGGGAGTTAGGAGTTGGTGCTGGAGGATAAATGTGCCCCTAGCTGGTACTGTCTCTGGCTAATTTGAAACATCCTTTGGAAGAGACACAGGTTTACACACAGAGGTGCATGTAGTGTTCTTGTGATAGGAACTGGTGCTTCCTCTGAAAACCAATAATAATTAATATTGACTGATTTGCCTAATCCATTTGGGCTTCTTGAGAAAAGCAGGTGAATGAAAACATTTTCTGCATGGGTTTTCTGTTTGTTTGGTTTTTAGACAATGGAAAACATCTTGCAATGAAACTTGCTGTTATAAAGTTTGCATGCTTGTATTTAAACTTCTCTCAACTACAAAATATGTATTCACTCTATAATAACTGAGATTGTTTCATTAGGAAAGGAGGATAATAGAGTCAGGGTTATGAAGCATATGAACTTAAATTAGTAAATAACTTCTAATTAGTGAGAATCATTCTCTCAGATTATGGCCTGTAGATGCCCATTTAGAAAAGTGCCTAGAACCTAGTAAAATTTCATACTGATATTTTCACAATTTGTATCTTTAAAATTTTTGTTTTCAATTTACATCTTCCCTATGTTTTGCATTTTTATGTGGGGGCCACTTGAATACTCTCCATATAAATTTTCTAATTTGGCATTTTGTTTTTATTTAAAAATCTTATTTCAGGGCCTCATGCTCTACCACCAAGCTATGTCCTCTAACTTGACTTTTTTTGGGTCGGGTGGTTTAACACTGAGCCACAATCCCAGCCTCACCCTTTTTTTTTTTTTTTTTTTGGTACCAAGGGGGTACTTAACTACTGAGCAATATCCCCAGCCCTTTTTTAAAAAAAATTATTTTTTTTTGAGACATGACCTCGATAAGTTACTGAGCCTGGCCTTGAACTTTCGATCCTCCTGACTCAGCCTCCTGCATATCTGGGATTACAGATATACACCACCATTTCTGGCTAATTTGACATTTTAAAGAAAAGTTTTGTTCATAAATATTCTCTTTGTCAGTTGTGGAACTAAACCTGGAGCCAGAGTTTCCCATAAGGTGTAAACGTTCCTAATTTCTTTAGATATTAAGTTTTTTCAGTCACTGGGGTGGTGGCCAAGTTAATCATGAAGAAAGAGCCATGAAAATCTTTCTCTGATGAGACTGTTAGGAGCCTTAACCATGACTATTTGTGTTAAAATATGAAAAGTAACAATAGTTGAATCTCCATTCATCTTTTTCTCTTATGCACTTGGATAATAATAAAGGACAACTTTCTCTTTGGTCTTGTTTTATAAATGCTTTTATTGGAATATTTTGGGTGGAAGAAATATGATATTCCTGCTCACAGAGGAATTTTTTCGTTAGAAATCTTGGTCTTGACAGCCAATGGGCTAGTAACTACAAAATGTTTCTGTTTTTCTTCTGTTGAGAGATAATATTTCACAATTTATGTTTCCTCTTTGGCCTCCTAAGATCTTAAATACATAATTATCTTAAACTTATAATTATCTTAAACACATAATTCTGTCATTTTCCAACCTTTTCATTCTAAACACCCAGATCTCCTTGCCTCAAAGTCTTGTCACTTTTTTTTTTTTCCAAGAAGCATTTAGACTCAACTAGGTAGCCGCTGGCTGGTATACAAATGTGACCTCATTCAGTCTTTACCACTTTGTGATTCTCATCTTAGAGTTGAGAAAAATGAGTCTCAGGGAAAATAAGTGACTTGTTCCCTATCAAGCATTTGGTAAGAGGCTAACCTGGGATTCAGACCATCATCTCATGATGCCAGGCATTGTTCTGAAAGGCAGGCCATGCAAGCCGACAAAAGGGAGGTCAGATGAACTCAGCAGAAGCAGTGTGGGGCCTGGACAAATTGTACTGTGGGCAAGACTGGGTTTAGTAACCTAGGCCTCCTTTGCTCTCTGATTAGGTGTTTATTTTGCATGTGTTTGAATACATACTGCTGAAGGGAATATGTTCATATGCATGGCTTTAAAAAAAAGAAAGGAGCAAATGAATACAATAAATAGACTAGACTCCTCCAAGTCATTTCCCTCATTCCTAGAGGTTTATGGAGCAGACCATGGTTTCCACGACAACCCTCCCAGCAACCAGTAGGTACAACAGGACTGATTCAATGGCTTTGGGACTTGGATGTCCTGTGAGACTGGGAGAAAGCACAGGAATTAGGGTGTTGGGAAATAGAAGGATAAGGAGCTGAGGCAGGAAAGAAAAGGGCTGCAGAAAACTGTGGCAGAAAGGGAGAGTCTAGGACAAAAGAGAGAACAGGAGAATCCTGGGTCCTTGCCCAGGAACCCTTTCCTACAGCTGGCTTGTCTTCTGGACAGATGAAATATCCCAGAGATTTGCAGCCATTGATTTCGTCATCACGGTAATGACTAACACATGCAGTGTCTGTCAGGCAGCAGGGACAGTTCTAAGCATTACATGCATCAGTCCCTTCATGTGACATACTTACAACAACCCTACACAATAGGTACAATTATCCTGACTTTATAGATAAGGAAGATAACGTACAGAAAGGCAGAGCCTTGCCCAAGATCCCCCAGATAAAAGTGGCACATCTGGTTTGGAACCCGGTAGTGTGGCCTCAGCTTTGCATAGAGCTGAGCTTAACCACTTTCTATCTGGCCGTCTTGGGTTCATATTGCAGTGACTTTCTGTTCCAAAAGCACTCTTTGCTGTAATAGGTGGGACTCAGAAGAACCTCAAGCCAGAATAACTCCACCCTTGCCTACACCGCTGTACTTGTTCCCCCCACCTCCCAGTACTGGGGATTGAACCTAGGTTCTATCACTGAGTCACATCCCCTGTCTTACACTTTTTAAAATAGGGTCTTGACAAGTTGCCGAGGCTGGCCTCAAATTTTTTTTAAACATTTATTTTTTTTTAGAAGTAGTTGGACACAATACCTTTATTTTATTTATTTATTTTTATGTGGTGCTGAGGATCGAACCCAGGGCCTCGCACGTGCTAGACGAGCACTCTATCACTGAGCCACAACCCCAGCCCCTGTCCTCAAATTTGTGATCCTCCCACCTCAGCCTCCTGAGTCTCAGGGTCTGTAGGCATATATGATGGTGCCTGGATACATATTTTTCAAACCCCTGCTCCCAGCTAGTTGCTTTGCTAAGCCCTTTATCATCTCCTTTAACCTTTACAATGAGAAGTAGGTAATTTGTTATCTTTATTTTATAGATAAACACAAAAGTCCAGTTGCCCCAACTGTCAGCCATGGGTTGTAGCTTTTTTTTTTTTTCTTCAGTTGCTGGGGATCAAACTTAGGGGTTATTACCTGCCAGGTTAAAACTCTACCACTGAGTTCCACTTCCATCCCTTATTTTATTTAGAGTCAGGGTTTTGCTTAGTTGTTCAGGCTGGCCTTGAACTTGTGACTTTCCTGCCTCAGTCTCCTGAGTAGCTGGGGTCACAAGCATACAACACCCCTCAGCTGAGCTGTAGCTTCTTTCAGTGAAGCTGGACATACACAGGAAGGCATGCTCTATTTTGTGCATTCATCACAATGAATTAGATATTACTCTCTTCCCTGTTAAATTATAAACTGAGAGCAGAGACTGGATCTTGTTCATTTGTTACACCCAATACCAGGTTGTGTCTGAAGCAGACTCTTTTATCATTAGTTGGATGAACTTGAAAGAAATTTGCCTAAAATAGACTCATAGAGACCAAGGAATCAGGGTTCCATAGTATGGCAACTTTTTTAAGTATTAAAAAAATAATTTCAGACAGGATGTTCATTTTTAGATGACATGTAAAATGTGCTCCTAAGACTTATTGTTACTTTTTGCCTTGCTGGTGAGGCCCAAAGATTAGAAATAGGAATTATAGAAATAAAAAGATAAAAAGATATAGGGACAGCAGGCTCTTTGGGACAAATGCATAGAATCTCAGGGTAGAAAAGGATGTTAAATGTCCAATTGAACTTCTTCTCTGTAGCCTGCATTTCTTTTATTTTTCTATTAACAAGCATCTTGAATATTTCTTTTGTTAAGGAACTCACTAATTTAATTGTTTTCCTTTGAGTTGTGCATAAAACTGTATTTTGAAACCTCCATCTAGTGGGACTCCAGAATAATCCAAGTGTTTCACACCTTTAAAGACAATTCTCGTCTGCTCTGCCTGTTCATAGACAGTTCCTTCAGCAATCTCCCAGGAGAGAAGGTGTCATCTTTGTATTCTGTTTTGAACTGGCTCCAATTTTATCTGAACCCAGCATAGTTCTCCTAGCACCTGATAAATATAGAATTAGAGGGAATAGGTAGTATTTAAAGAGTGCTCACTGTGTGCCAGATATTGATTTCAGCAATTTATGTGGATTGCTTCATTTAACCTCCCCAAACCCTGAGACACAGGGATTATTACTATCCTCATTTGCCAGATGTAGAAATTTGCTTAAAAGTCACACTGCTAGAAAGTGCTGGGGTTGGGATTTGAGCAGGAGTCATCCAGTTCCAGGGCCCCTGGTCACTTCCTGGCTATGCCCATTTAAAGTTAGAATATTGCTTTCCTCTTTTAGATCCTATGCTATTTATATAACCCACAATGAGTGTAGTTTTTTGTTTTTTGTTTTTTTTGTTTTTTTGACAGCCACATTAAACTGTTGAGTCATAGAGCTCTTCCCCCTTCCCAAATGCCCTTTCCCCAAATCTTGGCCCATACATTTTACTTTAAAATATTTTTTAAAATCTTATTAAATAAAGGGACTGTGTCTTACTTAATTCCAATTTGCATTTTTTTGTTGCTGTTGAAGTCATCCATTTTTATTTTTGTTGGACCCACATTAATTTTTCTTTTGAGAATTGCCTGTTTATATTATTTGCCCATTTGAAAACTGAGAGCATTTATATATTTCTTATTGATTCTAGAATGTTTTAAAAAATACCTTAAGGTTCTTTACCTTTAATCATTTAGTGATATATTGTAAATACCCATGCATTTGCTTTTGCTTCCAGTTATTGCTTTATTTTTTAATGTACAGAGTTCATGTTAAAAATATGATCAGATGTCTCATCTTTTTTTTTTATACCAGAGATTGAATTCAGGGGCACTTGACCACTGAGCCACATCCCCAACCCTATTTTGTATTTTATTTAGAGACAGGGTCTCACTGAGTTGCTTAGCACTTGGCTTTTGCTGAGGCTGGATTTGAACTTTCGATCCTCCTGCCTCAGCCTCCTGAGCCACTGGGATTACAGGTGTGCGCCACTGTGCCTGGCAGATGTCTTATCCTTTTATTATTTCTTCTTTTGGTGTCATGTAATGTCAGACTCTGATATATCAGTCCCATGATGATGACCATGTATATTTACCAGGAAACTTTAAATCTGACTTAGCATCTAAAACACACCATTGTGGGCCTGTAATTGAATAGATTTTTGTTTGTAATGGAAGAAAACAGACATATGCTACACACATACACACACACACACACACACACACAAGCGTGCAGGCGTATACATGCAAACCATGCATACACAAACAAAATTGAACACCTTAATCCAAAAATAAAAAATCTGAAATGCTCTAAAACCTGAATCTTTTGAGCACTGGCTTGACACCACAAGTGGACAATTCCACACCATTTAACATGCACAAAATTATTTAATATATAGTACAAAATTACCTTTGGCTTTTTGTTTTGTTTTTGTTTTGTTTGGTACTAGGGATTGAACCCAGGGGTCCTCTACCACTGAGCTACATCCCACCTCTTTTCATTTTTTAATTTGAGACAGGGTCTCACCAAATTACCCAGACTGGCCTCGAATTTGCCATTCTCCTGCCTTATCCTCCAAAGTTGCTGGAATCACAGGCATGTGCCACCATGCCTGACTACCTTTCGATTATGTATGTGAGGTAAAAATGAAACATAAATTTCATGCTTGGACTTGTGTTCCATCCTCAAGTTATATCATTATGTATATGAAGATATGCTAAAATCAGAAAAAAATAATAAAAATCTGCAATACATCTGGTTCCAAGCATCATTTTGGATAAGAAATATTCAACCTATATCTATCATCTGTCTATGTGTAATCTCTAGTAAAGTGAAGTAGTTGGCTAAGTGTTATAAAAAAGAGATTGATCCAGATTTTAGAATTAGTTATCTAAGAACCAAAATGAAAATAGCACCTGAGAGGAAGGGAAAGAGCATAAAACTGGGAATCAAGAGAATTTGATTCTAGTGACAGTTTCACATTAACTAGGCAGGTGTACAAGGCCTAGTCACCTAACAACCTAACAGGGGCCTCAGCTTTATCTCTATGGTAAAAGTGTTGATAGATGGTCCTAAATTCTTCTCTAGCTTGGTCAGACTATAATCACACTTCCAGGTTTGCTCTTGGGTGAGCACCAAGAAGGTTGAGGCCAGACAGGGAAAAATATAAGAATGGCCAATAAGATCTATTGTCAGGTTACCAGAGAATTCCATCATCCTAACCTAACTCACCACTATCAGGCCTGGAAGAGAGTGCAAGCTTTATAAGTGGCCAGATATCTCTTCATTTTCCAAGTATTAGGTTCCTCAATTTGCATAATGACCCCAAATCCCAAATAACACATTCCCCTAGGAGTTTGCTGACAGCCCCTAAAGCTATATTTGAATAAGGAAAGCACACATTCACTTTGGACAGTTGTCTCTGGATGCTTTAATTGTCTGCAAAGGGAATGCAGTTCTGACAGATTTCTACCAATTTATTCTAATTCTAAGGTCAAAAGCCCTGAGTGATTATGGAAAGTATTATCCTAGATAGGCCTACAGTTGAATATTAAACTCTAGGTTTGAAAAGAATTTTAGTAGTCATCTAGTTGAAACTCTACTCTGAAAGTCTGTGGATACATCTTTCTTATTTCTAGTTATTTCAATTTTTATTGATCAGATTTGTCTATATATTTCAGTAAAATTATATTCCAAATTTTAATACATAGTAATGTCAAATGTTGTAAATTTATTTACTAACTTTCCCTAATTGTTTAAAAATATTCAAACTATAGAAATTGGGAAAACTACTACCACTAACCATATACTTTTTAACCAGATTCATCCATTGGTAAGGAAAGGATGCATTTGCTTTTTCTTTTTTCCTTCTCGATATTTCTCTACAAATATGCCCACATATAATTTTATGTCAAGAAATTTGAGAGTAATTTGCAAACATCATGCTAACTCACTCCACTACTTCAACACATATCTAATAAGAACAAGGATATTCTCCTATATAATCTCCTATGTAATCTTGAATGCCATTATTGCATCCAAGAAATTTAACCCTGATACAATGCCATTGTAACTAACATAACTTTTTATATTCAACCAATTCCAAATGACTCAGTAATATGCACAACTGCTTTTAAAAACTTCATTATTCGGTCAAGGGCCCTATGTTGCATGAATATGTTGTTTTTCCAGTGATCAAATGAGAAAGGTAACTAAACTAGAATAGTTCTCTTTCATAGGATCAACCTGGCCAGGTATGGAGGTGCTTGTCTATAACCCCAGTGACTCAGGAGCCTGAGGCAGGAAGATCACAAGTTAAAAGCCAGCCTGGGCAACTTCATGTTCATTTGTTACACTCAATACCAGGTTGTGTCTGAAGCAGACTCTTTTATCATTAGTTGGATGATAAATCAAAATTTAAAAAATTGAAAGTGCTGGGTATGAAGCTCAGTGTTATAGCTCCTGGGTTCAATCCCCAGCACCACATAAAAAGCAACCTGAACAGAGCCATATTACTATAATCATTGTGTATGCCCTTCATGGAATTAATTCTCAGGACCTGTATACAGCTAAACAGAACATTGCTTTTTAACTTGAAGGAAAACATATATACAAAAAAGCATGTAAGCTATGCCATAATTTTTACACACACACACACACACACACATATATAATGTACATCATACACAGAACAAGATGAGACATTGACAGTATCCCATAAAAATCATTGCTCTCCTTCCAACTCTATACTCCCATCACAGATTACCATTAGTGTAACCTCTCACCAGTTATGCCTGTTCTTGAACTTCACATAAATGGATTCATACTCTAAGTACATTTTTTGCCTGTTCTTTTTTCGCTTGATATAACGTCTATGAAATTGATCCGTGGTGTTGTAAGTACCAGTAGTTCACTTTTTTAAATCATTAAGTTGTATTCTGTTTTGTGAATTCACTGTATTAATAATACATTTATATGTTTTCACTGTACAGTTTACTTATCCATTCTCCTGTTGATGGGTATTTGAGTTATTCTCCATTTTTGGCTATTATGAATGACGTTGCTATGGATGCTATGAATATTCTAGTATCTAACCTTTTTGGCAGTATACACTCATTTCTCTCAGATCTGTGACCAGGTGCAAAGGGCACATGTCTGTGTTTAGCTTTAGGGTGAAATTTCCAAACAGGATATAACATTTTGTATTTCAGTTATTCTTCTTTCTTGACAAATCTTGCTCTTCTCTATCTTTATAAATGTTGGGTACTCTTGTGGATGTGTCGAGGTATCTCATCGTGGTTTGAATCCATGTTTCCCTGATAAATAATGATGATGAACACTTTTTCATATATCTTCTTTGATTTCATGCCTGTTTATCATTTTTTGGCCCGTATAAAAATCATATTGTTTCTACTTTTCTTATTGATTTTAAGGAGTTCTTTATGTTTTGAATATGAATCTAAGATGTAAAACAGGAAGGAATTTGATTAAAATTATTTAATGTGTTGGCATAGTGTCTGACCTTGTCCATTTTTTGAAAAGGGAAATAGTGTAGTGTTACTCTGGATTAATTATTCTGCCTGGGCAAAAAAGTGATAGTGTATTTTAGTTGGGGGTGGGGGACAACTCTTTTAGGAGCCCAAACAAAGGAAATGTTTGGACAAGAAAAAGTAGTTATCTTCTTTGTATAGTCTTCCTTTTGGGCAACTAGACCTTTATATAGAAGCTCTTTGGATTTGAGATAAGCAGCAGGATCTGCTGGGAGCTGGATGATAATTTTAATTTGTGGTGGTCATGACAGGGTGGTATTGTGGGTCAAGGAATAGAGGCAAAGGAATTTACTTTATTCCTTTTCCAAAGCCCTCTCCCAAATTAAACCAGAAAAAAGGAATTTTCTCAGTCTAGTCAGAATGGTTAATTTGTTGCTAAAGGAGCAGTTGGCATTACTCCAAACTGAATCTTTGTAAGTATTAATTTTCCTGTGAGCCACATTAACTCCAATAGCATCACTCATATTGTAGACCAATTCGCAAGTGATTTTCATAGAACCTAGCCATGCCTGCACACAGGCTCTTGTCTGAGTTTCTTCTTGACATCCATATTCAGATAAAATCTGATTGAACCAAGGGATGGAAGCACTGCAGCACTTTAGGGGCTCTGTGAGCATGGACACAGCTGTTGGATCAAGATGCTTTTCTAGTTTGCCCAGATTCAGGCATACACTCCTATTTAGTTTAAGCTGGCACTTGAGATAGAATCTATTTACCATCCTTGAATTGAATTAAACACAATCAGCAGGCTTGGGAGCAGAAAGTAAACCACAGAAAGTCAGCCTGGAATGTGCATGAAGGAGAGTGGAGATCCAAATTGTACTCCCTTGGTCATGGCCCATTAGAAGCTTATGGGCTGATTATAGATGTGTGTGTGTGTATGTGTGTGTGTGTGTGTGTGTATATATATCTTAATTAAAAACTAATTCTATCCAGGTACGGTGGTGCAGGCCTGTAATCCCAGCGGCTCAGGAGGCTGAGACAGGAGGATCCTGAGTTCAAAGCAAGCCTCAGAAACAGTGAGGTGCCAAGTGACTCAGTGAGACTTTGTCTCTAAATAAAAAATACAAGAAAGGGCTGGGAATGTGGCTCAGTAGTTAAGTGGCCCCTGAGTTCAATTCCCAGTATCCAGCCCCCACCCCCCGCTAAAAAATAAAAATTAAAAAAAAAAACAATTCTAACAAAATGAAAGTCCCCTTCTCCAATGAAGGCTGCTTTCCTGAGCAAGCTGATCATACAAATATGGATCACTTCCCTCTATATTGATCAAAGCTGTTCTGTTTATTAAGTCCTGCATGTGTCTGTAGAATAATTTCAGAAAACATTGTTATACTTTGTTTCTACTCTAGTGTTAATCATTTCCTCATATCTTCCTCATTTAGTCTTAAATACTCATTATCACATAATGTGATTTTAAATTACAACCATTCATGCCACAAATTATTTACTGAAGACCTGGTAATGTCATTCAGTGGTAGGTTCTTGACCTCCTGAAATTAACATAGTTTGTTGGCAATTTTTAGCTGACAATGTTTTATATACTTTATGTTTTATATGTATGCATAAATATACATTGTATAATTCCTGTATATATGTAAGCATATATGTATTGTTCGCATACGTACATATTTTATTCATTATGTAAACCTAATTAATACTCGCTAATATGATGTAAGATAGAATTATTATCTTCTCTTTAAAAAAAACTGTGGCTCAGAAATAAAACACGTTCCCCCTAGGATATGTACAACTAATAAACAGCACAAGGGTCAAATGCAGGTTTGAGGTCATCCTGTACTTTCAAGCACTCTAAATACACACATGCCATATGATGACCTAGGAGGCATGCAAGTCCAGGGATGACCCCAAACCTTAATCTACCAAAAAAGAAACCAAAAGAGAGGTGACTTGTTTGCTCACAAATACATCCACAAATGGGCTTCAGCTTTCCCATTCATTATTCTACAGTGCACCTGGCTCAATGTTCCAGGGTCTTCCTCATTCACAAGATGATAGTGCTACCAGTTCATTACCACTGAGAGAGGATGAAAGAGTAGCTGTTTATTTTGCTAGAAACTCAAACAGGCATACAAACATGACAATCTTTTAAGATATTTAATAATACAACCTCCTGTTTATAACCACAGTTGAACTTTAAAAGTCCTGTCCACATTATTTCCATTAATATGTGCTAGAATCCTCTGAGGCAATCGTTGTCACCCCCATTTTAGTCTTGGGAACTGAAGCTCAGAAAGGCTGCTCAAGTTTGAGTAGCAAGGACACAGCAGAGCTTGAACTGGGTCGTTTGATATTCAGCAATCATGGCAGCATGGTCTGGCCTTACAAGTGAAGCCAGAATTGAGGTGGGACCAGATTTTATTTACAGCCATCTTCAGTGAATCAGATCAGGTGCCCTGAAGATCATATTTTGAAAAGCACTAGGAAAATTGCTTCCTATATTTTACTCTATAATTCTGATAAACACCCCCAGGAATTAAAATTTTCTAAAAATTAAAAACCTTTTGACAAAATACCAGTGGTTGTCATTTTTCTATATTTTTCTCTTCTCAAAACAGGCAGTTAAAAACTGAAAAGTGCATGAAGACAAAGAAATATGAGCTGTACTCAAAACTGTACTCAAGGAACCCCGCCCATCTCAGCTCTTTCTGTTGTCATTCCAGGGGAGCGTGTTTAACACCTGGAAAGCCATGTGGGTTGTATTGTTAGAAGATGGAATTGAATTCTACAAGAAGAAAAGTGACAACAGCCCCAAAGGGATGATCCCCTTGAAAGGAAGCACCCTGACGAGCTCTTGTCAGGACTTTGCCAAGAGGATGGTGAGTTGACATCACGAGCTACAAATCTGGGTCAGGCACTGACCTTTAAGTCTGTGCATGGCCTGCAGTATTAGCAGTGCCTCCTGGACCAGCCTTATTCACTCTCAACCACACTTCATTATGGCATTTGAGTCTCTCTTGGGTGGAACAGGTTTGGGTCAACTGTTCTCTTTATGATGGGCTTCAGTGCCTTAAACATGGTCATTTCTAATAGGATGTGTTTTGATTTTCAGTTTGTGTTTAAGATTACTACCACCAAACAGCAGGACCACTTCTTCCAGGCCAGCTTCCTGGAGGAGAGAGATGCTTGGGTTAAGGACATCAAGAGAGCCATTAAATGCATTGAAGGAGGCCAGAAGTTTGCAAGGAAATCCACAAGGAGGTCCATTCGTCTGCCAGAAACCATCGACTTAGGGTGATTTTCTGTGATTGCTTCTCTCTACCCTTCCTTCTTTCTCTCTGCTTTCTGAGGGGAAGAACACAACAGATCCTGATCCAAGGCTTGCTTGGCCATCTCTGAAGTCTATATCCACTCTGCCAAGCTGCACTGGCACTTGGTGGACCTAGATGTTGAAATGGGTCTGAGGCAAGAAGCTAATGGAATAGGAATGTATAATTTCCCTCACTGGGTAGCTTTGTGTATGTCGTGTATGTGTGTGGGGGTGGGGTGGGGAGAATGGATGACTCATCATTTCATTTATGAAGTAGCCATAATAAGTTATTAGTCTTGAAAGAAAGCATCAGGATCTCTAGGCAGCAAGGAAGAGGCAGGAATTAAGTATACAAGCAAGTGAGATTTCAAATTTGAATTCATGTTTTCATTCTCATAGTCAGGAAGGGCCAGCCAGGGTGAACACCCATCCTGCATGAAAGCCATTTGTTCCCTGCCCTGGTTTAGTGGGCTGTAATACTGGCTAGCTTGGCATTGCAAGTGATAGTTATCGTCTAAAGGGAGTCAGAGACCAACAGGTAAATATAGCCTCTTGGCAGTGATTGTGAATAGAGTTCTTTCCTGCATGCTTCATATCTTCTATGAGCACAGGAATCTCTTTATTTCTTTCTTTTCTTTTTTTTTTTTTTTTTT
>NW_025999977.1:4761920-4833878 GCF_001458135.2 Marmota marmota marmota | reverse complement strand
TTTTTTTTTTTTTGAGTACCAGAGATTGAACTCAGGGGCACTCGACCACAAAGCCACATCCCCAGCCCTATTTTGTTTAGAAACAGGGTCTCACTGAATTGCTTAGTACCTCACTTTTCCTGAGGCTGGCTTTCAACTTGTGATTCTCCTGCCTCAGTGTCCTGAGCTGCTGGGATTACAGGCATGTGCCACCTCACCTGGCAGGAATATCTTTCTTTCTGGTAGTTTTGCTTTTCAATTGAGCATACTCTGAAACAGGAACCCTGTTGGGAGGAATATCAAGTTAGCTGCTTAAAATGTCCAACAAGAATTCTCTTCACAAGGAGTGGGTAAGAGATGGGACACATCTAAGAGAGGACACAGCTGCATGATTAACACAAGACTCCTGTCACAGGAGTAAAATGTTTGGGCATTGAGCTTAGTAAGACTCAGCAGCTTCCCTCACCATGGGAGATTTTTGTTGAAAGACCCAAGAGGAGACACCTGGCTTTGGCTGCAGCTGCTGGTTGGGGACATCAGGTGATCACATTCCTGAGTGATGTCAGGGAGGAAATGATGCTCAAACTACATGGAGCCACAATATACAAGAAAGTGGGCCTGTGTTGTGCCTTAGATTCTCTGATAAGGCTATTTTTGGCTTATTGTTCCAAGGACAAGAAAAGTGAGAACTTCTATTTTGCCTTATCTCATCATTTTTAGAATAAAAAATAAGCTTAGTGGAAATGTGTGGTTTCTTCAAGACAAAAGTCTACAACATGGTCTCTTGAAGATCTTTAAATAATTGGGGGACTGTGTTAATCAGCTTTTCATTATTGTAATATATACCTGAGATAATCAACTTACAAAGAGAAAAGGTTCATTTTGGCTCATAGTTTTGGATGTTTTAGTCAATGGTCAGTTGGATCCATTTTGCTTTTAGGCCTTTGGTGATAGTGGTACATCAGGCAGGAGTGCATGGTATAGTGAAAACATTCACCTCATTGACAGGTTGTAAAAGAGAGAGAGAGTCTGGGGTACCACAGTCCCCTTTGAGGGCATGTCCCCAAAGACTGAAAGACCTCTCACAAGGCCCCACCTCCTTAGTGTCCTCCACCTCTCAATAGGACCAAGCTGCGAACTAAGCCTTTAACTCATGAGCCTTTTGGGGGGATATTCCAGGGATCTCAAAGATCTACAATGTGAGTGAAAAATTGGCCCTCGAAACCTTTAATCTTTGGAACCTAACTCAGGGCAATTTTCCACCTCAGGCACCAGGAATTAAATTTAAAAAGAGCTTAATGAATTTTAGAAACATTATGTATTTTTCTAGTGCATTTTGCTAAATGCTCTGCAGGCCACAGAATTATGTAAATATGAATATTTCTCTTACGGTCTGGTGGAGAGATAGGTTCAGGGGTTACTCAAAGTGGCAAGGGAAGCTTGTGCTCATGGCCAGCCTCTCCAGGGTGGCAACTCCCAGAGAGAACCCACTATTCTGAAATGTTCCCTTCTCACCATCTGTTTTTGATCTCTTTGCAGTGCCTTATATTTGTCCATGAGAGACACTGAAAGAGGAATAAAAGAGCTGAATCTAGAAAAGGACAAGAAGGTTTTTAACCACTGTTTCACAGGTAAAAGGATGTGCATGCCTGAAATGCGGTGACAAGGGAGGTAATAGGGAGTTCTCCTTTTGCTGTCCCTCTGCTCTATGTGTCTGGTGGGGGCCTGGAGCATGGGGAGTGAACAGTGTCACTAAATGCAGAGTGGTGAACATAAGAATTGACTTTCCCCCATGTGGAATCAGAAAGAAGGGTGGAAAAAACGTCTTTGTACAAGGTAATGTTTCAGAAGTTCTAGCTGCATCAATTAAAGGATATTTCTCCCCCAATAAATGGCATTATATAATTGTTAGCAGTACATACTCAGTTAAATAAGATGCATATTTTATTATGATAAACAGGGGTGGAGACATATAATGTCAGAGTTAAGTGGTAATCTTAGGATGTCAGAGGCTGCACAGGGTAGGGTTTTAGATGTTATGAACTTAGGTAGTATGATGTAGTGATTGAAACATGTTCATTGGAACCAGACTACCTTGGTTCAAATCCTCCTGGGTCTTTAACTTACTAGCTATAAAAGCTCAGGCCAATAACTTAGCCTCTCTGTGCCTCACTTTCCTTATAAAATGTAGGTGTCATAGCCTATGTACTTTATAGGCTTGCTGTTCTGTGTGTAGAACATTGTCTGCCACACAGCAGGTGCTAGTGGAGCAAGCACTCAAGTGACTATTATGACTGAGGAAGTCACATGTCTGCCTAAGTGAGTTCAGCAAAGAGAAAGAGTTCAGAGGGTTGTTGGGGGTGAATAGGAGGTGGTACCTAACTTTGACCCTGAAATATGGGTATCATTCATGAGGAGGATGCCTGATGAGGAGGCTTGGCAAAGGACAGTGGGAACAAAGTTATTGGGCAGAGATGCACAATATGTATCTAAGAAAAAGAAATTGACCTGCCCGGTAGGGCAGATGGTTCATTATGGGGAACAAAATGAGATTTATAGTTTTGGACTAGATTTATCAGATACCAGGCATGGTTACTTATGGTGACAAGAGGCATCAAAGGAAGTAAATTCTGAGAAAATATAAGAGATATTGAATCTGAGGTATAAGATCAACAGATAATCTTTTTTTTTTTTTTTGGTACTGGGGATTGAACCTAGGGGCACTTAAACACCGAGCCACATCTCCCCGGCCCTTTTAAAAAATAATTTATTTAGAGACAGGGTCTCACTAGGTTGCTTAGGGCCTTGCTAAATTGCTGAGTCTGCCTTTGAACTCGTGATCCTCTTGCCTCAGCCTTCCAAATCGCTGGGATTACATGCATGTGCCACTGTGCCCAGCTCAACAGATAATCTATGACAGTGGTCCAGGTCAGGGTCAGGAAGGAGAAGGGGAAGAATGTGAGTTGTAGTATCAGGGGATGAGTCTCAGGAAGTTCAGGCAGCAGCCCGTTAGCATCAGACAAGTAAAGGATGAGATTTGAGACCAAGATACCTAGCTGTGGTTGTTGGTGAGGGAAACTGACAAGAGCAAGGCAGCGACCTAACTCTACAGGACTGTGGTCAGGTCTTCAGAGCAAAGGGCAAAGGCAACAGGAAGAGGTTCCAATGTAGATCTGGTCACAAGATCCAGCTGACACTCATTTCTTGTGTTTATGTGTTCCTGAGTTCCAGGGTATTGGGCTACCACTTTTTACGTCTTTTCCATTGAAGTTCATGGTGGGTTCTAGAAATTTCCATGGGTAGAGGCTTCAAGGAAGTCAAGTAGTCTCAGCTGGGAGATGAAGACTGAGGCAGAGACTGGGACCCAGATGTGCTGATGTGTGATAAAGGACCTTGAATATCAGGTGACGGGGACACTAGACTGAGCTTATCTTTCAGGCTTCAGCATGCCTAGCTGAACAAGCATAAAATGTGAAGGCCCAGCATTGGGCAACCTAGGCCTAAGGACACTTAAACTCTCGGAGTCTAAATTCTCTCATCCTTCAAATAAGGTCTGTAATTACTACCCTACCTCTTTTATAGGGTTGCTGCAGGGATTAAAAGCAGAGATTCAGTATTAATTAATTTATCCTTCTAGAAAAAGTGGACTAAACTTCTCATATATGAAATTCACAGAAGGCTTCCTTACCGAAAGCTCTCACTGCTGTTGCACGTGTGGCACACCCCAATGCCCTTGCTTGGATGACCCAGGCCTGGCAGGGTTAAATGGGCTCTGTCATTGTCATCTATAAAGAATGCATTGTTATGGATGCAGCGCTTTACTTTCACCTGTTAATAATCTAGCTCTTGGGTCAATTTCATTTTATTCCCCTTGTTATCCTCTCTTGAGGTAAAAGGTTGGTTAAATGACTTCTTGAGGGACCTGCAAGATCCTGCAGAGGTGTTAGAGTCTGTAAACAAGTCAAACGGCAAGAGGTGTGATGATAAACAAATAAGGTCATCAAATTTTAATTTAGGACACACATCCCATCATGATGATATTTGCTGCTTAAAAACTTGCAATGGCTCCTTAGTGCCAAATGACTTAACATGCCATCAAAGTTCTTCCCACTTATCTTTTTTTTGTTGTTGTTGTTCAAAACATTACAAAACTCATGACATATCATCTTTCATACATTTGATTCAAGTGAGTTATGAACTCCCATTTTTACCCCAAATACAAATTGCAGAATCACATCAGTTACACAATCACAATTTTTACATAATGCCATATTAGTGACTGTTGTATTCTGCTGCCTTTCCTATCTCCTACTATCCCCCCTCCCCACTTATCTTGCATCTTCCTTCTCCTCCTCTCCTTTTGCCTGGTCTCACCACTCCTCCTCCTGCCTCCGCCCCCACTGCTGGGGCAGCTGCAGCCTGTGTGAATCTTCGCACCTCCTGCTCCTCAGCCTGTGCTGAACCCTCTCAGCCCTGTCTTACATGTTTTCAAACACCTACTGCTTTTTTTAGGTCTCAGCCCAGTGTCAATTTCTCTATGAATATTTTCCCGGACAGTGCATGGCAGTCCCCTCCTCCTTCCCCTGCCCCTTCCACACCTTCAGATGTGACTCAGTAGATCTGCAGTATTGACTTTCTGGGTTCTAATACTTCTCACGCATCTCTCTCTTTTAGATTCCCTAAGTGAATCTGCCCAATACCTCAGAGTACCTATTAGGTGCTTGATCTACTAGACGCTCAATAAATGTTAATTAATGAAAGAAATGAGTGGGTTAGGAAAAATGATTTCTCTGATGCAGATGTTGCTTCTTACACAGCATGCAGACATTTTAAAAAACTTCTTACATGATTCTTTTTGTTTTCAGGTCTCTATCTCACTAATTTTATTTTTTCCTTCTTGGAATAGCAGGGAGGATGAGACAAGTTGGACATGCAGGTGTTCTGGAGCCAGTGCAAGAGTGATGGTCAGTGGCTTGCTCTTTGAGGAGGATTAACATTCCCTCTATTGGTCCTCTCTAGGTAGCTGTGTCATCGACTGGTTGGTATCCAACAAATCTATTCGGAATCGCCAGGAAGGCCTCATGATTGCCTCATCACTGCTCAATGAAGGCTATCTGCAGCCTGCTGGAGACCTGTCCAAGAATGCAGCGGATGGGATTGCTGAGAACCCTTTCCTGGACAACCCGGATGCCTTCTACTACTTTGTAAGTGAGAAAAGCTACTGATCTATTCTTCTCATTGGGGGACTGCCCAGGGCAGAGTCTCTGTTGATTTCAGTTCTTAGCCACATATGCCAAAGAAAGTGCCCAGACCTACAGAGAGCTGTTAGCTGGGGTGGGGGGGGGAGGGTGAGGTCAACCGGGGAGAAAAAGGAACTACTCCAAGCCCCCAAGCCATGCAGCGTTGAGGCCCACGAAGCTTCTAATACACCAGCAAGACCCAGACTTGACAGCTGTTCACTCCACAGCGCTGCCCCATCCAAGCGAAACAGTTTAAAGGAAATGGTGGACTACTTGAATAGTTTTCTTTAAACTGACTTTTTTAACTCTACTCTTTTCATTCTTATACTAAGCAATAATTTACTTATACAAATTTATTAGGCTGTCCTACATAGCAAGCCCTTTCCTAGACAAAGGAGATAGAGCAGAAAAGAAAAGAAAATGCAGGCACAGATGTACAAAAATCACAGAGCTGGTTGTAATTTTATTTTCAAATATACATTAAAATAGGTGACTCTTCATACACAGTGTATCTATGCATGTCACATCCTACACGTTGTGTACTACCCACACCTAGTCTGCTTATTGCAGATTGGGAAATGCTGTATTACACAATGGGGACCCAATCTTGGGCTGTGTGATAATTCTGGCAACTGTGGATTTCTGGGGGAATTTTTGCAGTTTTGTTTCTATTTTGGATCAGAATATAGAAGTTAGGAAACTACTTAAGAGAACCATTCTTCTTTCAAAAATGAAGTGAACATCCCAAATAGAGTTTCATTTCACTTTAGAGGAAGTTTCTCTGTCATTATTTTTTTTCTTCAAACTTTTTATTATTTATAGCTATTTAAATGCAGGATCCTAAAAATACCCATCACAGTGACTGCTCCTCTGTATGACTTATCACTGAGCAATTTGTTACCGATGCCCTCTTGATGTGAGGGGTTGGTGCTGGACCCTTGCTCTTTGTTGTTCTTAAAGTTGGAGAAGGGGTTGAGTGGTAAAGGTCCTGAGGAAGATAGTGTTGTAAAGTGTTTTAATGTCAGTCACCCTGGTTTCAAGGATGTGGCTATGAGGTCCCAGGAAAAGGAGGCTTCAAAGATAGAAATACACAAGGTGAGGAAGATGGAGATAGAATATAGCTTGGGGGGGGGGCTGGGGTTGTAGCTCAGTGGTAGAATGCTTGCCTCCCACGCATGAGGCCCTGGGTTCAAACCTCAGCACCACATAAAAAAATAAAAATAAAAATATTGTGTTCATCTACAACTAAAAAAATTTTAAAAAAAGAATATACTTGGGGAATCTTAGAAAATGAAAGGATGTTGTCAAGATCACATTTAAGGGGAGCTGAGAAAGGAATAGCATGTAGAAGCAAGAAAATGGAGGAGAGGAGACTAGCTAACCAAGAACAGCCTTTAAAGTTCAGATGGGGATATGCCCGGTAGCTGGAAGGAAGAGGAGGAGCCTGTCTCACTAGCTGGAAGGGAGAGGGAGGTGGGCATGGTGCACAGAGCAATATGCCTAAAACTGGTGAAGTCATTTTGCTGATTGTTTTCCCAATAGCCAGACAGTGGGTTCTTCTGTGAAGAGAATTCCAGTGATGATGATGTGATTCTGAAAGAAGAATTCAGAGGGGTGATTATCAAGCAGGGATGTTTACTGAAGCAGGTGAGTGGCCACCCCTATTTCCTCCTAGCCTTTCCCCTTAGCAATTTCCCCCAAAGTTTTCCCTAAACGACTCAATGGCATTTAGTTTATTTGACCAATACTGAACCAGAAAATGAAATCCAGAGAATAAAAGTGAGAGGATTAGCTAAGTCGATGATCAAAGTGGCATTAGATTGGGAAGACCGAGGCAGGCAGGGCACAAGACACCCCTACAATAGAAAAAGATCTCCTTTATCAACATCACAGGGAGAAAAAGTTTTAAGAAAATATTTCCCCTTTCTTTCTGGAGGAAATAAATTGGCTAAGAGATGTCATCCAAAAGGCAAAGATGTTTTATGCTGAAGTACTGCCATTTTGCCTCTCTTCTTCCTTTCAAAGTCACCAGGAGATAGGTATAGGCCACACCCAGGTAAGAACATTAGGCACTTTGTGGGCAAGGAGTACCATTCTAGATTGTGTGTAAGCATGGTGAAACCAAAAACTAGAACAAGCCCAAGGCCAACTCCACAGAAACAGCAGGCAAAGGTCAAATCTAGTCTGAGGGCCTGGACATAGCCCTGGAGGGAAGTTATATGCAGTTACCAGGTGTCTACAAATATAGGACATCATCAATCTGGGAGGAAAGGACTGGGGTGAGCTGAATATCTCTAGTCAGTTTTTAGGGACCAAGGCACATGATGCTTCGAGGTAGGAGAATAGAAGGGCTGGGGGTGAACGAGGAAGCCAGAGCCAGCACTTAGCAGAGGGATAAGTAGCAGGAAGACGTGGGAATATTCAGGGTGAAATGAACTGATACTAGCATAGGGTGGCAAAGAAGCCCAGGCCACTTCAGAGGACCAAAGTCTTGTCTTTCTGGCTGTACTGTGAGCTGTATTAATAGCACCATCCAGTTTCTTTATCCATTCATCTATTGAAGGGCATCTAGGTTGGTTCCACAGTTCGGCTATTGTGAACTGGGCCTATAAACATTGAGGTGGCTGCGTCACTGTAGTATGCTGTTTTTAAGTCCTTTGGGAATCGACTAAGGAGTGGGATAGTCAAATGGTGGTTCCATTCCAAGTTTTCTAAGGAATCTCCATACTGCTTTCCAGATAGGCTGAACCAATTTGCAGTCCCACCAGCAATATATGAGTGTAGTACATATACACAATGGAATATTACTCAGCATTAAGAGAGGATAAAATTATGGCATTTGTAGGTAAATGGGTGGAGTTAGAGAATATCATGCTAAGCAAAGTAAACCAATCCCCCAAAGACAAAGGCTGAATGTTTTCTAGGATAAGTGGATGCTAATCCATAATGGGGGGGCATAGGATGAGTGAAGGAACTTTGGATGGGCCAAACTGGGGAGGGGTCTGGGGGTAGAAAAAATGGTGGAATGAAACAGACATCATTACCTTAGGTACTCATATGATTGCATGAATGGTATGACCATACTTTATGTATGACCAGAGAACTGAAAAATTGTGCTTCATTTGTGTACAATGAATTGAAGAGCTGTCTTGTATAACTAATGAGAATGAATGAATGAATGAATAAATGCAAGCACAACTCATAATGGAGAAAGCCTGGTTGATGTAAAGAAATTTCTGTGTACTACCTATAGGTTCCATGAGACTAAGAGATTTTACTTCATATTATAGTCCTTTGTGTTAGTGGTTAATGGAATGAACAAGGAGAAAAGAACCAAAACAGAGTATATATTTTTATTTTAAAATATAAGTCTCATTGGCTTTGTTGAGATTAGGTAATAAGGAGGATTTTGAATTATCCTGGGGAAGTAAAACATTAGTATTGAAAACTTGTCTTAGCTCCAAGTTTTAAAAGAACCAGGTCCTAAGAAATATACAGCAAGGATTTAGAAAGAATTCATGTCCTATTCTAATATCTTTTATGACAAGGTAAACAACTTGACTAAATTAAAGGAAAGGCAGTGGGGGCAGGACCATAGGAAAGACTCATAGTTTGCCCCTCGTTGGCTTCCTCATTGATTCTAGAAAACATTCTTAGGTTCCAGGCTCTTTGATTTCAGATGCTGGAAGATGACTGTTAAGACAGGAGTAACTTGGAGGGAACTTCCTTTTTGAACCAAGGGCTTCATGTATGCTAGGCAAGCTTTCTACCACTGAGCTACATGACCAGCCCCAGGCCCTAATCTTCAGAGGAGTTCTTAAAAAGCTAAGCAAGAAGGTATATAAACATCTGGGCTGAACTGGAGCCATATCTAGGCAAAGCACCCAGTAGGAGATGGATGAATAGTCAAAAATTGGTTAAGGAATAGGTACCTGAATGTGTTTTGAAGATGATAGGGACTATGAGGAAATGGTGTGGGGTGGCAACTGTAGTAAACTTATATGTGTGTTTTCTTTACCTTTCTTTACCAAACCTTTGATAGGTACAATTTAGTTGTAGCTAGCCCAGTTGATAAACAAATTTGACAGTTGGAGAGCTGTAAAAACTGTACCCTGGCTGATCAAATCAGTCTTTGGAATTTTGTAGCTTCCAAGTGATTCTGATGTGTAGCCAGTGCTGAGAACCAATGAGCTAGCCTTTTTAGTCTTAAAAGATAATTTATTCTATTTTCAAAATACAACTATTTAAAATGTCATTCTATAAACTTCATTTCTACTTAGAGAAAACAGGAATCTGTGTGCATTCAGGAATTTGGTTCTTTTACACTATTCTTTCTTCCAAATTGTTTTCTGTGGGGCAGAGTAGGGAGAAAACCAAAGACCTCTTCTATTTGAATTGGCATTTTTCTTTAATGTTTCCAACCTCTTAGCCTCAGTGGTTAGTAACTGTGGTTCATGTCAGAATCACTTGAGGGAATTAAAAAAATTTTTTTTTAGTTCCTCAAAAAGTAAAGTACTTTTATATCCCTTGCTGGGAGCTAGCCAAGGCTAACCTGCCCACCAGGATTGTCATGAAAAAGGAACTGTGCTCCACACTTCAGAGGTGGGAAATAGCTTTGTCCAACTGGAAGACTGTGTCCCACTTTCACCTCAGAGGAAATAATTCTACTTTGCAAATGGAGAAAGTTTGAGGGTAAATGGTTGTGGATTAGATTCAGTATAATCCCTTCTTGTATAATTTCTTCTGTTAAAACAATGAATGAAATATGTAGTTGTTTAATTCCCAACCAGATTCTTTGAAGGAAAGGATGATGTGTTATACGTGCGTCTTGTTTCTACTGTGAAGTTCAGTGTCCTTCTTGGTCCGTGATTGGCAGTAAACACTTGTGAAGTAAATTCAATTGAATATAATTAGATGACTTTGACAAGTTTAACAACAATTGTTGGAAAGCTCAGGCCTGCGTACCTTACTTAAAATCCCTCAGGAAACACTCCTAAAATGAAAGATGACCAGACACCCCCAATTACAGCAAACTCTGCAATATACAGCACTGATGTCAGTGAGGACTTCAAGGGAATGAGGTGACTAGTCAGGGAAGGCTGGTTTCACCTTCCTCTTTCCTGTTACCTTCCTCTTCCATCAGCTCATGACCTGGTGATCACTCAGTAATTTCGTAAGACAGCATGACATGAGGGTGTGCAGATGAAGAGGAAATGGTGTGGGGTGGCAACTGTAGTGTTTATATCTCATGGATGAGTTACTTAAGGGAAAAAGTAGGAATCCATACTTTTAGAAGCTGCTGCATTGCAAATGCCAATGATGATATAGCAGACAGAACTATTTCCTGCCCTTCCATGTGACTCTGTAGGGTTCCTGGCTCTATCCCTTCAGGCAAGTAAAAGATTCTTTGGGAATGAGGTTTTTTTTTTTTTTTTTTTTTAAACCAAATTCTTGGCCGTAAAACTTAGATCCCTTCTTGAAAGTGCCCTTTAAATTCCTCTGACCTGATTTTATGAAGGAGGCTCTGTCTGCTAAAACCACACATTATTCATTGTTTTGTACATCAGCAAAATGAAAAATGTTGGAAAATCCGTCTATATATATGCCTGTTGATATGTGGTACTTTAGATTATTCTTCATTTTGGGTAGACAGTATGTTATCTTCTAATTTAAAACCATTTTAGGCTTCTGGAGGTATTTAAATCCTTTGAATTTTCTGTGGAAAAATCACAGAATCAGGTTGACTGTGATCATTAAACTTGCTCTTTAATGGCCATTACAAAGAGAGATGGAGCAGTTTCCATGTGCCAGAAACTATGGTGGGCACTGGGGAACAAAGAGAAAGTTCCTGTTCTTAAAATTCAGACTAGGTGATGCCAAGGGTTTAATTCTACTGAGGAAGACCAAGTTTTAATCTGTTTTTATTATGTCTATTATAGCCAAATTCATTTCCATGGCTATTGCTGCTACCTAAAGTTAGTTCCTAATAATTTTGTGCCTGGATTATTGCAATCATTCCCTAATGACCTCATTTTTACATTCTTATCTTCTACCTGGCTTTCCTTTATTCTATCTAGCTGGTCCATTCTATACTTTGTCACCATATTAATTTTCCCCAAATTGTAATCTTTTCCCTACTCAAAAGTCTTAGTAATTATCTCCCATCTTCCTTTTCAAAAGTCATTTTATTTTGACTAAGGTCTGTGACTTTTCCAGCTTTGCTTCTGCTACTCCTCATGCACAGTGCATCTTAGCCAGACTGGTCTCATTCATCAGCTTCTGCTCATGCCCTGTGCATTTCCTCCCGTTTTTGTTTTTGCTTTTTTTTTTTTTTGTGTGTGTGTGTTGTCAATAATCTTTATATCCATCTAAATCCTGTGTGTCCCACACAGACAAGTCCAGCCCTTTATGAGGCTTTGCTTGACATCCAAAGCCCCTAATTACATATTCCTCACTTAATTCCTTTCAAATCCATTATCTATACAAATTATTTGATTTGGGCTTTGCTATTTTATATTTCCACATAATTCATAAACTCTTTGAAGAGCAGGCCCACATCTTAAACTGCTAATATCCCTGGCATTGCCAAATATAGCATATAGTACACAGCATCGCTTTACGTGATAATGAAACTGCAAACCAAGCTTGGAAATAATCTAGTTCATCCATTTAATATAATAACAACAAGTTATTAATTGGCCTCAGTGCTATCCCCTGAGAATGTCCTGGGTCAGGGCCTTGTTCTCTTAAAGTTAATGTTTCATCATCTTTTTTCTTTTATCCAATTCAGAAAAGACTTATGACCTAGGCACTGAACATATCGAGTGATGCTAGGAACTCATCATTTCTTTTCTTTTGTTGTTCCTGGATTTAGGGGCATAGGAGGAAAAACTGGAAAGTGAGAAAATTTGTTCTGCGAGAAGACCCTGCCTACCTGCACTACTATGACCCTGCTGGGGTGAGATTCTGTGGTCAATAAACCCATTCAAATGGAAACCTCCACTCCATTTATGGGCTGGGCTTCTGATTCTCTGTGTTGTTCATATTTCCATTTTCTTTTCACCCTCCCACTTTTTTTCACCCATCTTCCTTTACCTTTTCCTACCTACTCACACTGCAATGATCTGAATCCCGATGCCTTAAAGGCCAGTATAAACTGAGGGATGGAATATAATATCACTGTATTTTAATTTATTTGGTTAGCTCAATGTAATTTTTTGTTTGCCCTAATCTAATATTTTTGGGGAAACTCAATCAGTCCAACACTCTGCAAAAAAGTGATAATTCCTCTCCCAGGCCAACTTGGATGAATGCATTATTTAATTCCTGCAATTCAGGCTGTTGATTGTTGAAGAGAGCTTTTTCCTCAATAAAATGAGCCAACTCTGGAGAGTAAAAACCCATGTTAGGGTTGAGTCCTTGGTCTTTGTTTATGGTGCAGGGCTCTTTGATCTGCTCCTGGAAGGTGATACTACTGTGTCAGGTGCAGTAAACATGCATCTTTTCTTTAGAGGGGCATGGGGACCTCAGCATCTCCACTTCTGCCACTTTCCTCCAGAGTTGAAGTCCAGCTTGACTTGCATATTCTCATGAAACCTCCCTGGCTCCATTGAAAGTGGAGAATGGAGGATCTGGAATGAATTTCCTTTAAGGTCCTTCTGCTATTATTTATTTTAATCTCCTAATACTTACCAGAGTGAGTCTATGAGAATTTTGCACCATTAAAATAAGATGTATCCATACAGTGTATGGATGAATGACTTCTCTTTCCTCTAGGGGGAAGATCCCCTGGGAGCAGTTCACTTGAGAGGTTGTGTGGTGACTTCAGTGGAGAGCAATCCAGATGGTAAGAATGGATTTCTGTGAGAGATGTGTCTCCTTAGACTCTGCACTCCTGTACATCTGGTACCAACATAATCAATCAATCAATCAGGCATAAGCGTGCATGAACTTGCTGTCTGAAAACCTTAGAGAAACCAAGAGCTATTCTTTTCCCTGAGCTGCCCCTGCTTTCCAGACCTGAGGAACTGGAGTGTCTTTGTGAATGTCTATAAGTCCTTGAGCAATGCTGAGAAAATACATCACTTCCAAATTGGCTTAGATAGAGAGCTTATTAGCACCTGATATGATGACATTCCTTAAAGGAAATTTTTTACTTATCCAGATCAGGAAATTCCCCACAACAAAAGGAGCATTTATGCAACAAGAATTGTGGTGAGTGGATGGAGCACCTGGGTTACTATTAGGTCTATGCTACTCATTCAGCCACATGACCCTCAGTGAACCACCCCAGTATGGTGAATCTTAGTGCTTCCTCTCAAAACGAGGGGTACACAGGATAAGTTTCAGGTACAAGCTTATGCTGGACATATGGATAGTTATGTGGCTGTGCATTGACTTCTGAGGTGTAATGGACAAATGGAATCACTGGGCGATGTGGTTTGGATAGCCCAACCCTGATTTTATTTTGCCATTTTGGGTTTACGATGTTATAAAGGTGACAGGAAAACCATATCAACAAAAGCCCAGATTTTTACTACCCTAGGTCTGCCATCTCTCTGCCACCTAGAGCGATGCTTTAGTTTTGGAGAGGATCATGTGGCTTTTTAATTTGAGATGAATGTTTTAAGTGGCTCTAACTTAACCCTTGACAAAAATCAGTTCAAACTGTATGTAAAATATTGATGGTAGGATTGGTTTTGTTTTCATATGCATGTATAAACATATATGTATATACAAATGTGTATGCATATATATACATATGTGTGTGTGTATACATATATATATAATATATATATATATATACACACACACACACACACACACACATACATATATATGAGACCATCAGCTCATGATTTATATTATAAGCAGAAAAAAATCAGTCATTAGATACCATTAGAAATTATTGCCAGGTGTGATGGCACATGCCTGTAATCCCAGCAGTTTGGGAGGCTGAGACAGGAGGATGGCAAGTTTAAAGTCAACCTCAGCAGTGATGAGGTGCTAAGCATCTCAGTGAGACCCCGTCTCTTAATAAAATACAAAATAGGTCTGAGGATATGGCTCAGTGGTTGAGTGCCCCTGAGTTCAATCCCTGGCCCCCGCCGCCCCCCCACCCCCGTCTCAAAAAAGAAATTATTTGTGAAATATTATTGGAATGCAAAGGTGAAAATTTTACTTACAAACTATGAAATAAAATGTTTCTCCTTGAGTATTTTACTTGTTTCTTACAAATATACACATACATATAGGATCATACTATGTACCCATCCATATGAATACAACATATATACTTATGTATAAATATACATAATCATACAATGTTTATATGTTTGAAAACCACATACTTTCCTGGGGATTTTTTAAAAAAGTATTTCATGACCTGTGAGCAGGAGGGCAGGTCAGGTGACTTTCTGGTGCTCGTGTGTGAGCTGCCATTTTCTCTCTCCTCACAGGCAGGAAGAGTGATGAAGAGAACCTTTTCGAGATCATCACGGCTGATGAAGTTCATTATTTCTTGCAAGCCGCCACCCCCAAGGAACGCACAGAGTGGATCAAAGCCATCCAGGTGGCCTCGCGGACTGGGAAATGAAGACATGTCTGCAAGTCCTCATGCCCTCCAGAGAGAAGCCCTTGTATAAGCTTGGTCCAGGACCTGTCCACTTCTGTGACAATTCTACTGGAAAGGGTCAGGGGTGGGAAGTTTTTGCCAGAATGTAGCTAGCCATGTGCTGCATGATGTTCACCTGCACTGCCTCTCTCCCTGCAGCCGCTGTCCCACTCCATGTCCCCCGAGTCATATGACAAGCTGTGTGTCCTGGGTAGACTGTTTAACCTTTCCAGGCTTCAGGGCCTCTTTGGAAAAATGATGGAGATAAACTAAGGTGTCTGAAGTCCTCCCTAGCTTAAAAAACAAAACAAAATAACAAAAACAAACAACAGCAATAACAACAAAAGCAATGCCCTGTGATTTTAATCCCCATGAGAGTGAAAGTACCTCTAGTTATCCTGCTGGTGTCCTTCCTGGACTGAGTCTTGGCCTCCAGTGGTCTTGAGATGAGCCAGAACCTGACAGCCCTTCCCTTCAAAACTGTTGCCAATTTGTACTGAGAGGACTAGGCACTGACCTCTTCATTTTCTTTAGCTGTCTTCCACTTATTTTTGCCCATGAGAGCATGTCACAGAATGAAGGAGAGCACGCTTCTTTCTTCCTTCCCTTCCCCAACACTTCCTGAGAGCAGTGGTGGATTTTAGGATTAAGTCTTATATTGCTTTTACCATTTGGGAGGTTTTATCTTCAGAGAGAAAGACCTGAGGCAGTCAGAAGCAGCTGAGGGTCCTTTCCAGGCCCTGAGGCCACACACAGGTCTATTCTACTCCCATTTGAGTCTGATCTGAAGGAAGTCTCCTAGTGTTCCTTTCTGGAGCATTTCTCTACTACTTATTGTAATTAGAGGGGGCCCAAATATATGAATTTCTTTTGAGGGTTAGTGGGGGGAAAAAGGGCAGGTGGGTTCCCTGTAAGAGTGAGGCCTGAGCAGCAGCCGGGCTAATGTGCCCCCATCTGTAGAGAGTGGAGGAGCTGGACCCCGGGCTAGCTGAGTAGATGGTGGCATGTAATAGTCAGCTCTGAAAGGACTTGGACCCTCAGAGCTTGTGGTGGTGCCTGTCACCATTGTGTAGTGCCTTCAGTTCTCCAGTTCATGATTGCTGTGCTTGAGCCTTAAACACAAGCAGTAGCTGCTCTGATGGGCTCTGAGGGCTTCATGGCCCTGTCATTAGTCAGAGTAATCTGACCTAGGACGAAATGGAAACCAGTTTAGTTTTTCATTCTGATCTCTAAATAGTTAACCATCTCCCAAATTGAGAAAGACAGCACCTATACAACCAGGTATGTGTGTGAAGGTGTAGTTCATAGTTTTCCAACTCTAGGTTTTTAATTTTATGGCTCCAGGAAGGAAAGGCAAGTAGAAAATTCTTCATGATTTGATAAATTCCTCTCTTGCCCTCCCTCAATTCCCCTGCCTTATCCATGTGATTGTGCACCTCTCCCAGATTGTTTTATCAGTGGCCTAGAGGTGAAGGGCTACCTTTTTCTCTAATTCTTTAGCACCGTGTCTTCATAGAATATGCACAATAGTTTTTTCTACTTTCAGTGTTAAACGTATTTATTATTATGGAGTCAGCATTATGTTTTGAAATAAATCTGACTTTTGGGTGTCATGACTCTGTTTTGCTTCTTATTAACCATTCTCCTTTTCTATAACTCATTTTCATTTACTGAGTAATAATAACCCTCTTTTAGCTCTAAGATCATTTCCATGATCTTATGGTTTTTAAATAAATTGTCAGTCTCTTGTTTTGGCAAGAATAGACCAAAAGTGAAGATAGGACTTAGAGAACGGAAAATACATGGACAGACTGTATCACTGATTTTTAACATATACCATCTTGATTATAACGTTCAGGCAAGCAAATGAATCCTTCAAGTATTTACATTAAGAAAAAAAATTTTCCTTAATGGAAAAAGAGTTTCTAACTGAAGAGATGCTATGTATGGTTGAACTGGATGGTTTGGTCTAGGTGACAAATGCTCCCTAGGACTTGCATTACACAATTGTATATTTGTATACTATGACCTGTGGGCATTCACAGCATCACTAAGTCTTCCTAACATAGGTATTGGTTCTTCCTGGTGGGAAGAAAGTGTCCCTTGACAAAGTGGACATATATAGAGAACAGATATAGATGATATGTTAGAACTTCTTTGATTTACAAAGCTCAGATCCTATTACATGCTACAATGGGCTAATCCACAAGGGTCTAAGCCCTGGTGTGATAGATAGTACCTTCAGTGACGTGGAAAAAGGAATGAACAAACTGTCAATTTCATTTGAAGAACATCTAAAGCCAGAAAGAAAAGGTGTCCAGCTTTGATTTGGGGTTCCAGTTTAGAATGATAAGAAAACAGATTGTTTAAGAATTTACTGTGGAAGGATTAAGAAAGGAGATTAAGACAGATGTGGTGGCACATGCCTATTATTCCAGCAAATCCGGCTAAGGCAGAAGGATTGCAAGTTCAAGGTTAGCCTGGGCAATTTAGTGAGACCCTGTTTAAAAAAAAAAAATGGAGTGGGGGTTGGAGATATAGCTAAGGGGCAAAGTATCCTGAGTTCAAACCCCTGGGGTGGGGGAAGGAGAAAGAAAAAGAAAAAAAAAGGGAGGTTAATATCTTCTTGCTTTGTGTGACTGAGACTAAGTCAGAAAACAAAGTATCCTATTGGAAAAAATTAACACCCTTCAGAAGAAAAAGAAGGAGACATGTTAGGTGAGGATCTTACACATAGGTATAGAACATACTAGTGATTTAAGGACAGATGCTGAATTTCTCTTGTAAACACACACACACACACACACACACACACACGTTTAAATTCTACCACAGAGAATGGCTTTCAAGAATAGAATGAGGAACTTGCTTAGATTAAGATAAATGGTTTTTCAACTGTAGCTGGTAGCCATTAAAGAAAGTTAAACAGAGGATCAACATCATTTCCTCTGGGTTTTGTGTGAAGCCTGATGTAGATATCCCTCAAAACCTGTAGGGTAAAAAGAAAATCACAAAAGTATTTTTTTATATATTGGATTTTATGTTCTGAATAAAAAGCTTCAAAACTGTGCCTGTATATTAAGAGATGTTGTGGAAGAAAGGGTAGTGAGAAAAGAAAGTTCTGAGAAAGTTAATTTAGTCTGCTTTAAAAAATAAACAGTGTGAAATTATAGCCCTCAGTGGTTTTTGGCCCAGTTTCAGAGCAAAGAGAAAATAAAATTTAGATGTCACTGGAGGAGAGAAAAGAGGATGGGAGGAGACAACTTTTATGATACCACATTTGCTACTTTATTTAAGTTGTGGTAAGTTTCAAGCGGAGAATGCTCACAGATGTTTTTGGGGAGGTCCTTTGATATGGTGGGGAATCTGGTAGTCCTGGAGCTTGGAACCTGGGTTCAAATCCTTGGTCTATGACTGAGTACATTTGCAACATCTCTAAGTATCTCTTACTGTAGCAAATCCTTGAGATGATCAACTTATATAGAAAAAAGGTTTTGGCTCACAGTTTTAGACGTTTCAGTCTGTAATTAGTGGGCCCTGTTGCTTTGGGGCCTGTGGTGAGGGAGCATATAATAGCAGGGAGCACATAGCAGAACATAGCTATTCACCTCATGGCTAGGAAGCAAAAAAAGAGGGAAAGGAGGGGGCTCTTTCAAGGTCACACTTCAATGACCGGAAGACCTCCCACTAGACCCTACCTCTTAAAGTTTCCACCACCTCCCGACAGAGACACACTGAGGACAAAGCATTTATCACATGGACTTTTGGGGGACATTCCCATGACAGCCATATACCATGTTGGCTGTCATCATCAACCATGTTTTCTGTTTTAGAGATGTGTTCTTTGGTCATAAAGGTGTCCGTGCTTTACAGTTTTTTTTGGTCTTTCCTAACAACTAGTTCAATGCTTACGCATAGGAGGTGCTCTATAAATAGCTATTAGAACAAAACAATTACTAGTTATAGTAAGTAGGTCTTGATATACCAACTGGAGCTTGGGAAGATAACTGCAGCTCTAATAGCAAACACTTTCTGTTTGCTATCACCATTCTAGGTAGTTTGCAAATAAGAATTCAGTGTTCAAAACAATCCTATGATATACCACATTATCCCTATTGGAAAATTGTGGCACAAAGGAAATTGTGGCACGGTGAAATGGCAATTTGAAATTCAAGTTAACACAGCTAGGAATTTTCATAATCAGTGTTTTAGCCAAGTTTGGCTGGTCTCAAATTCATAATTCATGTTCTTAACCTTCTTGTTGAACTTCCTCTTCATAATACCAGAGTTTAATTAGAGCTGACTACAAGTGCCAGGAACTTTGCTACATATCACACAATTTGATTTTCTTACTTAATTTGTATAACAATCAATGAGGAAGCTTTATCTGCATTTTGGAAATAAAGAAAACAAGGTTAAACAACTTTCCTAAGAACCCTGAGCCAGGAGTTGAAGGAAATTTAAAACCTGGTCTGCCTGGCTTCTGGGTGTTCATTTAAGCATTCTGCTCTGTCATGGATGTACTTGGTTCTTACCACCTTTTCGCTATCTTGTTGCCTTGAGAAGCTGCAGTTTACTGTGCCCATGTGTCCTATCCTATCAGCTGCAACAATATTTCCTGTTACACCACAGTCCATCATGACACTGGGTTTTAAGCTTTTCTTTGCTTAAAGGGAAACCTCTAGCGTTAGATACAGCCAAGCAAGTAGTTCTGCCCTGCTGATATTGGTTTTGAGGTTTATGGGGATTGTATTCTCTATGATTATGTAACAAAACATTTTGGGGGTATGTATATTTGTGCACTTGTATATATACCTAAAACTTTTTTAAAAAATCCAATTCCACTGATGATGAGCACAGAGTACATACACAGGAACAACCTATTGTATGATCAAAAATCATATTTTGCCAAAAATAAAAAAACAAAGAACATAATTTAAAAGGGGGGGAACTTTACCAAAGATATATAGATGGCAAATAAACACATGAAAAGATGCTCAAAAAGGGAAATGCAAATTAAAACTACAATGAGATTTCACCCCATATTTATTAGAATGTCCAAAGTTATAAAGATTGACTGTGCCAATTGTCAATAAAGGTATGGGGATATAGAAACTCTCATATACTGTTGGTGGGAAAGTAAAATGGTACAACCACTTTGGAGAACAACTTGACAGTTACTTAAAAAGCCAGACATACACATGTACTCCACTTGCAGCTGTATGTCCAAGAGAAATGAAAGCATATGTCCATACCAGATACCAGACTCATACATGATTGTTTGTCATAGCTTTATTTGTAATAGCCCAAACCAGGAAGTGACCCTAATATCCAACAAAAGGTCAGTAGAGAAACCAATTGTGTGTATTCATACAATAAAATATTAAGAAATAAAGTGAACCATTGTTATCTGCAATATGGATGAATCTCAAAATAACTATACTAAGTGGAAAAAGCCAGATATTAAAGAGTACATACTAGTTAATTCTACTCATATAAAATTCTAAAAATTATGCACTAATCTATGGTGACAGAAAACAGATGAGTGGATGCCTGAGGATGGGGAGGAGGACCAAGAGGAATGTGTGGAAAAAATTACAAAGGAAAGAGGAAAGTTTTGAGAAGCATGCATTGGTTCATTTATCTGGATTCTGGCAATGGTTTCACAGGGAAAGAGGTATGTCAAAACTTGCCACAGCATACACTTTAAATATATGCAATTTATTGCATGTCAGTTACACTTTGCAAGTAGGAGGCTATGTATCTGGGGTTTGGCAGACCCTAGTGCTTTGCAGTGTATTGGCCCTTGACTCACTTTGCCAAGATCCCTGCTATGTTCTTGGGGAGCTGGTCCAGGAGAAGTCTGCAGGATTTAAAGCACCATCTCTAATGTCTAAGTGAGGTGAGCAGCATCTGAGAGTAAAATCTGTATTACCCCAAGATGCTTTAGGAATGTTATGTTTAGGTTAACTGAGATTTATCATTGTTTGAATATTAAGCAGACATGTTCCTAAGATAAAAATCTTCAGCTTGACAATCTCCCTAAAGTCTTAAGGCCAGGTTCCTGCCTTCTAAAGACCTGTCCCTTTAAAATCCCAATGACATTTTTCATAGAACTAGAAAAAGCAATCATGATATTCATTTGGAAAAATAAGGGATGAAGAATAGCCAAAGCAATCTTAAGCAAAAAGAGTGAAGCAGGAGGCATCACAACACCAGACCTTAAACTATACTACAGAGCCATAGTATGGCATAATATGGCATGGTATTGGCACCAAAACAGACATGTAGACTAATGGTACAGAATAGAAGATTCAGAGACAAATTCACATAAATACAATTATCTTAAACTAGACAAAGTCTCCATAAACACTCATTGGAGAAAAGATAGCCTCTTCAACAAATGGTGCTGGGAAAACTGGAAGTCCATATATAGCAAAATGAAATTAAACCCCTATCTCTCACCATGCACAAAACTCAACTCAAATTGGATCAAAGACTTAAGCATTAGAACAGAAACCCTGCACCTAACAGAAGAAAAAGGAGGCCCAAATCTTCACTATGTTGGCTTAGGATCTGACTTCCTTAACAAGACTCATAAAGCTCAAGAAGTAAAATCAAGAATCAATAAATGGAACAGCAAAGGAAACAGTCAAGAACACAGAGAGCCCGTGTAATGGGAGAAAATTTTTACCACAGGCACCTCAGATAGAGCATTAATCTCCAGGATATAAAAAGAGCTCAAAAACCCAACGCCAAAAACCAAAACCAAAACCAAAACCAAAAAAAACAAACACCCAAATAACCCAATCAATGAGTGGGCGAAGGAACTGAACAGATACTTCAAGGAAGAAGAAATACAATTGGTCGACAAATATATGAAAAAAACAAAGTCAACATTTCCAGCAATTAGAGAAATGCAAATCAAAACCACTCTAAGATTTCATCTTGCTCCAGTCAGAATGTCAATTATCAAGAATACAAGCAACAATAAATGTTGGTGAGGATGTGGGGGAAAAGGGGAAAAGGTACACTCATGTATTTCTGGTGGCACTGTAAATTGGTGCAATAACTATGGAAAGTGGTATGGAGATTATTCAGGAAACTTGGAATGGAACCACCATTTGACCCAGCTCTCTTCCTCCTTGGCTTATACCCAAAGGACTTAAAATCAACATGCTATAGTGAAACAGCCACGTCAATGTTTATAGCATCTCAATTCACAATAGCTAAAATATGGAACCAATCTAGATGCCCTTCAACAGAGAAATGTATAAAGAAAATGTAGTATATATACACAACTGAGTATACTACTCAGCCCTAAAGAAGAATGAAATTATGGCAATTGCAGGTAAATGGATGGAGCTGGAGAATATAATGCTAAGTAAAATAAGCCAATCCCAAAGAACCAAAGGCTGAATGTTTTCTCTGATATGTGAATGCTAATTCACAATAAAGGGGTGGGGCTAGGAAAGAATAGAGGTACTTTGGACTAGGCAAAGGGGAGTGAAGGGAGGGAAAGAGGTGTGGAGGTGGAAAAGACAGTAGAGTGAATGGAACATTATTATCCTATGTTTATATATGATTACACGACCTGTGTGATTTTATATCATGTACAATCAGAAGAATGAGAAGCTATACTCCATTTATGTATGATGTGTCAAAATGCATTCTATTGTCACATATAAATAGTTAAAACAATAGCGAAGAAGACATTCACTCTTTGTCAGTGTTTCTCCAAAGTTGTTGTTTTCTTCTTGATTTTACCTATGACATTTTGATACATTAAATTTTGATACATTTTTGAGTCTGAAAAAAAAAGAGCCATATGAAGCTGTCTGAGATTCTCTTTGTTGACTGAGGAGCTTGCTATCTGGGAGACGATGTTTCTAATGGTATAGGGAGAACAGAGGAAATGAGAGAATGTGGGAGCAAGTGGGCTGCCTCAGGGCAAAGTCAAGACACCACGAGGAAGTTGTTTGCATCCTCAAGTCTCTCATGTTGGCCTGCATTGTTGTGGCTTGCCTCTTTATTTCAAAATCAGAATATGGAAATAAATTCCTATTACTTTTTAGAGTTCTGATTAGTTGGGTTTTGTTTAGTCTGAAGTTTTTTATAATTGGAGAAGTCCCCTCTGAATGACACAGGAAATAGACTCTGTGAGGTATGTAAATCCAGGCAGCTGAACAAGTTTGCCAAGAAAGGCTAGAATGATGTGCCACTGGTGTGGGAACTGGTGAGCTCACATAAAGATGAAGGTGTCTATAGTTCCTCGGAACAAGGTATCTCTAACAGAAGACCAATTCCCTGAAATGAATAAGTCTAATGATTCTGGATTTTTCTACCCCTATTATGGAAGGAAGTTCCTAGCTCATATAAGCAAATCAGTTGAATCTCTCTGAGCCTTGCACACACAACTATAATATAAAGATACTGACACCTACCTTGCACCAGTAACCTGAGATTAAATGAAATAATATAAGGAAGATGACAGACAATAGCATGGATGTTCAATGTATGGTTGTTCAACAAGGTAATAAAGTAAGATTATTTTTGTCTCTGATCTGCTGAAGCTCTCAAAAGGACCAGAACCAAAAGTAGCTGTCAAGTACACCCACATTGCAATGTGACACATGCTAAGGGGTGGCCAAAAACGAGTTCTGAGGTTTCTAGCTCTTCCCCCATCTGAAAGATCTAAAAAGGCTGAAGAACTCAAAAGACCAGTAGAAAATTAGGGGGAAATTCTTTGGGTAAAACAGTTGAAGTGTAGTAGACTTTTCCTTTCCCCTCCAAGGGCATGATGTTGGGGGTGCTTTCTTTTATCCCACGTAGACCAGAAGAGGCTCTAAGAAGCTTTTAACCTGTGTCTCTAGAATCTGTGTAGCCCAGAGACTGGTGGCATGTCATGACCACCCTAAAAACGGAGGTTGTGGCTGACAGGTGTCCTGGAAGCAGAGGCAAGGAGAGGTGGCTATTCTGGAGTCAGCCTGTGTGCCTACATTGTCAGGGCAAAGGATGCAGGAGTGAGTTTGGCAGCGTGGGCCCCAAAGAAGTCTACCTGAACAGCAGGAGGATGATCTCAACAAAGGGGATGACCAGGGATCCTCAGAGATTGAAGGATAAACCTCTAGTAAGGAAAACATAAAATTAAATTTATTACAAAGAAAAAAAAGAAAAGAAAATGTTGGCAAACCAGCCACAGAACACATATAACCTGACTCATGGGAGCTATATCTTAATGTTCTTGGGGTGAGAGTGAGTGAACAATGACTTTGAAGATCCATGAAAGCACTCTGAAGAAGCAGCTTTGAACATTTGCAGGCCAAGAGGAGACCAGCACTGGGTTAGGTCCCCAGCAACTGCTACTTTCCTGCTCCTTGCCACTCCTCAGCTCCCGTGGCATTTCATTTCTGAAAGCACTAAAAAGAGAAATGGAGGCATGGGCAGGACACAGGAAGGCCCTTGCCACATTAGTCACCCTGACCACCACAGGCTTCTCAGGCCTTGCAGCCTAAAGCATAGAAGACAGACTTCTCAACTCTAAATGAGGCTTGGAGCACTGTGGGAAAAGTTATATTTTAATTGCTGAGGTAAGATGGGTTTTTGACTTGAAGCAACTAGGGGGCATTTTATTATCTAAAGGAGACTGGAAACTGTAATGAAATCTGCCTGAGAGTCCACGCTGGGGTGGGGAAAGGTTTAATAATAGGGAACTGATTTGAATGTGCTATGAGAAAAAAAAAACATTGAATGCTTATTCTAGCTGTCTGCTATGAGTCTGGCTTGGTCAACATAGTGGTTATAGTGGCTATTCTTAGAACAGGAGATATTACTCATGAAGGCAAATGTGGCAGCCCTGAGGGCTGTCACTGTGTATTCCCAGCTCTGTCTTCTGGGCACATGCTAGGGCTACACTTCTCAGCCCCTTGGATTTGGGTAATGTCCTGTGACCAGTTCTGGGATGAGCATTTCATTGCTGGTATAGGACTCTGGAACTCTCTTTTCTCTACCAATGACAAGACCCATCCTGTAGTCTGAGTAGCCCCATGTAGCCACTGAGCTCTCAGTTTAGTTATTCCAAATTGAGATGTGCTATAAGCATAGACATATCAAATTTCAAAGACTTGGTACAAAAACGGCATCTAAAATCCCTCACAAATGATTTTGTATTTATTACTTGTTGAAAAATTATTTTGAATATAGTGGGTTAAATAAAATATCTTATTAAAATTTATTTCCACTACTTCTTTTGACTGTTTTAAATATGGCTATTAGAAAATTTAGAGTTATATACATGGCTCTCATTTGTGGTTGGCCTTATGTTTTTATTGGACAATGTAGTTCCCAGTAGTTATTTCTTTCTTGGACTGGCGGGTTCCTAAAGTATGGATATGGAAAGTGTGGAGCAGATCCCACGGCCAATCAACAATGGATGCAGAATGTGAGCAAGAAATGAAGGTTTTCTGTTTCATGTCATTGTGATTTGGGGTTGTTTGCTACTATTGTATCACTAATACCCTCACTATCCTGATTTGTTCAGCTTGGAGGAGGAATGGCAGCAGAAGTGAACTTTCTAGCATATTCTCTGAAATCTCTATGAATGTCCTCATCTTCATGTCTGACCACTAGAAACAGAAGAATCTTCTAGGGTTTTCCTTGTTTTTCTTATTGGCTCTTTGTTTAGTAGTAATTCAGGAGGAGAATGGCAAATTCCGTATCACTCTGTGGATTTTTCTTTGATTGTAAATTTCTCAATATACAAGGAAGATAACTTCTTGGTTGTCTTATCTGTGGGTTCCAAATAAGGTAACCTAAGACCAGAAGACTCTTGTTTCAGTTTGGTCATTGGCTTCCTGTCACAGTGAGTAATCTGGTTGGATACGCAATGTACTTTTTCTGTTAGCTTCCTTGTCTGATTAGCCTTTCAGCATTGTAAGGTTCTAAGGATGTAAGGTTAACAGCAAATGTTAACTCCATCTGGGGAGATTCTGAGTCAAGATCTTTCCATCCTAATATTATATTTGAATTGGCTCATGTTTTCTTTGAGAACATTCACAGCTTTCTCTTGACTCTTAAGCCAATAGTGTTTCAAAAGGGCAACAAACCACATTTGAAAGATATGAGGAATAGCAGCACATGACCTTCACTTTGCTGCTTGAGGCATTTGTTATAAACAGTTTTATAATTTTCAGACTCTATTTGAAAAATCTCTGGTGGGACAGTTATAGATGGGATGGTTGGGTTGTAGTCTCTGGTTTCATTTAAAGCTTGGCAACAGGAAAGTAGTACATTCTCCTATCACCATTAACCAGCTGGGTGATCTTGGACAAGTCTCTTGCTCTCTGGGCCTCTCCATTATTTATTCACACTAGGGCTTTATAAGCTCACTTCACATTGTGGCAGTTGTTTGCAGCTGGGCATTCCTGAAAGAATAACAGCGGTCACTCTTGTTGTCATAACCCAAGTAAGAGATGATAAGGTTTCAATCTCAGCCACAAAGGTGAGGCAGGTGGGAGTTAGGTTCAGTTGAAAGCTCCACAAATATTTAAAGAGGGTTCCTCAGATGTCAGCAACTGTGTTAAGATGGGAGATAAGTCAGCCTTACTCTATGCCCTCAAGGACCCCTCCTTCTTGGGGAGAGGAAAACTTCCAAGCTGAAGATTACAACATCTTGTGACTGTTGAGTGCTGTGATGCATAAAAGAAGGAGAGATGGGCTGTTCAGAGAAGAATTCTTCCTAGAATTGATGGATAAATAGGATATACCAGGCAAAAGAGCAGGAGACAGATCTGAAAGCTACTTAGGAGGAATGAACAAGACAGGAAAGGCACTAAGATGACTGCCAGTATATGACTTAGTGACCTGGAAGTAGTTCATTTCATTAATGAGTGTAAGAAATAAAAAAAGAATAGCCCAGTTGATGGAAGGAATGATGCATTTAGATAGGGAAATACTGGATTTAAAGTTCCAGTTGGGAATCGAGGAGTAAATACCTAATTACTATTAGGCAGCTAGGGATCTACAAGACTTGAGCAAAGGAGAAAGACCAAAGCCAAGTTTTAAATTTGGGAGTTATGAGCATGTCTGTGGGTATTTGAAGATGTAAGATTGGATAAGAACATCCAGGGATGACAGTAAGTCAGGAAGGATCCATGTATTTATTCACTGACACATTCATTACTTACTGAGAGTCTACTGTGTGGTGATTGAAGAAGGTGAGATCAACATGGTAAAGTGTACACTTCAAAGACAAACAGGCGTGTAGACTCTACTTTAAAGACACCTAATGGTTCAGAGAAAGAGATAAGTGGGCAATAACTAGATGAGATAGGAAACAAAGAACACAAAGAAAATTGCTGGAGTTGAAAACTTAGTTGGATTTCATCTACATTTAAAAAAACATTTTTTTTGCCAATGAGGGAAAATAACAAAAATTTCAGTTGATTGTACCCATAACTTAATATTGTAAATTATAATATTGTTAAAATTTATAGGAATTTCATCATATTTATTAATATAATAGTTTGATTCTCCTCTCTATTGAATAATTCTTCTATTCTACAAGTGATAAATAATTATGCGTCAAAAGAAATTGATACAATAAACTTTAATTTTGAGTTAAGTGGTATTTATGTGCCCAAATTATCCAAACATGTCCTCTAGGACTTATATCTGCAGATAGAAATTAATGCCAGTGAATCATACAGATGAATACTGTAATGAGTTTATAGGTCCACGTCAAGAAAATTTAAAAATAGAAAATGGCCAGACATGGTGGCACACACCTTTAAACCTAGTGGCTTGGAGGCTGAGACAGAAGGATCACAAGTTCAAAGCCAGTATCAGAAGCTTAGTGAGGCCTAAGCAATTTAGTGAGACTCTGTCTCAAAATAAAAAACAAAAAGGTCTGAGGACGTGGTTGAGTGTCCCTGGGTTCAATCCCTGGTACTAAAAACAAAAACAAACAAACAAACAAAAGACTTAAGGAAGAGAGTCTAGAGAACTGAACTGGCTTGGGATTTTATTTATGCTAAGTAAATAACTAAAGATTTTGAGTTTTGCCCTTTCCTCTTGTAGGCAATGGAGAGCCATTTGTTAAAGGGAACCAGGTAGCTATCTTGGAGGAAGCTGGCTGAAGAGATGGGAAGATCAACTAGGGGACTATTGTGGTTCATCTGTATGGGAGGTAATACAAATGTCAACGGTAGAAATAAAGGTGAACAGTGAACTGTTTCATATGAAGAATCTACAGATTAAATAAGATGGTGACTGAATAAGATGGTGAGAGTTAAGAAGTACTCTTGAACCATTGAGACAAGCAGTTCCTTAACAGAAAAAGCAAATCGGAATGAGATTGGGTTTGGGATATAAGTTTGAAAATAAGAAGAGAGTGAGGATGCAGGATAGGCTTAGACTCATGAACAAGGAAGTAAGAGCTGAAGTCCTAGGAGATGTGTTCATCAAAAGAGAATATGTAGAACTAAAAATCTGGTACAGCTCTCTGTCAGGACAATTGGGAGGACCCATAGATGGAAATCAGGATCAGGGAGAGGAGCCAGCAAAGGGTTGGTTGGTAGAAATATAATCAGGAGAAGTGTCTCAGAACCTGGGAAGAAGAGAGATTCTGCAAGAAAAGGGAAATGGTCAACAGTGTCAAATGCATAGAAATGAAGGAGGCTGAGACTTCAAAATGCTGTTGGGTTTGGTCATGAAAGCATCATGGTGATCTTCAAGGCTTCAATTAAAGAAGATGGTAAGGGGAGAAGTCAGTGCACAGAAAGTGAGGAAGGATGGGTAGGTAAGCAGAGGTTGTAGACTATTCATTCTCCATATTTGTCATAGTGAATTATAGCATGAAGAATTGACTTGAGGCTTTCAGGAATTGTAGGGTAACTCATTCATTTATTTGCTCAGTAGGCCCAGATTTATTAGAACCCACTGGTTACCTTTTCACTGCTTGGTAAACAAGGTAAGCAAGATCCCCACTACTATGAACCTTGCAATCTAATATAGGAGAGATGGTTCTTAAACAGTGAAATAATCTTAGATATTAAAAATGCTATGGTGAAAGTGAAACAAGGCATGAGATAAGCACATTCTAGATCCTGAGGCAAGACTGAGCACTGAATGTTCCAGGAAGAAAAGAAGATAAGTGTGTCTAGTGCCTGGTAAAATGGGGAGAAAATGATGGGAGATATCAGAGAGGCTCAGGAGTGGGGTTTTATTCTAAGTGCAAGAGGGACCATAGGAGGGTTTTAAACAAAGAAGTCACATGATCAAATTCTCTTTGACTGCTTTGTGAAAAATGGAAGGCAAGAGTTGAAGCTGGAAATACAATGGGAAACTTCTAAAGAATGCATTCAAGAAATAATGTGTATGGTAAGAAGGGGGTCAATTTTGGGATATATTGGGATAGAACCCTCAATGGGATGAGCTAAATGATGTGGGAATGAGTCATAAGGCAAAAAACAAATGAATGTTGTCCTAGGTTTTGTTCCAAAGTGACTGGATAAATAGTGGAACTATTCACTGAGGTAGAAGACTGGGAAAGGTGCAGATGTGGGCTGTGATAGGAATAGGAGCCAGAGGTTTTGCTTTGCTTATCTATGACATGCTTAGTAGAGGCAGAGTAGAGGAGTGGTGAAAACCAAGTGAAAGATGCTTCTTCTAGCGGAGAACTGAACATTTATAGATTTTAGATTAATGGCAGGACTATGCTGAAGAGAAGATAAGAGAAAATGAGAAGTGCTTGGGAAGAGGTGTAGAGGAATTGAATCAATGGCCCAGGCAGAGAGCTGACCATGGAGAGCAGCAGGGACACACTGATTTGAAAAAGGAAATAAAGACAGGTATAAAAATAGAGTTCTTTAGAAGTCAAGAGGAAGAAAGAGGATAGATATCCTCTGATATCTCCCCAAGAGATGAGGTCATCTGCTTAGGATGATTGGGGTGAGAGGAATTGTTTGGTGCTTGAGGAGAAAGGAATTTTGGAACAGACATTGTGGGAACTCAGTTGAGAGTAGAGAATAATGATCTCTATGCAGTACAAAGAGTAAGAAAAGCCCTTGATCTCTATGTTAGTCTGTTTGTTGTTCATAAATAAAATACTTGAGGAAGGCTACTTTGGAAGGAAAGAAGATTATTTAGCTCAAAGTTCTGGAGATTTAAGGGAATAGTACTAGTTCTGTTGAGGACCTCATGGCAGATCACCATGGCAAGATGAATTTGAGAGGGAGGATCATGTGGCTAGGCAGGAAGCAAGAGAGATAAGGAAGCAAGAGAGATATTCAGGGGTCATGCTTATGATTTTATAATAGCTGGCTCTCTCAAGAGCTCTGGGGTCCCACAAGAACTACTTTAATCGTTTCTGAGAGCAGCGCATCCAATGACTAAGGCCCCACCTCTTAAATGTTTCATACCATCTCCCAGAACCTTTGAGTACAATATCTAAACCACAGCAACCTCCTTCAGAAGTCCTTAGTGAAGACAAGAGTGAGGAATTCATTGGGAATGACATCAGCGCCCAGGTGAATGTGAAGTCCCTAGAAGCAGGTTAAGAGAGTGTTGGAAGATTAGGTTAAGGGTATGTGCAACATCCAGGCAGGGAGTCTGGAGGAGCCAGAAGGGCCTCAGCATATTGAATGGGGCTTAGGGGTGATGTTCCTAGGGAAGGCAGAATGCTAGGTGTGTTTGCTACTGTGTAACGGTATAGAAGTGCTGCTAAAATTGTCATCCACAAACCAGCAGCAGTAGTGGGCACTATGCCCTGGATTCAATCAATAGGACCTGGGTGGCAGGTGGGGGAGAAAAGAAATGTAGAGGCTGGGGTTCCCACCCAAATCTCAGTCAGACTGTGCATTTTAATCAGATGCCCTGGTAATGTGCTATTTTGTGATATGCTGCTGTAGGGATTGAGGCTTTCAAAGTTTAAGTCCTTTTTGAAATAAGAACTGTATAGTTCTGCTGAAGAACAGATCTTGTGGAAATATTTGATACATTTTACTTTCTAGTGTATCTTCATTTTTTTCTGATTAAAAAAATATCACTGACAGTGTTTTAAAAGTGGAAGATAAAGACATGTATGAAGAAGAGACTAATTAATGTTTCACCACATTCTTAGGGTTTGCTACTAGAAGAACAGAACCATGATTGTGAGAGTCCTCAGAAGTTTAAACTCTACCAGGACATTGTCCCTGAAAAGCAATTTAGCCATAGAGTAACTCTTTCCTGCAGCCAGTTCCTTAACATATCTTCTGCTTATCAGCAAAATGGGTATTTAATAATAGTGCTTAGGGTTAACAAAAGGATGACATTAAAATTTATGTAAATAACTTAAGAAACTTCCTGGCACATAATGAATGGTCAAAAATTACTATGGTTATATATTAGGATTGTATCAAGGTAAGGAAGCTTTAAGCAAGGCAAACTTTTAATACAATATAACAGCTGTCCCTGCTTGTAGGTCTTTGGGCCACTTCAGGTATAGACTATAGACTTGAAGGCGCTCACCAGCCAGGAGAGTTTAGGGGAAGAACACTGAAGTACTGCAGGGACAAGATACAGCCCTGACTGGAAGTTGATGGTCAAGGAATGGAAGCCAAAGTCTAGGCAAAGGGGAACAAGACATGGAGACTTTGATGTGGATAATTAGAAGCAATAGGGCATAAGCCAGGTCCTGGGATGGAAGACAGTTCTCCTGGCACAAGAATAGAGTGGCCACAGTGGCAGAGATGGAGGTTATGCATTGTGCCAACAGCATTGACTACCACTTTCCAAGGCTGATCTAACTACTGCCACTTTTGAATGTCCAACCTGTCAGTAATGAAGACCAATGCTGAGCACCCAGAATGGCACCATTCTTCAAGGAAACCAATCAGCCACTTGGCAAGTTGACTATATTCCACTCTGAAAAGGCCAATGATTTCTTATCACAGGAATAGATGCTGATTTCAGGTATGGATTTCCCTTTCCTGTCCATAGAGTGCCAGCATCACTACCAATGGCTAACAGAGTGCTTACCTATAGACACAGATTCCACACAACACAGCATCCAATCACAGATACATTCCAGGCAGCGGGAGGAGATAGGAAGTAGACCTTCATTCTATGACTAGCATATCTCAATTACCTTTTCACCTTCTTGAACCTCTCCTTACTCCATCAATTACCAAGTTCTTAATAAATGTTGAAGCCATCCTTCTTTTTTCTGTCTCTACACTTTTGTGTTAAGATCTGAACCCCATAATTTCTTGCCTGAACTATTTCAAGAGCCTGTTTTTTCTGCCCCATGATTAGGCTGTAATCTACACACTTATTTAACTCTAAACTTCTCCACATGGGATGAAGAACACTTGTCTATTAAAAAAGAATCAATTCTGGATTCTCTTTTCATTTGATCCAAGTATTCAAGATTCAGTAGTTCTGCCTGCTTCCTGGGATAATGTCCAATTGTGAGGGGTATGTGTGATGCTGGTGGAACATCACAGCAGGTGGGGAGAGGTTTTGGTCTGAACAGATATTTTAAGGAAACTTTTCTATATATATCAAACAATGTCCTTACATCTTACCCTTATGTACTTTCTATTAATTAACTTTTTAAATTAATTCCAATGCTTCAGCTATGGCTCAACTGAACCCAGAAGTCCTTTCTGCAACCAATATAATCTTTCATAAGTATTTCTAAAATGAACATTAAGACATTATTATTATTACTATTACTATAATTTTTGAAGCTGGGTTCTGCCCATTTCTCTGCAGAGGCTAAAAGAGTGTAAGTGTAAAAATTGTCTGGAATAAAAAGTACATCTGATCTATTTCGTATTACTATCTTAAATGGATTAATCACATTATCCTGGATGAAAAAAACAGCCCCCAGAGAGTAACTACTGTACAAGTAGCTACCATACAACACCATTTATGCAAAATTTAAAATCAGACAAAATTTATGAATGTTTATTAAAATCAGAAGTGGTTACTTTTAGGGGCTGTGATATTTGACATAATAAGAAACTTGTATTTGGTCTTCACTCTTGGTTTCTGGTACAGGGCTCCTAAAACCTTGAACCTTTTGAGTGACAGGGGTAAGAGGAGTGTCCTTCATTATTCATAGTAAGCTCCTTTCAACCATACCTGAATTTATGCTACTGAGATGATTTTTGGAGGATGTGGGATGGTTATCTGAGGAACCAGTCATGTGGTTAGAGTTGGAACTTTCAGTTCTTCTCCAACTTCAAGAGTAGAGAAGCAGAAGATTGAGTTCACTCACCATTAGCTAATGTCTTCTTAAAAAATACTAAATGATGTGGTTTGGAGAACTTTCTGGTTGGGGATGCAGGGAGGTGCTGAGAGGGTGATACATGCAGAGAGGGTAGCCCCTCTCTCATATCTTCCCCTATGCATCTCTTTATTTGCCTGTTTTTGAGTGGTATCCTTTATAAACAAACAAACAAACAAACAAACAGGTAATTGTAAGGACAGTGCTTTCCTGAGTTCTGCAAAACATTCCAGCAAATTATCAAACCTAAGGAGGAAATCATGGGAAAGTCAAAGTCCATATCAAAGTCAAAGTCCATATCACAAATTGGAATTTGTAACTTGTGTCTTAAATGCCCCCAGATTTGTAAGCATAGTGAGCCCTTAAATTACAGGATCTGCACTAACTTCGGATAGCTGATGTTATAAATGAATTGTAGGATATCCAGTATATGTCTGAAGAATTGCTTAATGTGTGGGGAAGTCCTGAAGTATCAAGAGTGAGTGAATTTTTTTTTTTTTTTCATTTTGGGGGTTGTAGTGAAGGAGCTGGGAATTTGCATGAGGGAATCTTATAGGATTCTAGAATGGTCTTTATGTATTAATATGTGAATACACTTAAAACTAGTGTATTTTTTTACATTTGCTTATATATATTCTTTATATAAAATTATCATATTGGTTTCCTATTACTGTTATAACAAATTACCACAAATTTAATGGCTTAAAACACACATATTTATTATCTTATAGTTCTGGAGGTTTTTTTTTTTTTTTTTTTTTTTTTTTTTGTTGTTGTTGTTGTTGTTGGACAAAGGATTGAACCCAGGGCTTTGTACATGCTAGGCAATTATTCTACTACTGAGCTACATCCCCAGCCCAAGTCTGAAATGGTCTCAAGGTGTGGACAGGCTGTATTTCTTAATGGACCTCTAGGGAAGAACCTATTTCTATACCTTTTTGAGCTTCTAGAGGCTGCCTACATTCCTTCCATTTCATAGTCAGAAATAGCCAGTTGAAAACATCTGTCTGGTTCTAAGTCTTCTAACTCCTTTATCCTCACTTAAGAACACTTGTGATTAGCAGTGGGCCCACCTGAATATCCAGGATAATCTCCCTATTTAAATCTACAAAGTAGGTACACAAAAGTCCTTTCCCTGCTCTGGTAAAAAGAAAATCCTTTTATTTCCCCACTAATTTTACTTATTCATTTAACCTTTCAATAGCTTGTTATTGATTGCCTCCTCTCAGCAAGGTTGAGAAAACAAAAGAAAAGTGAATCACTAACAGGCTCACTTAATGACAGGGAGACATTCTGAGAAATCCATCTGTAAGTGACTTTGTCATTGTAGGAATATTACACAGTGTACCTATACAAACTGAGATGGCTACAAGGTCACAAGACAATATAATCTACGGGACCATTGTTATATATGAGGTCCATTGCTGACAAAAACATCATTATTTGGCAAACAACTATATGAGCTCTAAGCAAATTGACTTCCCTTTTGTTGTTCCCAAGCAGGTAAAAGACTAGGTTAGGTTTTCATTATAAGGAAGGCAAAAAAATAGAGCACATTCAAATTGTAACACTTTCTTGTTACTTGTACATTTTACCCACACTCATTTGACTATCATTATACATTCATGCATCTGTTCTAGTCATGCTCCCTCTAGACATGTTTTCTTAGGACCTGCTGTTTTGTCAGAAATTGGAAAATATCTTCATGAACAATTCTCTCATTCTTTCCATCCCCTCTTCATTTACATTTGCCTATGAAATTCTTATCTTTGACCAATGAATCAACAAAGTTACAAATGTCCCCTTGTTTGGCTTGGTTTATATTTTCCGAAGTCACACTGAAACAAAGGTGCCAGTGATACTGTTCCAAAGTCCATGGTCTCTGTGCATATGTAATGCACATGTGAGGGTGTGTTGTTTATCTCCTCCAGGCCATCTGGCTACCTGCAGGATGGCCACAAATGCTTCTTGGTCACATGTACTCTCTTTCAAAGCCTAAGGGCTTTATAATACTGAAATGTCTAAAATCAATAAAAGAGTTAGCTTTAAAATGAAGCCAAAAAAACCAAAATGAGATATATAACTTTTGGTGTATGTGTGATTAACATAGAAAAATTAAAATTTAAAATGGAAGAACATTTGTTTTATTTTTTGAGTAATGATGGGTCGAATCCAAGGCCTCATGCATGCAAGGGAAGTGCTCTACCATTAAGCCACATTCCCAACCCCCTAAAATGGAAGAAAACTTGAAGTATTTAGGCATTATCATTAGCATGCAAAAAAAATTTATACAGTACAAATATTTTAAATTCATTAAAGAAGAAGTTGGAAACTTCAGAAAGTTGTCACTGGAGAATCTTTAGAGAATAGGAAAAAAAGAAAAGTATCTATGCTCCTGTTTTAGTGAGTGCTAATTCTGGACTTGTTACAAAACTTAAATTGTAAGACAGAATATTTTGCAAAGATATAATATATACAAGTGCTTATCACAGAGTCACCAGGAATACTCTATCCTTAAAATTTTAAAAATGGAAAATACTATGGATGTATACTATAAACTAAATATGCCTCCAGTGCTTAATTCCCAGACAGTTCTATTCTCTGTTTATAGATTGGCTGCACAATTGCTGGGATAGCAATTGAATGAATTAGTTGTGCAAAATGTTCAAGAGGTTTTTTGAAATGTTAATTTTTAAAAAATCCAACTTGTTTTGTCATTAAAAAAAAATCCCTGTGTTAGATAACTAGCAAAATTGAGCTAACAATCTGGTCTTATAATTGACATTTTAGTTTATCACAATTTAAATATATCCTCCTATGTGAGCATTCACAGGTGGTTACATAAACATATTATGTAATCTACTTATTCCTCGTGAAATTGTGTCTCAGGGATACTCAACTGACAAATAATAATCTGACCTACTTTGCTACAGTGAAGTCAGATTCCAAAAATAGAAATCATGGTATGAAGTATAAATGTGTAGCTAAGGACTAAATATCAAAAAGTTCTGATTTCTAACTTTATGAAAATGAGCTTAGACTATTCTTTTCACCATCTAACTTGATAGTGTGGAAAAATTCCTATAAATAAAAGTACTATACTGAAGTACAACAAAATTATAAAAAATAACTTTATGGCTATTTTGGAAGAGCAGAATTTTAAAAATATCTTGGATTGGTTAACCCAGATGTAAAAACCAATGTGCAAAGATTGTATCCATATTTGGAAACACCTATATTCATAATCAGCTGTTTCCATTATGATCAAAAATAAATATCTATTCTACATGAAGCATTTAAAGCTAAATTATGTTGCAGACAATAACAAGACATACAAGACCTGACAGTTACATATTAGCAAGAAAGAATGTGTGAGGTTTTAGTTCCAAATTAAAGAAGTAGCAAATCAAAAAAGGAAGTGCAATGTAACACTAAAGTGTTATTATGCCTTTACAAGTACGGATCACCTCCCTCAGCCTTGGGAGAGCTTTGAATCTGTTATAGAAGCTAGGTGAGAGTCAGAATAAGGTAATATTTCATTATTGACATTCTTTACACTGGCAACCAGACAATAGGCTTAAAATCCAGTTATGATAAGAGAGAGAGGGCCTATTCCTTTTTAGGCCTGTAAACTCAGACCACAGAGCTACTATAAAGAAGATATTCCTTCTGCTGGGATGCCTGAGTGTTGGAGCTAGAGCACAGAGAAGGTGGGGGTGATGGAAACACACCTATTCAATTTCTGAAGTTGTGGGAGAGTCAGGAAGAAAGAATCAGGAGGGACAGGAGAGAAGAATTAGATAAAAGGAAGCAGAGTGAGTTTTCTTGCTCATTTTGAGTTCATGAAGGAGACTATATAGAGGCTCCCTGCCCATGTGGGATGAGCTGGCACAGCCAGGAAGAGAGTATAATATAGACTCCTAGCCTCTGTTTCATGTTGGAATCTAGAGGGTTTACCATCATGTCTACCATTGGTGGGAACAGATTGCCTCACAGCAGCTACTGGAGGGAGACTGCCTAGTTATGAAACTGCAGTGTCTTGGAAGAGATTTGGGTCCACAGCAAGCCACCACTAAGGGTAGGCCTGATCAGCATGAGAGCTCTCTCTCCCATTCACCACTGCTGTGCCCCAGAGAAGAGGCCACACATACATCAGATGTAAGTCAGCAGCAGATGCCAGCAGAAAGTCCAGGGACAGATCAGTCAACTATGCTTCAGAAAGTTGTAGGTCCATCAGACACTGTTGCCTAAGATAAAACGGTCAAACAACAGATGTTGCATGAGTTTTTCTGCCACAAAATCATGTGAGTTCTTCTGTTCCCAGGTGCCTTTTTGAATGGGAGTAGGCAAGAAGGCAGTGGCAGTGCAAGGTAAAACAAACAATTTTCCTCAAAGGCATGATATTTATAATGCTTTGTTGCTGGATTTTATCAAAGGTTTGAAAGGAATTGAATATTAAAACTCCTTTTCTCTGCTAAAACCCAGAGGTTAGGCCTTAGGAAGAATGCCTGATAACTTATATCAACTAACATTCCTTTCCTATGCATATTTAAGTTGCGTAAGATAACCTATCATGGTATTCAGGATAACTATTGATATTTATATTTTTCAATTTATGTACCAGTTCCTTTTCAAAATAAAATTTCCAAAGTTATACAAATGTGTATGAGATTATATGCTTATGCCACAGTTCAGTAAAAATAAGGCAAATTTGGTTATGTCTTTCATCAGGTGAATTTTCTTATAGTCAGCCCACTTCATTCCTCCTACAGTGCTGCCTTGACACCTGGAGGCATTTGGAGTTTGTGCATTTCTGTATTTAAAGAATCAAATGACTCTTCAGGATACAGAGGGAGGAGAGAAAAAGAAAAGTCACAAACTAAACTAATAAACCTCTCAATTCTTGTACTCTCACACGCATCCCAAGTGGGATATGAAATTTGGGTTTCCTTTGTGTGAAATGTGCTGGCTGAGAAATACAGCAAAAAATCACACTACACAGAAATAATTTTGAAAAATGAGGGTGGGACGGTTCTGCGAACTTTAGGGGTCCTGCTTCTACACTGGAAGTAGAGAGAGCACAACCTGTGTTTTCTTTATTTATCCAAGGGGGCTTCAAAGGATTTCAATGGAATGTTCTTTTGCCAAATAAGGTAGGAGGTGGGCTGTCCAAGTCTAATGGGTAATGCCCAAGTCCGGAGCTACAGAGCAGCATCTCTAGCAGAGTAAAGACTGAGCTCATGTGCTTTGCGTAATAAGCCACAAAATGACTTGTAATGCCAGACCACAATCTCCTTGGCTCCAAGGCTGAGTAGAGGTTATTCAGATAGCTCAGGGGTGGCCCTCCACAAACACCAAAAGGATGTTTTAAGTCATTAAAAAAAATAGACATGGATCTACTTAAAAAAAAATATGCAGAAGTAGCTTGTGAAAAATTTGTCTGCCTCATTCTGTGAGTGATTGTAGAAGGCTAAACAGGATACAGTTCTTCAAAAAAATTAAGCTTGAGTGTTATTTTAAGGGTACTCCCTCTTCTTTCTTTTCTCCTCTTATTTCTTTCTTCTTTTTTTTCAGTAAACTAGTGCCAGACCCAGTGCATATGACAAGCATGATGGCACCCCTGGGTGATACATTAGGGAAGGGGACAAAGAAAAAACAAGTAGATACACATAGCAAAATAATTGCAGAGTGTAGAGGGTCCTCCCTATGAAGGCAAAGGGGTTGAAATGAGGAATAATAAGGGCTCCAGTGGGAAATCTGCTTGGATCTAGCAGGCAAGGAAAGCTTTGCTGAGGAAATGATACTTGAGCTAAGACTTGAAAGTAGATGATCCATTTGACCCAATTTTCTCAGGAACTTTCTTGGCTTTAAAACTCAAAGTCTTGCATCTCTGGAATCCTCGTAGTCCCAGGCAAACCAAGATGGCTAGTCACCCTATTTGAAAGATTAGAAAGAGATAGCATTGCAAATGGGGGCGGGGCTAGTACCCCAGAGAGAGAGGATGGCACATTCAAATGCTGTAAATGGGAGAATTTGGCATAGTTGAATTCCCAGTCCAGAAGGATAGGATGAGCAAGGGGATGCAAGGACAAGATGAACCAAAGACAGGCAGGGACCAAGTCACACAGTTGGAGGCTCCAATTAATTTGAGGTACACTGGAAAGCTATTGATGGGTTTTATGTAGGAGTGACATGATCTGATAATTTAAAAGATCATATTGGTTTCTGGATGGAAAATGGATAGAAGGGTCAAGATTGGAAGCAAAGTTGGAATGACATGATACTAACCCAAGAAAGTAGTGACATTTTTGAGAAGGGTTAAATGTAGGACATATTTTGGAGGTACAATGGACAGAAATTGCATGGCTATCTTGTATTGTCTAGTCTGTGGGCTACACAATTGACTACAATGGGGAAAACTGAAGGAAGAAGCAGTACTTTATGCCTAAATCTTCATCCTTCATGTAAACTAGTTATATATGAAAGGCCATTAGTTTTAGAACAATGTAACTCCTTGAAAAGAGACACTCATTCCAGTGCTATTTCAAACATGCTGCCTGCCTGCATAAGGAGAAAGCTCAGAGCCCTGGGAAGGGGTAGTCATTCTTGAGTCTTAGGCATAACCAGTTATATCAATTAACATTTAGACAACCAGTGGACATTCCTTCTTGGAGAAAAACAGTGAAGGAGATGAATAATGTGCTAAGCAGAGTCATCAACGCAAGGGCATAGATGAAAAAAAAAAAAAAAAAAACAAGGATCTAATGGACTTCATCACAGCTGGGCTACTTCTTGACACATAAATCCTGTCCACCATTATAGTGTGGGGGAAAAGAAGAAGGAGGTGGAAAATATTGTAAAAGACACTGTGGACAAAAGAAAACATAATTTATAAGAAAAAATATGAACAGAAATCCAAAAGAATAAAAAGGGAACTGTAATAATAGGAATTGAGATGAGAATGACTAAAAATTAAGTAATGGATTTGCTTAGAAGTAGAAAATAAATAGGGACGTGACTAAAAATTTAAAGAAATAGAGATTAAGGTTAAAAATTTGGGTTAATTCCCAAGTATTTTATTTTTTTTGAGGATATTGTGAATGGGGTGTTTTTCCTCATTTCCATTTCAGAAGTTTTGTCGCTGATATACAGAAATGCCTTTGATTTATGCATGTTGATTTTATATCCTGCCACTTTGCTGAATTCATTTAATAGTTCTAGTAGTTTCTTTGTAGACCCTTTTGGGTCTTCTAGGTATAGAATCATGTCTTCTGCAAATAGTGATAATTTAAGTTCTTCTTTTCCTATTTTTATGCCTTTGATTTCTTTCGTCTGTCTAATTGCTCTGGCCAGTGTTTCGAGAAATATATTGAATAGAAGTGGTGATAGAGGGCATCCCTGTCTTGTTCCAGATTTTAGAGGGAATGCCTTCAATTTTTCTCCATTCAGAATGATCTCTAACAGTCAGAGAAATGAAAATCAAAACCACCCTAAGATACCATCTCACTCCAGTAAGATTGGCAGCCATTATGAAGTCAAACAACAAGTGCTGGCGAGGATGTGGGGAAAAGGGTACTCTTCTACATTGCTGGTGGGACTGCAAATTGGTGTGGCCAATTTGGAAAGCAGTATGGAGATTCCTGGGAAAGCTGGGAATGGAACCACCATTTGACCCAGCTATTCCCCTTCTCGGACTATTCCCTGAAGACCTTAAAAGAGCGTACTACAGGGATACTGCCACATCGATGTTCATAGCAGCACAATTCACAATAGCTAGACTGTGGAACCAACCCAGATGCCCTTCAATAGATGAATGGCTAAAAAAAAGTGGCATTTATACACAATGGAGTATTACTCTGCACTAAAAAATGACAAAATCATGGAATTTGCAGGGAAATGGATGGCATTAGAGCAGATTATGCTAAGTGAAGCTAGCCAATCCCTAAAAAACAAATGCCAAATGTCTTCTTTGATATAATGAGAGCAACTAAGAACAGAGCAGGGAGGAAGAGCAGGAAGAAAAGATTAACATTAAACAGAGACATGAGGTGGGAGGGAAAGGGAGAGAAAAGGGAAATTGCATGGAAATGGAAGGAGACCCTCATTGTTACACAAAATTACATATAAGAGGTTGTGAGGGGAATGGGAAAAAAACAAGGAGAGAAATGAATTACAGTAGATGGGGTAGAGAGAGAAGATGGGAGGGGAGGGGAGGGGGGATAGTAGAGGATAGGAAAGGTAGCAGAATACAACAGTTACTAATATGGCATTATGTAAAAATGTGGATGTGTAACTGATGTGATTCTGCAATCTGTATTTGGGGTAAAAATGGGAGTTCATAACTCACTTGAATCTAATGTATGAAATATGATATGTCAAGAGCTTTGTAATGTTTTGAACAACCAATAAAAAAAAAAAGAACTGGGGAAGCTATGACCACCTCTAGTTTGTTAATCACTTAGAACTTGTCTAAAAAAAAATTGGGGTTAAATTTAAAAGAAGGTAAAAAAGACACAACATACAAGTCAAGAGCAGACAAAGTGAAAAGTAAAAACTCTAAAGCCCAACCTTAGAAAGCTAAAATCATCACAAAGCTAAGCTAAGCTGAAGGATAAACATAGAGAACAAAAATAGAGAGGCAACAAAAGACTAAAGGAGGAAGTGCATAAAATTAAAATGTTAAAATTTGCTAAAATTTAACTCTAAATCCCCAAGTATTTATGGAATGAAGGTCTGGAAAGATAAGCTGCCATTATTTAAAAAGAAATAAAGCTGTCAAGCTAAAAAAGTGATCTCTGGATTGGGCTCTCCATTTGAGCTTCTTAAGGGCAAGGCTGGCCTGAAGTGCCAGGCTCTGAGATCTCTGATATGTCTTTTTAATGCCAGTAGAAGTCCTACTGGTTAGCAGCAAGGAATCATCCTGGAGCATCAATACTAACCAGAGTTGACACTGTTTCTATTGCCATATCTTTGTTTCTATTTGTCACTGCATAAACCTGTGCAATACAGAAAATACCAGAGGGGAAATGATCGTTGAGTGTGAAAATATTGCTAATGATTTCTGCTAATTTAGTGACTAGAGATATACTCCAGGATGAGACTGGCAGGGAAAATAGCACAATCACTCAAAAGTGTTTTCTTCTGGAACAGTGCTCTCCCTCTTCATTATGGAACACTCCTAAAGCCAAGCAAGATTAAAACAAAACAAACCTAACAACAACAAAAACAACCCTCTTGTGAGGCAGAATAGCTGAAACAATTTTAAAAAGAACAAATTTGGAAGACTCATCTTGCCCCATTTAAAACCTAAGACAGTGGAGTACTGGCATAAGGACTAGACATACAGATCAATGGAATAGACTTGAGAATCTAGAAATGAACTCCACACATCTATTGGTCAATTGAGTTTAATTTTTTAGTTAATTTTCTTTTTGTAATTGTATATGGACAGCATGCCTTTATTTGTTTACTTTTATGTAGTACTGAGGATCAAACCCAGTGCCTCACAATTGTGAGGCAAGTGCTCTGCCACTGAGCTATAGCCCCAGCCCTGGTTAATTGGTTTTTGACAAGGATAGTAAGACCATTCAATGGGGAAAGAATATTTTTTTCCAATAAATTGTGTTTGGGACAAAAAAAATCCTATCTAACAACATATACAAAAATTTCTTGGAATGAAATGAAATGAAAAGTCCAGAACAGGCAAATCTATAGAACATCAGCAGTGAGTGAGGTGGTGGAATGGTGGGGCATGTGGAGATCGGGTATGATTGCTAATTCTCATGACAGTTCTAATAGTAGGATACGTTTGTTATCTTCATTTTACAGATGGAAATCTGAGGCACAGATAATTTAACCACATAGTTAATAGGGGGAAGTTGCAGGAATGCAATTCTTCTAAGGGTTATTGGGAGGAGAGCTTCTACATAGTAAGCACTCAACTCAGAGTTGCTATTATCTATGACTATTAATCCTGAATGATGACTTTTGAACTACAAATATATGATTCTTTAGGCAGGGACAGGAAAGTAGAAACTAAAACTAAGAGTGAGATAAAATTATGTATTATAGTTGGACACATTTTGCTTTCCATTTTGAGAAGTAGATATTAGTGTCTCTGTGTGTGTGTGTGTGTGTGTGTGTGTGTGTGTAAACTTACCTGTGATAACTTTTTTATTTTTATTTTTGTACTGGGCATCTAATGCAGGGGTGTTTTACCACTAAGTCACATCCCCAGCCCTTTTAATTTTTTTTTTATTTTTGAGGCAGGGTCTATCAAAATTGCTTAGGGCCTAAGTTGCTGAGGCTGACCTTGAATTTATGATCTTCCTGCCTCAGCTTCCTGAGTCTCTTGGATTATAGGTGTATGCCATCACACCCAGAGATAAATTTATTTTTAAATGAAATGGAATCTTGTACATGAATATTGATTACCTTGTTCAGTTCTCCCAAGGCCCCTGGCTTCTTCTGTCATATATATAAGTTTCAAAGGGAAAGAATAAAAACATAATTTTACAAGTGCTTCTACCTTTAGGTGAATTATTTTTATAATCCATATCATATATGAGATTAGAATTTATTTACAATGTTGGTAAGTATGAGAAATTTCTTTGTACTTAGAGACTGTTAAACCAAAAACACTTGATTCTAAGCCCTTAGAACCAATGATATCAAAGCTGACATCTGTTAAGTCAATGAAATTAACTCACCCTTACAGCCCAACTTCATAGAACTAAAGAATCAGTGGAGATAGTGGGCTGAAGTTTTAGGCACCCATGGGATACGAAATAATACCCCTGTGGAAAGATACCTGCACAGAAAAATGACAGATTTTTTTTGTGTGTGTGTGTGTTGGGGGGTATTAATTGTACCTTTGGAGATTAAAATAGAAAACTACTGGGTAGCTAGGCCAGGACTGAAGGGTGTAGTGGGATGATAAATATCTTCATTGGGGTATTATGTCCCCTAGCATCTTAAATTTATAGCAGTAGAGGCTGTTTTTCATTTTGGGGGGTCATAACCCTGTGTTCTCTTCAAAAAAAGACCCCACCCCACTATCAGTACAACCCTGCCACATTGGATGGGCAAAACTGGTTTCAAGTATGTGATTTGGACAAATCTTGACTTCTGAAATTTTTCATCAGCAAACATGGCTGGAGGGAGGAACTCAAGTGCTTTCTTTGCATGGGTTTCAATAGAAATATTGCTCCCTCTGCTGGCAGGTGGTTAGCATTTACCACATCTCAAGGATGATGTGGAAAAAAGGGTCTCTCTCCTCCACCCACAAGCTATTTGACCTTGTTCAAGTTGCTTTACTTCTATGAATCTCCATTTTTGTATCTTTAAAATTTTAAAAACTACCTTTCAAAATGCCATTAAGACTATCTGATTTATAAACAAACCCATAAAAGATATTTAATGGGAGATACTTTCATTGTAAATTATGGGGAAGAAAGCTAGCCTGTTTAAGTTTGTTAAGGTTATAAAATATGATATTCAGTATTATTTATTCTCTGAATTTGAGAAACTTGTGTGTGCACTGTGTTAACCAAGAATCTACTATTATGAAGCATGTAGTAATAATGTAATATTTGTAAAGTTATTGATAATTCTCAAGAAATCTATAACTTAAGTCACAGATGCCCAAAAGCCTTTTTATAAAATTCAATACACATTCTTAATAAAAGTATTAGATAAAATAAAAGTTAATAAATATCCCCTTAATATGAAAGTTGAGAGAGGTGTACTTTTTAGAAAAAACCCCACCATATCCAAGTCAATAAACAAACTACAAACAGAGAGAAATATAACTGCAACATATATCATAAAGAATCTCCTTAATTTACAAAGAACTCAAAATTGAGAAAAAAACAGAGACTCATACACACAAAACCCACAAGGGTTCCTTAAACATATTAACTTTATTCATGGCAAGAGAAACATGATGGGAAAGTTCTTTCAATTTTACTGAACGTCTGAAAAAGTTCATGGTAAATCATTGGGGAAAAACTAAGATTACAACTTCTTACTATCAGGTTGGTGTGCAATCAGAGCTTGAAAATACACTTTTCTGTGATCAATGGAGGGAATTTGAATTTGGGTGGATATTAGATGAAAGATAAATTTCTTTTTATGGTGTTATGATAATAGGCAGGTGTTCATGTCCTTAAGAAATACATGCTTTGATATTCAGGGCTAAATTGCCAGGAGGTCTGTAACCCTTCTTTTAAATACTTCTACTCGAAGAAGTGTATAAGTGATGGTGGTGGTGGTGGTGTGTGTGTGCTTGTGTATGTGTGAAATGCAGATTACTAGTGGTTCTTTATGAGAGTGATTTTTTTCCCAAGGACAGTTGGCAAAGTCCAGAGATAATTTCGGTTGCTTTGGGAGGACGTGCTACTGGAAAGCAGTTGGGGTTGCTGCTTGACATTCTATAATTTTCAGAACAACCCTACAAACAAAGAATTATCCAGTCCAGAATGTCAGTAGGTGAAAGTTTAGAAGTTGGACATAGATAAAAATGAAGCCAATATGGCTAAAGTCAACAATTGTATATCAGGTGATTATACTGTCATGTTTTAAATAAAACATTTAGGGGAAAAGCAAGTGTAAAAAGAATAAAAGGAGTCTAAGAGAAAGAAAAACTTCACTACAAAACAACAGGGAAAACAGTGATTAAAAACAGTCTTTTTTTTTTTTTTTAATTTTCTTCTTCTTTTTAAAACAGTGAGAATATAGAAATTGTGCCCAGTCTATTCCCTAGGTGGTGGCAACAACAACAACAACAACAAAAACAAAAACAGCATTAAGTTGAGAGATTTTCAAATGTAATTTTTAGAATATTTCTTTTATAATTTTATGTATTTTCTACCAGGCTTCCACTGTGTAATGATCAGATTGTATCATTCTGTTATATTAAAACTAAATCAAAATGAGCAAACTGGGAAACCATTAGCTGGTTCCTTCCCTGCAGGGCTCAGAAGACTTATAACTGAAAAATAGGCCTCAAAAATGGTTATTAAATTTTTTCCTTGACAAATTAATTTTTATTATAACACAGTAAATCAGCAAGGTTTGTAAAACTCTGGGTTTATCTTATTTTAGCATTCATCCTGACCTAACTGGGCAAGGACTAGAAGGTACTGGAAAATGCAGAATGAGTTTACTAAAAAAGTGGGGGTTTATTTATGGTAGAAATGGATACAAAGATGCTGATCTCTTATCAGTAACGTGACTAGCAGGCCTTGCTTTGCTAATTACCTTTTTAATCTGAGCCTCTGCTGTTATTCAGTTCTTTTTCTTCCTTTCTCAGGGTTATTTTACTGTGAAGAACAATAATAAAATGGATTGATATCTCTAAGTACTTTTCCACTGTATATTTCATCCCTAGTACTTCTTATTTTCCTGTAGCCTTCTATCTGTGAGTTTTGTGGGGAAGGTGGATACAGATAAACATGGAGTCAGAGCTCAGATTTTAATTTCTAAAGACTTAAACCAAAACCCCAAAACCAAACACACACGTACACACACGTACACACACACACACCCCAAAAAAAACACCCCACAAAAACAAAAAAACAAAAGCAGAGTAGAAACAGAAGAATTCAGTCAGTCAGGCCACAAAGGAAAAGATCCCAGGCATTTGAAAAAAGAAGAGGATCTCCTTAATTGCAAATAATTAATATTGAATAATGTAGGACATATATTTATTTAATTAATTATCAACAAATAGGAAATAGGAAAAGGATAAAATATGTCCAAAATCAGCATTTACACCCAGAGATTGAGATTTTGCCAGATGAAAGAAAGAAGACAGGAGAATAAAGGAGGGTTATCTGAGGCATCTCTGGAAGGGTCCAGTTAGAAACCTCCAGACACATTTGAGGATTTCATGGCAGACTTCTGTTCCACATTTCTCCAGGAACTTGGGAGAAGGAAGATCTATACCAGTACATTAAACTGGAAATTGGGTATTTTGTGGTGTGTTTAGGCAGAATGGGTCTGAGGAGGGTAGGAATTACTTAACAAAGTCACCACTTGGTCAGCTCCCATCTTCTGTTCCCTGAGGAATGTGGAGTTGGTGGGGAATGGGACACATTCTAAGATTTAATCTTGTCCCTGAAAAGTGCTCCTGCTATTTTTGTGTTAATTCAACGTCAGCACATTACTTGATCTTTGGGGGTTAGAATTGCCAGGTAAAATACAGATGCAGAGTTAAATGTGAATTTTGGATTTTAAAAAAGGAAAAACTTTTTAGTATAAATATGTCCCATACAACATTTGGGACATACTCATACAGACAAAATGATTTGTGGCTGACCTGAAATTCCTGTATTTAATTGATAAACCTGTCCACCCTATTTGGAATTCTTCTCTCCTTTTTTTCCTTCATTTCCTAGCATTTAGGGAGAGCAAGCAGCTTAAGTCACAGCATACTATCAGGAGTGAGGGTGCTGTTTCCCATTCCAAACAGCCTTTCTGCACAGGCCTCTTTCTACTTTGGACAACAGTCTCTTCTCTCATTGTACTTTTTGTCTCTGTCATTTGCAGTCTGTTTTTAGCACAATTAGTGCTCAGGGAATGGCGGGGTCTTCCCACAGTTGTCTTTGGGCTACCGCAAATCTCTCTGATATTGCCATTGCTCAAAAGACCCTGCAGCATCCATGATTCGGCTCCTGGTTTAGTTGGTCAATCCCATGGCTTCTACTTTACCTTATTATTTGCCTTATTTCTCAGTTACTTCTATAGCCCTCTCATGAACCATGGGAACTTTTTGAGATACCCTCAGTGTCCCACTAAACTGAGGGAAATTTGAGAGCTACCTTTCTCTCTCCATGCCCTTTGGAACTCTAACATGAGTGTATCAAACCTTTATATTTGTTCCATAGTCTCTAAATCCTTTTTTCTTAAAATTGTTTTTTTCTGTATGTGCTTTGGCCTAAGCATTTTTCTATTGTTCTATTTCTCAATTCACAAATGCTCTTTTTACAGTGTTCTAATCTGCTATCACACTTATATTATTTTGTTATTGTAGTTTTCAGTTAGTTCCATTTAGTTCTTTTTAATTCTCTAGTTTTCTGGCAAAACTCTCCGTTTTAATCTACTTCATTTTTTCCTCCATTTGCATGGGCATACTAGTCATAGTTATTTTTAAATTGTGTATAGGCAATTTATAAACTCTACTATTCTTTAAAAAAAATTTTTAAATTTGTTTTAATTCGTTACACATGACAGTACAATGATCTTGATATATCATACATTTGAATCAGATGGGGTATAATTTCTCATTTTTCTGAGTGTACAGGTTGCAGAATCACATTGGTCATACAGTCACGTATATACATACAGCAATAATAATGGCTATTTTATTCTGCTGTCCTTCTTTCCCCCTTCCCCTCCCCTCCCCTCCCATCACTTCTCTACCCAATCTAATGTNATCCCATTGATTTTACATATTGCCCATACTAGCTGTCTGTTGTGTTCTGCCTGCCCTTTCCCTATCCCTTTACTATCCCCCCCTCCCCTCCCCTCCCCTCCCATCACTTCGCTCTACCCAATCTAATGTGACACACTTCTTTTTTTTTTCCTCACATCGTCATACATGTATTCTGTGTAACGATGAGGGTCTCATTCCATCTTCTGTGTAATTCCCCTTCTCCCTCCCTTTCCTTCCTACCCCTCTTCCCTATTTAGTGGTAATCGTCTTCTCATGCTCTTCCTCCCTACCCCATTTTGAGTCACCCCTTTATATCAGAGAAGACATTCGGCATTTTAAACTCCACTATTCTTGAGACTTGGCTCTATGGTCTGGTTTTTGCTCATTTTATTTTTAATGATTTAGTACTATCTTTGAGCATGCCTGATATTTTTTATAAATTTAATGTATACATTGCATATGGAAAACTAGAGACTCTAGGCCACATCATCTTCTTTGAGAGGATTCACCCTGTCCTCTGCTAGGCAGTGGGTTTTATTTACCCGAATCAAATCAGGGATCCAGTCAAATTGAGGATAGAGCCCTTTGAATGGAGTCCCCTAGGGGTTCTAACTAAAAACCTAGGTTGTTCACTAGATCCCTTGCCTCTACTGGGTTTTCAGTTGTAATCATTGTGTCTTCAGTATTGTGAGACTGCAAAATATCTGTTTTGTTTCTCACGGGTTTAGCTCGTTAGCTTTTAATCCTGTAGAGACTGAGAACTTAGCAAATGTCTTGGAGGAAACCAGTCATGTGTCAGGTAATGTCTACAAAGTACTTAGCACACAGTTAGCCACAGGAGAGTATCTAGAAAGGGATTATTAAAAAAGAAGCTGTGATTCTATGGACAAAAGTCTCTGAAGTGGAAAAATTTGATTACTGCCTTAACCCAATGTCAGACTACCATCTCCTATAGTACAATTAGATGTTACATGCTTCTTAGGTGATGAAATAAGAAGTATATTACATTGCCTTTGTAGTCTAACTGCTAAATATATTTTACCTGAATCAAATCATGACGAATCAGATGAATCAATTACAGAATATTCTATGAGATAATCAACTTCGGTTCTTAAAAAAAAAAAGGCAGAAAGATGCTTCTGGTTAAAAGGGATTAATGAGACAAAAACAAAACAAAACAAACAATAAATCCAACCTAACCCAACCAAAACAAAATAAAAAACTCTACATACATATATAAATCTTGTTTGAATCTGTAAGACATTTTGAGGTCCACTGGTGAACTTAAAATGAACTCTAAATCATATGATATTGACACTAAAAACTTTCAGATGTGTAAATGATTCTACATATAGAAAACTATATTCAAGAGATGACATGCTGAAGTTTTTAGGGGTAAAATATTATCATGCCTATAATTTACTTTCAAATATTTTAACAAAAATAAATATTAAATAAAACAAATGTAGAAACATGTTAGCAGGGCTGGGGATGTGGCTCAAGTGGTAGCACACTCGCCTGGCATGCGTGAGGAGCTGGGTTCGATCCTCAGCACCACATAAAAATAAAATAAAGATGTTGTGTCCACCGAAAACTATAAAATAAATATTTAAAAAATTCTCTCTCTGTCTTAAAAAAAAAAAGAAACATGTTAGCAGCTTTTATATCTAGGTGGATATTGTTTGTCATAAATTTTTACTTTTCTATGGGTTTAAAATTTTTCAGAATAAAAACTAGTAGGAACATTCTTGACTTTTCCATTTGTTTTTCTTTCTCTTTCTTTTCCTTTTTTTATTTTTGGTACCGGAGACTGAACCCAGGGGTGTTTTACCATTGAGCTATATTCCCAGACCTTTTTATTTTTTATTTTGAGACAGGGCCTTGCTAAATTGCTGAGGCTGGCCTCAAACTTGTGATCCTCTGCCTTCCGCCTCCTCCAGAGTTGCTGGGGTTATAGGCAGGCCCCACCAGCTTGGCTTTTCCATCTGAATTATTAGATACTCTTAGTTTTTAAATTCATTCAGTAAACATTTATTGGGAACCTACTGTGTATTATATACTCTTACAGGTGCTGAGGAGTGGGAATGAACTAGATTTATAAGATCATTCTCTTTCAGGTTTCTTACCATAAAATAGAGTAAGATGACCCCCACATAATCATAGTGCTTTGCAGAGAGGAGGCACCCAATAAATTTTGGTTATTATAATTAATTAACTTTGCCTGTTGTTGATTTAATTTATCAATTTGACATTTCTGGCTTTCCAACTCAAATCCAGATAAAAATACATCATTTCCCATCTTATGTATTTTTCTCAAAATTTCCTGATGTTACTACTCATTTTTGTTAATATTAGAGCATATGACGTCTTGGAGAAAAGATGATATAAAATCAAAGCAAAGATGAAATTAAAATGATTAGGAATGTTATATAATTCAAGTTAGGTTTTCAAATATGCAAGTATCCTAAGGTCTAAAGTTTATAAAGATTTTATTGATAATTATGTCCTGGTCTAAGATTGGGTCATAAATTAGAAGAAATTTAAGAAAAGTTTCTAACCTAACAAAAGAGGTGGAAGACCTGTATAATGAAAACTACAGAACACTAGAGAAAGAAATCAAAGAACACCTTAGAAGATGGAAAGATCTACCTTGCTCTTGGATAGGCAGAATTAATATTGTCAAAATGACCATACTACCAAAAGTACTATACAGATTTAATGCAATTCCAATCAAAATCCCAATGGCATTCCTCATAGAAATAGAAAAAGCAATCATGAAATTCATCTGGAAAAATAAGAGATCTAGAATAGCTAAAGCAATCCTTAGCAAGAACAGTGAAGCTGGTGGCATCACTATACCAGACCTTAAACTATACTATAGAGCAATAGTTAACAAAAACAGCATGGTATTGGCACTAAATAGACTGGTAGACCAATGGTACAGAATAGAGAACACAGAGACTAACCCCCATAATTACAGTTATCTTATATTAGACAAAGGCGCCAAAAACATACATTGGAGAAAAGATAGCCTCTTCAACAAATGGTGCTAGGAAAACTGGAAATCCATATGCAACAAAATGAAATTAAACCCCTATTTCTCACCATGCACAAAACTCAAAATGGATCAAGGACCTAGGAATGAAACCAGAGACCCTGCATCTAATAGAAGAAAAAGTAGGGCCAAATCTCCATCATGTCGGATTAGGTCCCTACTTCCTTAATAAGACTCTTATAGCGCAAGAAATAAAATTAAGATCAATAAATGGGATGAATTCAAACTAAAAATCTTCTCATCAAAAGAAACAATCAATGAGGTGACTAGAGAGCCTACAGCTTGGGAGCAAATTTTTACCACTTGCACATCAAATAGAGCACTAATCTCTAGGGCATACAAAGAACTCAAAAAGCTAAACATCAAAAAACTCCAAATAATCCAATCAATAAATGGACCAAGGAACTGAACAGACACTTCTCAGAAGATGATATATAATCAATCAAGTAATACATGAAAAAATGTTCAACATCTCTAGCAATTAGAGAAATGCAAATCAAAACTAAGATTTCATCTTGCTCCAGTCTGAATGGCAATTACCAAGAATACAAGCAACAATAAGTGTTGGTGAGGATGTGAGGGAAAAGGTACACTCATACATTGCTGGTGGACTGCAAATTGGTGCAGCCAATATGGAAAGCAGTATGGAGATTCCTTGGAAAACTGGGAACAGAACCATCATTTGATCCAGCTATCCCACTCCTTGGCTTATACCCAAAGGACTTAAAAACAGCATACTACAGGGACATAGCCACATCGATGTTTACAGCTTAACAATTCACAATGGCTAAACTGTGGAACCAGCCTAGATACCCTTCAGTAGATGAATGGATAAAGAAAATGTGGTATACACAATGGAATATTATTCAGCAATAAAAGAGAATAAAATCATGGCATTTGCAGGTAAATGGATGAAGTTAGAGAATATATTGCTGAGTGAGTTAGCCAATCCCAAAAAACCAAATGCCAAATGGTTTCTCTGATATAAGGAGGCTGATTCATAGTGAGGTTGGGAGAGGGGGCATGGGAGGATTAGACGAACTGTAGATAGGGCAAAGGGGTGGGAGGAAAAGGGAGTGTGCATGGGGGTAGAAAATACGTTGGAATGATATGGACATCATTACCCTAAGTACATGTATGAAGACACAAATGGTGTGAATATACTTTGTGTACAGAGATATGAAAAACTGTGCTCCATATGTGTAATATGAATTGTAATGCATTCTGCTGTCATAAGAAATTAGAATTAAAAAAATAAAATACTGGGCTGGGGTTGTGGCTCAGTGGCAGAGCACTTGCCTCACACATGTGAGGCACTGGGTTCAATCAGCACCACATAAAAACAACAAAATAAAGATATTGTGTGCATGTATGATTAAAATAATATTAAAAAATAAAATACTAAATCTTTAACTGTAAAAATAAAAAACACTCGAAATTCCTTAACACTCTTTCCAATAATCTTACTTCTTTTACACACTGGGTAAACTTAACACATGACTTTATCTATGAGTATGAGTGCGCCTTCCTTGCATTCTGCTCCACCCACTCACATTCTCAGATGCTAATGGCTTGCTCTGATAAATGCAGGGTTTAAGTCCATAACATACAACTAATCAACAAGTTCCAAAGTTTTCCTTTTGGTATAAACTGTGATCATAGCTTATAACTTATTATTGTTTTAATGCAATAGTAGTATAAAAACCAAACTAAAGTTTATTCATTTAACTTGCAAAGTAATACATAAAATTGATTGAGGTGACCCAGTAACATAAAATAATAAGTGGTACTTTTGAGGCTCAGTTTATTTTCAAGTGTTTATTAAAAAAATAACAAAACACTTCTACTTTTCTCTTACATCTTTATAGAAGAGTAGAACACTTATTCCTTTGGTAGCAATAATATCAAACATCTCCTATGTCTTGAGCATTGTACTTGCAATTCAATGCAATCTTGTCCATTAACAATATAGTAAATTTGTTACTATAACAATGCAGATTTTCAATTACTTACAATAAAGAATTTTATTATTATTTTGAATAGAATTAAAATAAATAAACTATAGAAATAATTTAACAAATCTATGGAGTACTACCATGTGGAATACAAAAGAATAAATTAAAAATGGTCCCTGCCATTAAGAAATTCACAGTCTAAAGAGACAGAAAAAGAAAATATAAAATTTAACATAGTATGACAGCTTTGAGTGTGGTATAAACAAAGAAGTACAGAAACCTTAAAAGGGTCACTTAATCCAGAACAGTAGTAGGTAGGACTGTTTCCAGGCTAAGGTGATGAGTTCTACAAAAGATTTTGCCAAGAAAAGAATTCATGGAGGATCAAAGGAAGAAGTTTATAGATATATCAAACAGCCTGTGCAAAAGGCAGAAAATTGAGGGAATTTACATGTTCAGAGAACTGCATAGCTTGATGTCACTGAACTAAAAAGTTATAGGATGGAATAGTGGTGCGATAAGAGGCTAGTTACAGGTCAGACCACATCATTAGAAACTGTACAAACTTTGCCAGGGAATTTTGACCTTTACCTGAATGCATTGAAGTGTTTAAGTTAGGTCATATGATAATTTGGGGACTTAGAAAGATTATACTGGTGAGGAAAGAACTGGAGGCAGGTATACCAGTTAAGAGGTTATTAAAGTAATCCTAACTTCAGATAAGGATCAGAATTAAGTAATGAAGCAGAGATAAATATGGAGAAGGATTGAAATGCCTAGGTATTAGGATGATAATATCACTAAACCTTGACTTCTGCTTGAACATGGAGAATGTTGGAGAAGAGTAAAATATGGTAACTACTGAACAAAGCCCATCATTCACTGAGGTCTGGGATGAAGAACAATTATTTCTGTGAGAGAATGAGTTCTGATTCAGGTGTCTGGAGCCTACCGGGCAGATCTGATCTGTGTCCTGGGTGTGAACATCATCAGCACCAACGATGGCCATAGTTGATGCTGGAGGAGTGGGTGGGATTATCTAGGATGTTCCTTAAGAAACATCAACATGTAGTAAGTAGCAGAAAGAAAGTAAGTCTTTGAAAGAAACTGAAAACACTGGTTAGAATAAGCAAAGAAAAAATCCAAGAGGTTCTAGCCCCAAACCTAGAAGTTATAAGAACTGAATGTTTATGGGTGTCAAATACTTGAACAACCAAAATGCATTCAATGGATTCATCAATTAAGTCATTTGTAACTTGGATAACAACAGTTTTAATCATGTGGAGTGTAGGTCAGTTTAGAGCAGATTGAGCAATGAATGACTGATGAGGAAGTAAGAGTCAAAGAAGTGTTTTCAGGACATAAAATTAGAAGCACTATGGACAAATCAAGGTTTGATATCTTAAAAACATAGACTTACCTAAACCACAAATATCACCCCCTAGACAAATAAACAAAGGAAATTACATCAGGTAGGGCTTTTAGTGCAAAGGCTGAAACTCAATTTGTATTAGTTTAGGTAAGCAGACAGGGAATGACTAAAACCAGGGTCCCAAATGCAAACAGACCTCTCCTGTAGCTGTTTCTCTTTCCTGTTGTCTCCATATTCTCTTATGATAATCTGTTTTTGCGTGGCAGGGGACCGTTTCAACAGTAAAGAGGAAATGGATTTTTTTCCTCTGACTCATGGAAGAGGGTGGTTTTGGTCATGTTTCTATCCCTAGACTCACACAGAGGTAAAGGAGACAGGACACTGTAAATAACAGCATGGGGAAGAAGTGAGAAGGACAATTTCCCTAATTAGGGTGATCTCTATTAATAGAGGAAGGCAATAGATGGTGAAAGGGTTGGGCAAAGACAAGAGTTCACATCCATTACAAAAGATGATACTACTATATGTGTCCATATGCTATTGTACACAGATACTATTCATAAAATGCTTTAAAGCTTTAATTTTTCCAATAATTTCAAAGTGCTTTCTTATTATCTCTTATTAAATAAAATTAGTAGGGTCTCTTCCTTTCCAATTACATTTTTGTTAAGAAGGCATGGGCAGAAAAGAACACTGCTGGGTCCAGGAATTATGCTCTATGAATAGCATAAGTTGTGGAGAAGACATAGGAAGAGACAGGTTAGCAGTGGCAATCAAAGAATGATTGAACTAATACGCAAATGTTACAGAGAGGTGGTCTTCAGTTCAATGAGGACAAACTGATATTGATCAGAGTTATCCTAGCATACAATAGGACGGTTCTGTCACATAGTGGGGATCCTATAAGAAGTATTTGAACTTGGGTTTGCTGACTGACAGGGTTTGAAGGATGAAATTATTGTACAGCCCTGGAAACTGAACTGCCTGATTTTCAAGGCCTTTTCCAACTCTAAAAAGGTAAGTAGAAGATTATCACTCATTTTCTGCTTGATCCAACAATGGCAATTTGTATAGAGTGTATAGGCTTCTTTCTTTTAGTTGCCTACTGATTAAATTCTAGTTTTCTGGATTCTTATTTTTGTGCCATAGAGAACACTTAAAGAAGAAAACCCCATACCAACTAAAATGTTTTGTAAATACTTTTTAACATGGTGGTGACCTGATTCATAATGAACACTATGATGGAATATTATATCATCTGCTCTTGTGAAAAAGAGAAATAAAAGTTGAAATAAAGGTTCTTTGAAAGTTGTAAACTTTAACAAAGTCAAGTGTCAAGGATTCTTTAGGATAATTTTGATTTTCTTTTAAATATGGAGAAAACAAAAAGGAGCTGAAAGTCCTTTGTCTTTATACCAATGAATAATACACTAGATGGTGCTCTAAGGCCATCAGAAGTTTTACTAGACTATATTGTATAGCAGTTCTGATGGTATTTGTGCTTTGGAAACTTTCCACACATTTTCAGCCACTGAGAATAATCTCAGGTTTGTAGGAAAGTAATGGAAATCTTAATCTGATGAGCTTTAGCCCTAAAATCAGACTGATTTTAAACTAAACCACAGGTTTAACATTTAACAATTTGATAATTCAATTTGATTCCACTGGAATGGAAAATTTAAAGTTATTGAAATGTGAGTTTATTATGCATTTAAATATATTGCTATTATTTTCATGTAGTCCTCCCATGAGTTTATTTATGTCTGTTGTTTAAGTTAGTTTTTTCAAGTTGCTTCCTAAATTTTTGAATTATCATTAAACAGAAAACACAAATACCAAACTCTTAACATTTAAAGTCTTACTAAATACCAACACAAGTACATTAAACAATACATTTGAAATCATTCTATCAGTATATTATTTCTTACATAAAACAGTTCATGATTTTTTCACATTACAATAAAAGCAAAAAAATATTTTTTACTAAAGTGTAAAACAAAAATAAAGTTTTACTTTTAAATGTTAAATATTAAAAAGGTAGATAAAAAATATCAACAGAACTTTTGTAAGTACAGACATTTTGAAATTTCAAAGTCACAAGATCTGACTGTAGTTTTTTTCTACTTATCTTTCCAGTTCTGCTTCTAGAATTTCTCCCCACGTATCTGCATCCATCGGGCACATAATTTTTTCTGGGAGGCTAATGGGAGAACGTATGTTGCTGTATCTGCCACTTAGCCATTCATGCTTTACTTTACTCTTCTGGTAATTCCTTAGTAGTATTACCTGAAAGGGGTAAACCATCATCGTTCAAAAAGAATGTAGGAAGTGGTTGGTTAGTGAATTTGTTCAGACTAGAGAAGCTGACTCACAGGGCTGAGAATATTAGGTTCTTACATTGATATACACATGTTAATACATTCATGTATATGCACATGAATGTGTGCATGTGTTTATGTATATGTGTGTACACAGAGACTGAGCCACAGAGTTTACTGGACGTTTTGGATAAGGGGACTGAAATGGCTAACAGGAAAGTTCCTGAATTTAGGATTTGAAAATATGAAAGGGTGAATGGGAGATAGTGTGGAGTCAGTGTATTTAGCAGGAAAATAATAATAACTCAACTTTAACTCATTTCCCAAAGTCCTCACACTCTGTACATTATTCTGGATATGTAATCCTACCATTTCCAAACCCACCACCATAATACTGTCAAAAGCACTGTGAACAGGAAAGGGTAAACTTACCCTCCAGGAATAACCACTTTCTAGGTCGTCATCTATTTCTCTTTGGCACACAGCTCTTACAGTCAAGCAGTGGGGCTTCCATAAAGAGTCACTGTTTCTTATTGTGTAATTCCAGCTCCTACATGTCACAGAAGCTCTGCACAAACTCTGAATGTCCAGCTGACTGAAAATTTTAAAAGTGACTTCTAGAGGCAGCAGTTCAACAAAGTTATTTTGACTCTCGTTTATTGCCTTCTCAGCATCCACAGAATTCAATTCTATGTCAGAAACTCTCAAATTATTGTTTCCCTTGGAATTTTTCTGCATAGCGTGATGTTTTAATAAATTACCTTCATTTGTAACCTAAAAGGCAAAGTTTAAACATATTCAGTCTCTTCAGATAAGACTACAAATCCTACTCAGAATGAGATACCTTTTGGGGTATGATTAAAGAATTTTAACTCTTCTTTACTTAAGCTTCTGAATCTGTAAAATAGTGCCAATGCTGCTTTTCATGTGGTTCACAAAGATTGACAGGGATAATTTATAAAATAGCCTCACATCTGAATTACACATGGGAGGCACTCAACATTTTGGTTACCTTCTTTATGGAATATTCTTAATAATGGGGTTGTTTCTAAATGTTTTGTTTTGTTTGTTTTTTTTTGTTTGTTGTTTTGTTCTCAAAGAACACTGTCCAAAAGGGAAATGATTCTCCATGTCAGACCATATTTATTGAGTTTATAATTACCGAGAGAACACATTCAAGTATTTACTAAAAGTACTTTTAAAAATGAGTATGCGTCAATTCTATCAAACCCAAGTAAGAATACTTGTTTGTAAGAACTGATGTCTTGACATTAAGTTCTTCATCTATAATTTGTGACTTAATCATAAGAAAGATTCTTTTTAGTAATTCATATAAGAATTGTTTGTCTATTTGCACCTAGTGGGTAGGGGCTCAATTTGACACAAATACTAAAGGAAATGGACTAGAGAATGAGATCCTGGTCATAATGACACAAAGTCTCAAATATTTAATTCAAACTAGTGTTTAAGAGATGGCCTCTTAAAGATATCCTACTGGTATAGTTAATTATGAGCTAAGTATAATAGTATCTAAGGCATCAAGCAAGTGAGCAATAACTATAAACAATGTTTATAATTCAGCCAGCTGGATTATGTGACTACAGATTTAAAGGTTCTGAAATCGCTATTCTTGAGCTACCTTCACATATAAAGACAGCTTGTATTTACTTAAAATCAGTTTAGAACGTTTTGAACTTCATTTTAAAATGGGCTTCAGGGTATAGTAGAAGGGGTTCAAGATACAACGGAATGCTTCTTTTAGCTCAGCTAATAGCAATTGCCCTATTCAAGTGTGCTATACAGTAATGTTTCTGGACTTGCCCAGACCACAGTGGCTCCCATACTTTAGGTTGTTAATGATACAAATTACTTGTAGTGGTTAGAATTGTAACCCCTGTGTTCAGGAAAGGACTTTGTCTTGAGGTTTTGGGGAAGTCAGAAAACTGACAAAACAAGACGATGAGTCATGAGCAATGAATCTTCGCACATTCTCCCCTCCTACCATCCAAACAAACCAAAGCCAAACCACCATGTTTTTGAAAAGAATCTCATATTAGGAGGATGTTACACTGCATTTAAATGTTCTCACTGGGGAATAAAACGCTTCCTCCCATCAGAATTCCACTGGAGGAGGAGGAAGGTTTTTGAAATTGACAGTCGGGAGTGCCTTGACCAGGTTCCTAAAATCTCTCTATGAATCTTTCTTCAAGTTCAGTTTTGACTAGTTGCCTAGAAAACTACTTCTTTTCTGTCTTTCATGAATCAAGCTTTTCAGTTTGGTAGGACGTCGGGCTCAGACTAGCTCTCGGAGAGCCTCCATCCTTCGGGAACCCACGGTCGGGACCTCGGGTCTCATCCTAGTCACCCTCCTGTGTGCTCTGGGTGAGCTGCAGCTGCCCGAAACCCAAGAACACCTGGCACTGACAAATGAACAACTGTCAAAACTGTCACCTCGATTCCAAGCCACTGAAGGAAGGCTTGGTTTGCGCATGGGTCGTGCCCCAGAGCGCGCAGGCCTATAGGTCCGCGAAGGGAAGACCCTCCTACTTACTGGGCAGCGATGGATTCTCCTACAGCAATTTAAATCCTCCGGGATTCGAATCCTTCCCCATCATCCTTCACGTCCCGCCCACTCTAGCCCCGCCCTGCCGACTCAAATTCGCACAGGCGCAGAGGCGCGCGCATTGCCTCCTGGGATTGGTAGTTTTTCTATGTCGTCTCAGCTCTTGAACGAAGGCAAAGGAAGGCGCTAAGGACTACAAGGCCCGGCGTCCTCCAAACCCGGTGGGCGGTGAGAATGGATGGGGGTGTAGGGAAGCCGGGTTTTTTAAACAATAATTCGTAAGACCTGAAGGGGGAATCCCCGATTGCGTCACTCGTTTGGGTGGAGGGCGGGACTCCGGAAGTGGCGCTGGGGCCCCTGCCCCTCAAGGAGTGAGCTCTCCCGAGCTGAGTCTTTGCTCCCCCTCCCCCTCTGTTTCCCAGGGGCCTGGGCATGCCCCGCGCGTGTCTGTGGAAGGCGGAAACGGCTGCAGGGGCCCGTGTTCTTGCGAAGGGACCTAACTAAGCCCGCCATGTCTGGGGGCTTCGAGCTGCGGCCGCTGGGCGACGGCCCCCGGGTGGCCCTGGCGCCCGGGGAGACGGTGATCGGTCGCGGGCCGCTGCTGGGAGTAAGTGTGGGCGGGGGCTTGGCGGACCTGGAGAGCCTTGTGAGGTTCTTGCTGGCTCTTGAGGCCTTAAGTCCTGGCTCCATTCCTCACAAGTCCTGCCTGACTGGATTTTGGAAGTTTGAGGCAACATGTTTTTCAGTCAACTCACAAACATTTCTTTGTGTTGTCTTTAAAAGCACAGACTGTATTAACCATCATTATCATTTTATCCAGGGGGTTGGCAAACTAGGGCTGTGAGTTGTTGTATCGACCATGAACTAAGAATAGTTTTTCAGTTTAAAAATGTGAAATTGGCTAATAGTTACTCCAAGGGTTGAGGATATTGTATCTTGGCTTGCAAAGCCTAAAATACTTACAGTAGAATCTGGCCCTAAAAAGGTTTGTCAACAGTGAAATTATCTCACCTGAGTTAATTTCTTTTCAGCTCTGGCTTTGTGGGTCTTTCTTTTATTATAATAACTTTTTTTTTTTTTTTTAGTAATCTCAATAGCTAATTCTTAAGTAGTATGTGGTGTAGTGTTCCAGCCATTGACCTACAGAAACTTTATTTTTAATTTTTTTTATTGATACTGGAGATTGAATCCAGCCATGTGTAACCACTGAGCCACATCCCCAGCCCTTTTCTGTTTTGTTTTTTTTTTAATATTGAGACAGGGTCTCACTAAATTGCTTAGGGACTCACTAAGTTGCAGAAGCTGACTTTAAACTTGTGATCCTCCTGAGTCACTGGGATTACAGGATTGTGCCACCATGCCTGACTAGGAGACTTTATATATACCATTCGATTTAATCCTTTCAAGACCCTGTGAATCAGGTGGTTTTATTATCTTTATTACGAAATTTGAACAATAAATTGAACAATATATTGCCACTAAGATATATGTTTATTCTCTTTGTTACAATAAAGAGAAAAGCTTCAGATTACATTATGGAATTCTAAAAATGCCTTCCTGAGCACATATCTGCCCCCTCCTCGCCCGCATTTAACACTTCTTGTGTATTGCCCAGTTTGTGTAGAGCATTTTGCAGACCTTAGTACTGCTGGGGCAAACAAAGCTAAGTGGGGCATGGGTCCCTGCCTTGTAGGAGTTCTCTCTTGTATTGATATGTGGCAGCCAATACCACCGAGTAAGGAATGTTGACTGTTACCCTGGTTAACTTACAGTGTCTTAATGGACCATTGGTTACTTACAGCTCCTCTGGGAAAAAAAGGTTGTCTTGTGGAAGTTGGTTCCAACGGGGTGTGTGTGTGTGCTTGTGTGTGTGCATGTGTGTAATTGTAGTAAGGTTATTGAGTTCAGTACTATATATTTTTCCTGGGCAAGTAATTATTTAAATGTTACATAACACCTTGTTACTTTTCAACATAGTGTGTTAGCCTATTAAACATTTGAAGGTGGAACCTAGGAATGTTTTTTGGCTTTGCTTGTTTCTTTTAAATATCAAGGTTAGAAACTCAATGTAGTATGTGCTTTTAGTAATCATATGTCTGGACTAACAAGTTTTTACCTTGCTTAAGGAGTTGTGTCACCAATACAGAGTACTGTGGGACTGGTTAAAAGATGGATGGATTTTTGGCTTGTGTTTTATAAATATGGCAGCAGGCTGCATACCCTGGCACATTATAAGCCTTCAATACACGATCTCTTTATTTTTGTATCTCAGCTTCTTACTTTTTCTTGCCTTCAAAAAGAGTCCCAATGTGATACAGAATGTAAAAAGAATATCTTTGAATTTTGAAGTGAATTTGAACATTGTAAAGAAGCAGTGCTACCAATTACTAAAGCTTAAGTAGCAACATTTGTAATAATTATGTGTTAATTAGTTTTGCTGTTGTATTGATTAATAATTTACTAAATTCAGAAAATAGTTGATAAGTATATAAGAAGGAGTGTAGAAACAAAAAGAAGGTGAAATAAATCATTGCTGTCAAGAAATTTCTAGGTTAGAGGTATGATACATAAGCAGATAGGTAAGCAGGGTAAATCCTTAAATGGGGACTGGAGCCAAGCATGCATTTTTAAGTGAGTAAAGTGGGAAGAGTAAGAAAAGCAATATAGGAACAATAATAAATGATAACACCTTGCCTCAGGGTTGAGGCCACAAAGAGAGGGATCTCATTGTAGTTCCTGCTTTTTGCCCCAATCTGGTTATAGTGTGATATTGTTTTTACAGAGTAGTAAGCCATCTGGATTTTAGATATTATCCCCCCTAATTTTAAAAAGATCACCTTTAATTAATTTTTTTCAACACCATGAATCAAACAGAATTATGTTACTCGGTACAGAGAAGTATAGAAGATGCTTGTGGTTAAGATGAAGGATCAGGATAAGCTTCATGAACTCAGTGACATACTGAGTTGGACTTTGAAGTGTTAGAACAGTTGTAATTTGGTGTGTAGAAAGTGGTGGTAGGGATGGAAGGGCCCATCAGCCTGACTGAATATATGAGTTAAGGCTCTAAGATTTGAAAGTGTATGGCATATTGGATAATTGAGTAAATACTGACTAGACTCTCTGTATGTCAATGATTCTGTTTAACAAACATTACTTTTTTAAAATGTTAATTTTAGAAAAGAACTTTAAAAAATTTTTTTAGTTGTAGGTGGACACGACGATATCTTTATTTCATTTTTATGTGGTGCTGCTGAGGATTGAACCCAGTGCCTCGTGTGTACCAGTCCAGTGCACCCTACCACTGAGCCCCAGCCCCAGTTCTTAGAAAAGAACTTTTTATTGAATAGTTTTAAGTTCATAGCAAAACTGAATAAAAAGTACAGAATTCTCATATGGTCCCCCATCCTTTCCCTGCTATCAACAATCTCACACCAATGTGGTACATATTACAATTGTTCAATCTACATTGACACACCCGCATCTCCCAAAGTGCATAGTGTGCGCTAGGATTTACTCCTGAGATTGTGTATTCGATGGGTTCTGACTAACGTGTAATGACATGTATTCATAATTGCAGTAATGTGCAGAAGAGTTGCAGTGCCCTAAAAATCCTCTGTGTTTCTGCCTATTTATTCCTCCTTCCCCTGAACTCCTGGCATCCACTGAACTTTCTACTGCCTCTACTACAGTTTTGCTTTTTCTTGAATGTCATATTTTTAGAATTGTATAGTATGTAGCTTTTTCAGATTTCACTTAATTATATGTATTTAAATTTCCTCCATGTCTTTTTCAAAGCTTGATGACTCATTTCTTTTGAATGATGAATTATATTTTATTGTTTGAATGTATTACAGTTTATTCCTTCGCCTACCAAAGGACATCTTGGTTGCGTCTGAATTTTGCAATTAGGGATAAACCTGATATAAACATCCATGTAGAAGTTTTTGTATAGTCATGTTTTTAATTTATTTGGGTAGATACTAAAGAGCACAATTGCTAGATTATGTTGCAGGACTGTATTAAGTTTTGTAAGGAATTGCTGAACTGTCTTTTTAAACTGGCTGTGTTGTTTGCATTCTTACCAGCAAAGAATGAGAGTTTCTATTGTTCCAGGTGTTTATATTGTGGCCATTCTAACAGATGTATAAGGAATTGCTTTGCATAACATCAGTGACTCCAAATCTTCCCTTCCTGTTTCCTACTCACCTGGAATGTACTATCTACTCACATGTCTCTATACTTTTGTATGAATTTCTTTCTCTGGAAATGTGATTTTGTAGATAGTGTCTTATGTCTGTATTTTTTAAAATTCTGAAGGTGATTCTGTTGCAAAGCTAGAGTTGAAAACTACTTCTAGACATGCTAAATAAAATGATTGACACAAATCTTTAAGAGGTCTCTGCTGAATTGAACTGAATAAGAAAAGTAATGTAACTTTTCAGAAGCATACATTTTCCTAAGCTCCAAGTGGGGATTTAAATCCAGTTTCATCTTCCTAAGCTCTACTTATGTTTTCACTTACTATCACAATGTATTAATGATGAGGATGATGTTCTTATACTTATATGGCATTCACTATGCACGTAGTATCGTAAGGTAAATAGGTTGGGTGAGTAGAAATTTAATGGTATCAAGTCAGGCAGTTCTATTATATTGGCTAACAATTCAACAAGCTTGAAGTAGTGTATCTCAAAAAGCATTGGATTTTAGTTTTTAAAATCAAAATTATCCACATTTGGTCACTGTTGTGGATAAAATAATTGTTTATGAATTAGCCCGATAGTCTGCCATTTACACCATTATTCTTATGGGAAAGTACGTTCACAAGTCCAAAGAATATTTCACATCTAGTATATTAGTAACCTTTCAAGAGAGCTTGTTAACACCTTTGAATCTTTTAATGGAAAGCTTCAGGCCAAAATTGAGTCCATTTCTTTAAACTTTCTCTATCTTAACATCTTAAGATGTTATCTTAAATCGGGCTTTGGTACATTGTAAGAACAGTAATGTTAAACATAATCAACTAACTTGCTCTGCTGTGGAATAAGACCAACTTCTCATCAAATGTTATGGTAGAGTCTCAGTGGTAATGACTGAACTCTGGAGTGCATGCTGGGACTGACGCTGGGAAGCTCCATATATAAGAACATTGATTGGTATATAGAAAGATTTTTTTTTTTGCAATAATTGGTCTGCATTCAATTTCAGTCTTAAGTTTGCATTTTTAATGCTGGAGACACAATAAACACGAAAGTATTGAGAAAACATCTTACGAAAATTATGCCTAAAATAGATCCCATATTTCTCCCTTAGTTTATGAATTTTCCCATAATACTGGTTCAAATTCGATTTTAAATGATTTTTAGTTTACTATAAAAATTTGAATTTGCTTATTGTTAAATTTGTCTATTGTGGATAGATTAAACTAGATACCCTTAATTATAAAGTATTGTATAATATAATTTTTATTATCTTAGTCCTTAGTATATCATATGGTTCATATTGAAAAGAAACATATCTTGTCTATTTGGCTGTACTTATGTGTATAGGAACCATGCTAAATGGTAATGTTAGTTATTGGAATGGGCTTCTTTTGCTCAATTCAAGATAGAAATAAAAAATGCAAAGTATAGCTTTTTTTGTACCAAGCTCATTTTGATGTTAACTAGCTCTTAGTATTAACACCTCCCTGCTCTTAGTGTTACATACAGGCCCATCCTGGGGTTCTTTTGCTTAGCTTGAGATAGAAACCATGAAGACGCAAACATGAACATGGCTTTGCTGGTGCTCATGCTCCATCACAAAGAAGACTGTGTCCCCAAACTGCTTGCTGAGAATATTAGCAGAAAAGTTTATATAGACAAAGAAAAAAGAAAAAAATACTGGCTTACACAAGCTAATAGCTGTTACAAACAGTTACAGAATTTCTTTACACATCTAGTCAGTTCTTTGTTGGCTGCACCAGGGCTTGCACATGAACAAGGCAATCAATGTGTCTGCCTTGGATTTGTCTGCACTTGCTTCACAAAAGATGATATAGGTGCTTTCTACTGCTGCCCCAGGAAGATCAGATATTGGTCAAATTAAGGCATATTGTACATGTAAGGCTGCTGGAAAGCTTTGGGAAGAAGTTAGCAGCTCGTGAACTTGGTCTGTTGTGGAAACAATTCTTGGATTCAGGGCTCTCCTTTCCCTGTCTCAGGAAATTGAAATCATGAAATATTTCTGCTTATGGTTTTTAGAAATTTTTCTAGGAAAACATTATAAGAAAAATGAACTGATGTTGGTTTTTTCAGTAAATATTATATTTATTTTCAGTAAATATTATATAAAATGAAATGAAAGTTACCATTGTGTTCTGTTTCAGAATCCAGTAGTTTTCTGATTTTACTCCATCTAGGTTTGATTTTACTTTGAGAATTTTGAGATCAGTAGTTAAAACAGGTCAGATTCTGAATACTTAGGCATTTCTGTTAGTAGTATAAGAAAAATCTCCATTTTGTTTGACTTCATAAATGCTAAAAATAAATATTTGGCAACAACCAAATCACAATTCGATTTTTATGTTTTCATATTTTTATCTTTTCTTCTGGCACCATGTTTACATCTTAATAATAGAAAAAGAACTTGTACAAATACTATAATGAATAAAACATTCAATTCAGAACCAGGAAACAAAGGTTAGGTATCCATATGGTATCAATATTTTGTATTGATACAAAAGTGATATAAGAACAGAGAGCCTTGAATATGTTATTAGATATCTAGATCATTATAACAGTTGTTGGAGTAATGTGTATTAATCACAATTGCTTTTGACTGCAAGTACCAGAGATGTGAGAAACAGAATTTAAGCAAACAAGAGATTGATTTTTCTTCTGTAATATATATGAGTGTATACATACTTTAAAAAAAATTTTTTTGTAGTTGCGTATGGACAGCATGCATTTATTTTATTTGTATGCGGTGCTGAGGATTGAACCCAGTGCCTCACACATGATTGGCAAGCACTCTGTCACTGAACTATAGCCACAGCTTTGCATACATGCTTTTATTTCTTCTGAACACAGTTGAAAGTACATTGCATACATGGTGGCACTTAATTGCTAAATACATTAACCTGTATCACTTAAGAATAAGGATATTTATAGATAACTATATATTGTAAGAATTTATTACTAAGCAGTACATTGTAATGTTTCATATTTAGTTCTGCCCAGTATTTCCAATAATATTCTTTTTAGCATTTCAAAAAATTCAAGATCCAGTTAAATAGTATGTCCTTTAATCTAGAATATTTCTCTTGCTTTTCTCCTTTTTAAAAATTTGTTCTTTTTAGTTATACATGACAATAGAATATATTTTGATATACATACATGGAGTGTAACCATTCTTGTGGTTGTACATGATGTGGAGTTACACTGGTTGTGTATTTGTATATATGAACATAAGAAAGTTATATCTGATTCATTCTACTGTCTTTCCCATTCCCATTCCTCTTCCCTTCCCCCAATTCCCCCTATCCAATTTGGTGAACCTCCACTCCCACCCCTCCCAGCCTATTGTGAGTCATCATCCACATAACAGAACATTCAGTGTTTGTTTTTTGGGGGGATTGACTTATTTCATTTAGCATGATAGTCTCCAGTTTACTGGCAGATGCTATAATTTCATTTTTTTTATGGCTGAGTGTACATGTACCAAATTTTCTTTATTCATTCATCTGTTGAAGGGCACCTAGGTTGGTTTCATAGCTTAACTATTGTGAATTGAGCTTCTATGAACACTGATGTGGCTGCATGACAATAGTATGCTGATTTTAAGTCCTTTGGGTATATGTCCAGGAGTTGGGTCAAATGGTGGTTCCATTCCAAGTTTTATGAGTAATCCCCATACTGCTTTCCATAGTCGTTATACCATTTTGCAGTCCCACCAGCAATGTATGAGTGTACCTTTTCCCCCCACATCCTTGCCAACATTTATTGTTACTTGTATTCTTGATAATTGCCATTCTCACTGGAACAAGATGAAATCTCAGTGTTGTTTTAATTTGCATTTCTCTAATTGCTAGTGATGTTGAATATTTTTTCACATTTGTTGACCATTCCTATTTCTTCTTCTGTGAAGTATCCAGTTCCTTGCCTATTTATTGATTGGATTATTATTATTATTATTTTGCTACTAAGTTTTTAAAATTCTTTATATATCCTGGAGATTAATGCTCTATCTGAGGTACAGGTGAAAGATTCTCTCCCATTCTGTAGTCTCTTGTTATGTTCTTGATTGTTTCCTTTGCTGTGAAGAAGTTTGAATCCATCCCATTTATTGACTCTTGATTTTAATTTTTGTGCTTTAGGAGTCTTGTTGAGGAATTTGGTACCTAAACCAACATGGTGGAGATTTGGGCCTACCTTTTCTTCTAATAGGTGCAGGGTTTCTGTTCTAGTGCCTAAGTCCACTAGACTTGATCTACTCTTTAAGTTGAATTTTGTGCAGGGTGAGAAATAGTGGTTTAATTTCATTTTGTTACATATGGATTTCCAGTTTTTCCAGCACCATTTGTTGAAGAGGCTATCTTTTCTCCAATGAATGTTTACAGTGCCTTTTTCTAGTATGAGATAACTGTATTTATGTGGGTTTGTGTCTGTGTCTTCTATTCTGTACCAGTAGTCTGCACGTTTGTTTTGGTGCTAATACCATGCTATACTATGTCTCTGTTAGTATAGCTTAATTTCTGGTATTGTGATGCCTCCTGCTTTACTTTTCTTGCTAAGGATTGCTTTAGCTATTTTGGGTCTCTTATTTTTCCAAAGGGATTTCATGACTGTTTTTTCTACTTCTATGAAGAATGTCATCGGAAACTTAATAGGAATTGCATTAAATCTGTATAGCACTTTTGTTAGTGTGGCCATTTTGACAATATTAATTCTGTCTATCCAAGAACATGGAAGATCTTTTCATCTTCTAATGTCTTCTTCAATTTCTTTCTTTAGTGTTCTGTAGTTTTCATTGTAGAGGTCTTTTGCCTCTTTTATTAGATCGATTCCCAAATATTTTATTTTCTTTGAGGCTATTGTGAATGGGATAGTTTTCAGTTGATTTATCACTGATATGCAACTTATTTATGAGTGTCAATCTTATATCCATAGACTTTGCTGAATTTATGTATGAGTTCTAGAAGTTTTCTGGTAGAGTTTTTGGGTCTTCTAAATTTAGAACCATGTCATCAGCAAAAAGGGATGGTTTAGAGTTCTTCTTTTCCTATTCATATCCCTTTAATTTCTTTCTTCTAATTGCTCTGGCTAGAGTTTCTAGGATTGAATAGAAGTGGTGAAAGAGGGCATCCCTATCTTGTTCCAGTTTTTAGAGGGAATGTATTCAATTTTTCTCCATTTAGAATGATGTTGGCCTTGAGTTTATCATATGCATCTTTTACAATGTTGAGGTATATTCCTACTTTCCCTAGTTTTCTAGTGTTTTAACTGAATGGATATGTATTTTGTCAAATGCTTTTTTTTTGCATCTATTAGATAATAATGTGATTATTATCTTTAAAATCTATTGATGTGATGAATTATGTTTATTGATTTCCATATGTTGAACCAACCTTGCCTCCTTGAGATGAACCCCACTTGATTATGTTTAAATATGTTCTTGTATGTGATTTACCAGTATTTTATTAATAATTTTTGCATCTGTGTTCATCAGGGATATTGGTCTGAAATTTTCTTGATGCATCCTGGTCTGGTTTTGGTATTAGAGTGATAATAGCTTTATAGAATGAGTTTGGCAGGTTTCTTTCCATTTATATTTTATGGAATAATTGGAGGAAGATTGGTGTTAGCTCTTCTTTGAAGGTCTAGTAGAACTCAGTTGAGAGTCTGTCTGGTCCAGGATTTTTCTTTCTTGGTAAGCTTTTGATGGCATCTTCAATTTCATTGCTTAAAATTGATCTGTTTAAATTTTCTGTGTCTTCTTGATTCAATTTTGGTAGGTCATATGTGTCTAGAATTTGTCCATGTCTTCAAGATTTTCTATTTTATTAGAGTATAAATTTTCAAAATAGTTGGATTATCATCTGTATTTCAGTAGTGTCCCTTGTGATATTTCCTTTTGAAGGATATGGAAAATAGGCCACAGGGAACTCCCCTTATCTATAACTGTTCCCCTGCCTACCCTCGTGCCATGTGTATGGAGAGATATCTGTGGTAAATTGGAGCTTTTGTCATTGCAGTGTTATAAAATAGAAGCCTAGGCCTCAGCTAGAGGGAAGGAAGGAAGGGAAAATAGGGAAGAGCACAGAAGGGACTTACACCTGGTTCCCACCTATAGCTGAACCAGCTGTCCCTAGTACAGTAGGCCCTATGAAACTTTCCTTATAGCTGTTTGCCTGCCTGCGCTCCTGCCCTTCCCTGAATGAGCCTACCATCAAAATTCCTTCATCACCTGACCCTGCTAAACCCTATAAAACTCAGACTCTTGTTGTAATCATTTTCCCCTTGAAAATGAGGCCCTCCGTTGCTTAATAAAGCACCACTGATTCATGGAAGTCTGTCTTTGCTTCTTTTCTTTTGGTATTCTCTTTCATTTGCTCTCACCTTATTGTTTTTTTTTTTTTCATGAATTTTAGTAATTTGAGTCTTCTCTCTTTCTGTTAGGTTGGCTAAGGCTTATTAATTTTATTGATTTTTTTTCAAAGAAACCAATTTTCTGTTTTGTCGATTTTTTTGGATTGTTTCTTTTATTTCAGTTTCATCTCTTAATTATTTCCTGTCTTCTGCTTTTTGTGTTGATTTCTTCTTTTTCTAGGGCTTTGAGAAGTACTATAAGATTATTTGTTGACTTTCTATTCTTTTAATGAATGAGCTCAATGCAATGAAATTTCCTCTTATAATTGCCTTCATAGTGTCCTAAAGATTTTGATATGTTGTATCTTTATTCTCATTTACCTCTGTCTTTTTTAATTTCATCCCTGATTTCTTCTGCTATCTATTTGTCATAAATAGTATTTTATTTAGTCTCCAGTTAGAGTAGGTTCTATTTTTTATTTTATCATTGATTTCTAATTTCATTCCATTATGATCTGTTAGGATGCAAAGTAGTATTATTTTTTGTATTTGATAAGAGTTTCTTTGTGGCCTAAGATATAGTCTGTTTTAGAGAAGGATCCATGTGCTGTTGAGAAAAAAGTGTATTCAGTCATTGATGGATGAAATATTCTATATGTTTGTTAAGTCTAAATTATTATTATTGTATTTTTTAGTTCTCTAGCTTCTTTATTTAGTTTTTGTTTGGAGGATCTATCCAGTGGTGATAGAGGTATGGTAAAGTCACCCAGTATTATTGTGTTGTGATCTGTTTGCTTCATGAAATTGAGAAGGGTTTGTTTGATGTACATAGATGCTCTATTGGGGGCATAATAATTATGATTGTTATGTCTTTTTGATGTATAATTCCCTCAAGCAGTATGAAATGTCCTTCTTTGTTTCTTCTGATTGACTTTGGCTTGGTGTCCACTTTATGTGATATGAGGATGGAAATCCCTGCTTGTTTAGAGATCTATGTGAATGATATGTTTTTTCCCCGTCCTTTTACCTTCAGTTTGTGGATGTCTTTGCATATGAGTCTCTTGGAGACAGCCTATTGTTGGGTCTCATTTTTTTTTTTTTAATTTTTTTTTAATATTTATTTTTTAGTATTTGGCAGACACAACATCTTTGTTTGTATGTGGTGCTGAGGATCGAACCCTGGCCGCACGCATGCCAGGCGAGCGCGCTACCGTTTGAGCCACATCCTCAGCCCGGGTCTCATTTTTTAATCCAATCTGCCATTCTATGTCTTTTGATTCATAAGTTTAGGTCATTTAAAGTCAATGTTATCATTGAGATACAATTTAAAATTTTTTTTTGTTGTAGTTGGACACAATACCTTTATTTATTTATTTAAAAATATTTTTTGTAGCTATAGATAGATACAATATCTTTATTTTATATATTTATCTTTATATGGTGCTGAGGATTGAACCCAGGGCCTCACATGTGCTAGTTAAGTGCTATAACCCCAGCCCCTTATTTATTTATTTTTGTGTGGTGCTGAGGATCATGTGGCTTGCATTTGTTAGGCGAGTGCTCTACTGCTGAGCCACAACCC
>NW_025999977.1:4751470-4760826 GCF_001458135.2 Marmota marmota marmota | reverse complement strand
CCCCCCATAACAATTTTTATTCCTTGTCATTTTGATTTATTTCTAGTTTTTAATTTGAATTAGTTTTTCCTTTGATTGATTAGTCTTGTAGGGTAGTTCTTCTCTTTGCTCGTTTTCACTTTTATTTTTTGTTTCTTCTTCATGAAGTATCTTATTGAGTCTGTTTTGTAGTGCAGATTTTTTAGTTCTGAATTCTTTTAACTTTTGTTTATCATGGAAGGTTTTTATTTCATTATCAATTCTGAAGCTTAATATTGCTTGAGTATAGTATACTTGGCTGGCATCCATTTTCTTTCTGAGCTTGTATATATTATTCCAAGACTTAATAGCTTTGAGGGTCTGGGTTGAGAGATCAGCTGACATCTGGATTGGTTTCCCTCTATATTTTATCTGTTGTTTTTTAAGGCAGTCTTTAAATTCTATCCTTATTCTGAATGTTACGCATTTTTAAAATAATTAGTCTTGGTGTGGATCTGTTGTCATTTTGTATATTTGGGGTCCTGTAAGCCTCCTGTATTTTATTTTCCATTTTGTTCTTAGGTTTGGGAAATTTTCTGATACTATTTCATTGAATAGATTGTGCAGTCCTTTTGTTTGTATCTCTGAGCCGTCATCGATTCCAATAAATCTTCTTTTGTTTGTTTGGTACTGGGGATTAAACCCAGAGACATTTAGCCACTGAGCCACATCCCCAGCTCTTTTGAATATTTTATTTAGAGATATGGTCTCACTGAATTGCTTAGGGCCTCACTAAGTTGCTGGGGCTGGTTTGAACTCATGATCCTCCTACCTCAGCCTCCTGAGCTGCTGGGATTACAGGTGTGCATCACTGCACCTGCCTCTAATAAATCTTAAATTTGTGCTTTTTAAGTTATCCCATATTTCTTGGAAGTTCTGTTCATGGTCTCTTAACATCTTTTGTCCATGGTCAACTTTGTTTTCAGGATTATATACTTTGTTTTTATTGCCTAAAACTCAGTCTTCAGGTGATCTAGTCTGTTGATGCTTTCAACTGAATTTTAAATTTAGTTACTGATTCCTCCCTTTTTAGGATTTCTTCTTGGTTTTTCTTTCAAAATCTATCTCTTTATTGAAGTGATCTTTTACTTTCTATATTTTCTCTCTGATTCACTCCTTATATGGTCCTTTACTTCACAGATCAGTGATGTAATAAGTGTAACCACTTAGGTCTGGTGGTTTCTGTCAGATGTTACAGTAAAGATACCGTTTCTTTTGTAAGCAGTTTGTAGGATGATGACCTGAGACTGGTAGTTAACATATAGTGATTTTTGTGTTCTATGATTTCTTCTACTTTATCTGACATTCTTTTATAAAGACAAAGCTTTACTTCCCTGTCCCATGCCATTTCTTCAGTTTGTTAATGTGTCATAATCTATTACTATCATTAGTCATTTTGATGGCTAAATTGTTCCAAATTTGTTCAGTGAGAGTCTTTTCACACTGCTGTGTCTGTCCTGTTGACATGTGCTCAAGGTCCATATTATACTTTCTTCTTTCCCCAGATGCCGCAGTCTGGCTGCAGCAAACTAACCGGGGGGGGGGGGGGGTGATGAGCAACTTGTGAAGATTGATACAGCAGGAGTGGGAGCCGTTTATTGTAGGACTGCAGGGGTATATATACATCACTGAATACACAGCTTGTTTCAATTTAGCATCATCCAGTTACAGCAATCCTCATCATCTTAATAATTATACACAGCTTAACATCATTAGATACAGCAGTCAGTCATTAAGGAATCTCTATCATCTTAATGGCTCGCTGGTGTTACTTCATCTTAATAATTATACACAGCTTAACTTAATTAACATCATCTTAACTTGTTTGTGGTCCTCTACACCCAGTTATGGAATCAATCATTTTGCCAAAGAGTTCTGGTTTCTCTAAGTGGGGGAATGGTATTAAAAGTCAAGATCTGTGTAATTGGATGTATTCTTTCTTCCAGGAGTCCCCCCTTCTTCCTGAGATGTTTCTCTTTCTGAGTTTGCTATATCTGGTTCAACATATTCCACCTTCTTTTTTGGGGTTCCCCAGTAGCTGGGCCTCTGAAATACTAGGTTTGAGATGTGTTTTCAGTATTCCCCACTTGAGATGTGACTTACTTTTTCTGGGAGAGATATTATCTCTGTTCCTGGATCCCTAGTTCTCCACTTCCTTATCTCATTCTTCCTCCCAGTTGCCACCTGATTTTTTCTGCTACATCATAAGATCTATAGCCTGATCTAGATTTAATATTTCTTTTCCCCTCTTAGATGTAAATTAAAGGATTTCCCAGTTATGCTTTAGATATGGAATACAATAGTATCATTTGCTCTATTTGTTGATTTTTTTTTTTTTTTTTTTACTTCTTGGATGGTGTGTGGTATGATTAGAGTTTAGGTGTCTATACTTATTCTACAGGAGCTAAAATGCCTCAATTTCAACTATTTTTATGCCTTCCTAAAATATGACATGTTTGGTTTTCAGCTGAAATTTTTAAGTGTGGTGATTTTTTGGTTAATCAGTAAGTAAACTTGGGTATACTGTCAGTGTATTTTGAAGTTTGTAATGACATTTGTTCCTACCCTAAGTGGCCTCTAGGCAGTGTACTCTTTTTTTTTTTGGTGGGGGGGTACCAGGGATTGAACTCAGGGGTGCTTAACCACTGAGCCACATTCCTAGCCCTATTTTGTATTTTATTAGAGACAGGATCTCACTGAGTTGCTTAGCACCTTGCTAAATTGCTAATACTGGCTTTGAGCTCTTGATTCTCCTGTTTCCACCTCCTGAGCGCTGGGGTTACACGCATATGCCACTGTGCCCGGCCTAGTATATTCTTTTTGAGTCCTTGGATTTCTTTGCTTTTTAATATTCTTTCTCTTTTCACTTGCAGACCAACATCAGACATTATTCTCCATTGTCAATGCTCTGACTCCTAAGCTTTATTTTATTATATGACATGAAAAGGGAATTAGGAATTTGGATGACATCTTTGGGTATGATATTAGAATAAGCAGAATCAAATGGAAGCCTGAAGTTCTCTTGGAGCTTTATTTAGAGCCTGCATCTTACCAGTATATCTATTTGGTGATTAAGTAGCCATTATCCCCTTATTTCCAGTTCTTTACTATGTTCCAGTTTAGACAATAAACTATGTAAATTGTTTTTAAAAATGAGATTTTATTTTATGTAATGATATTGAGGATATAAATAGTTTTATGTAATGATATTGAGGGTGAGTAGTTGCTTAATATCTCTGCCTTTCCATTTTCTCACCTATACAATGAAGACAATAATACCTTCTCCATAATTTTTGTGAACACCAAAAAAGATGATACATGATAAGTATAGAATAGTGTCTTGGTCTTGATAAATAATTGCTATTATTTTTGGCATAGTAATGCATTGGATATGATGAGATCAAGGAATCTTTTAATTTATGTCCTTTTTTATTTGAAAGTTAATATAGACTATTAGTTTATATCTACTTCTCTGAAATAGCCATTGGGGCTAATACTACATATATTTTAAATGGGCTATCTTTAATAAATTTTATTGTAGAAAGTATTTTAAAAATTAACTTTGGTTTTGTGGAAAATTCATTATGTGATACTCATTCTGTTATGATACTTCATTAATACTTGTATAACATCATAGCCTTAAGTATGGAATTGCTATCTGGTTTTGAAAAAATGAGTACTAATTCCTGGCATTTTCACATTTTGCAAGGTCTTACAGAGATAATGGATTTAATTGTAATTATGCATTGTTGTAATAGTCTGCTTTTAAAGGTAATTTTGGTCCTGCTGTGGATAATGCCAGAGTTACAGTGCTAGATAGTAAGGTAACTAAGAGATGAGCGAGATAATTATGGTGTTAAGTGAAGTTGGGGTTTAAAATGTTTTAATTATGTATCAATCTCAAATAATAAAAAGAGTAGTCTTAATTATTGAGTTTACAGTGAAGTGGGAATGATTATCATTTTTAGCATTTAAAGTTCAAACAATATTTGAACTTGAGTATGCAGAAGTGATTGTAAGCACATTTAGAACATTATTGGATCTAAACAGGAAATATATATATATATTTCCTGTTTAGATATAAATATAAATATATAATTATGCTTTTTTTTTTTTAAAAATGAAGATGTTAATTTCTTCTTCACTGTAAATACTTGGATTTTACTAGTCTCACTATTGCCTACCTGTTTTCTTAACTACTATGATGGCCCCAGATCTTAAATACAGGTCTGCCTAATCTGTATATTCCTCTGACCCCATAGCCTTTAGTTATACCATTTACTAAACTGCCCCTTAAAATTTTTGTCATTATAACATAATATATATTTGTTGTATTTGAAATGATTCCTAATGAGTACATATTATATACATTTTGTTCTCATTTTATTAATTTTGTTGGTAAGATTCCCTACTAGGTGACCATCATGAACAGAACTATCATGTAAAGTTCTGGGATCTTTTAGATTCCAAGCTGATCTTAGTCTCCATCATTTACTCTTCCGTGTCTTTGGGCAGGTCTCTTAATTTCTGAGTTGTTTTGTTATCTGTTAAATGAGGATAATCATTTCAATTTAAAGTTGTTTGGTGAATGATATATTTCCAAGCTAGCCTACTGATTTCAGAAGCATTGCCAAGGGTTTTAATTGCTTAATTGTTTTGTGTTTTCTGAAGCATGTAGCTGTATTTGGACTTTTAATTTTTTCTCCTGTAGATAACTGACAAGAGAGTATCCAGAAGACATGCCATTCTTGAGGTAGTGGGTGGTCAGCTTCGAATCAAACCGGTAAATATGTCATTCATTATTTATTTTATTATTTTGTCTCTCACCCTTTCAGTGCCTGATTAGAAATATTTATTTTCTGAGGTTATGGAAATAGGGAATTAATGTCAGAATATGTCCTTCTAATTGCCAGAAGATCCTTGGGAGATTAAGATCTAAATTGTTAAACTATGATTTTTCTCATAGGACAAACCTACATTTGTATGGTTAGAATTTAATGAAAAAGTGACTGCCAGTTCATTTATATATTATGCTCTTGTTCATAACTGCATATTTCAAATAAGATTGTATAAGAAAGCCTGTAACTATGTAATGGTTGGTTTTTTGGGGTAGGAGTTGTATAGTGTCACAGGGTTATATTTTAAGAAATTTCTATACTTTATATAGAGTTGGATATTTCTAAAACTTTGAACTTATTCAACCTCAAGTTTTTTTTTTGTTGTTTGTTTTTTTTTTTTTTTTTTGCTGGGTCTTGAATTTAAGGCCTTTCTCGTGCTAGGCAAATGCTCCTCCTTTGAACTACATCCCTAGTCCCCTGAGATTTTAAAAATAATTTTTATTTGGAATTCTCTATTGAGGGCTCTAATTTTAATTATTTACTTTATAGTTTAAGCCCCAATGATTTGCAGGGTCAGCAATTCTGAGAGTATATTATGTGATTATTCTCTTTCATTTGTAGAATCTGTTGTGTAGGAGAATGAAGTATTATTTGTATGAGGGTCCATTTATTTTGGATGAGGTGTGTGATGATAAAATCATTATTATGGAATTTAATTAATTTATATTTTAAAACCAGTTTGTATTTTCATCTTTTATGTACAACTGCTTGTTGTTTCACTAGGTATTTCTTTTTACACAAGTGTTACTTTCTTTTATTCTTGTATTGAACTGTTTCTAAATTTGAAAAGTATCTTTTTTTTTTAATTTAGAGCATTGTAGCTATATATAGTATTGGGGGTACATTGTGACAAAATCATATATGCATGGAATTTGATTTACCTTATTTCAGTACCTGTTCTCTACCTTTCCCTCCTCTCTTCCCTCTCCTCATTCTCCTTCTTCTACTCTATTGATCTTCCTTTCCCTTATTTATTTTTTATTGGTGCTTTCTACATATACATAAAGGTGAAATTCCCTGTGATATGTTTATATATGCATATGATGTGACTTTGTTAAATTAATTCCTCATTTTCTCCCTTTTTCCATCTGTCCTCCCTCCCTCTTGATCCTCCTTCTACCCCACTGATTTTATCTATATCTTTATGATACTCAACCCTCCCACCTTCCCTTATCTTGCCCTCACTTCGAATATGAGAGAAAATATCCAATCCTTGATTTTCTGAATCTGGCTTATTTCACTTAGTATCATGCTCTTCATTTCTTTCCATCTACTGGCAAATGCTATAATGACATTCTTTATGGCTGACTAAAACTTGATTGTGTGTGTGTGTGTGTGTGTGTGTATCACATTTTCTTAATCCATGCATCTATTGATGGACATCTGTTCTGATTCTTTAATTTGGCTAATATGAATTGTACTGCTATAAACATTGAAGTATATGTATCACAGTAGTATGATGATATTAGATCTTTGGGATAAAAACCATTAAGAAGGATAGTCATATGGTGGTTCCATTCCTAGTTTTTAAAGAAATCTCCATACTGCTATCCAGAGTAGTTGTACTAATTTGTAGTTCTACCAACAATGTATGAGTGAACCGTTACGCACATTCTTACCAGCATTTATTAAAATTTATAGTCTTGATAATTGTCATTTAGATTTGCATTTCCCTAATTGCTAAAGATGTCGAACATTTTTTCATATATTTGTTGGCCATTTGTGTTTCATCTTTTGAGAAATGTCTGTTAGTTTTTTTGACCATTTATTGATTGGGTTATTTGTTTTTTTTGGCATTGAATTTTTTGAGTTCTTTATATATTCTGGATATTAATCCCTGGTCGGAGGACCAGCTGGTAAAGCTCTTTCTGTAGAGTCTCTTAAACTCTTAGTCATTACTTTTGCTGTGTAGAATCTTTTTAATTTGATGGCATCCCACTTATTGATTCTTTTTTTTTTTTTTCTTGAGCCTTACGGGACTTGTTAAGGAAGTCACTTCACACACCAGTGTGGTGAAATGTTGACCCTATGTTTTATTCTAGCAGTTGCAAAGTTTGGGTCCAATTTCTAAGACTTTGATCCATTTTAATTTTTGTTCAGGGTGAGAGATAATGATCTAATTTCTTCTTCTACATATTGATATCCAGTTTTCCCAGCACCATTTGTTAAGAAGGTTCTTTTCTGCAACATATATTTTTGGCACCTTTGTCAAGTATCAGGTGGCTGTAAATATGTGGGTTTGTCTCTGCATCTTCTATTCTGTTCCATTGGTTTTCATATCTATTTTGATCCAATATCATGTTTGTTTTTTTCCTGTAGTTCTGTAGTATAATTCAAGGTCAGGTATTGTGATGCCTCCTGCATGGCTCTTCTTGCTGAGGACTGCTTTGGCTATTATGGATCTTATTATTCCAAATGAATTTTAGTACTTTTTTTTTCTAGTTCTGTGAAGAATGTCATTGTATTTTGATGGGATTACATTAAATCAATTGCTTTTATTAGAATGGCCATTTTTATAACATTAATTCTGCCTATCCAAGAACATGGGATTTCTTTGCATCTTCTAAGCTGTCTTCAATTTCCTTCTTCTATGTTCTATGATTTTCATTATGGAGATGTTTCACCTGCTTGGTTAGATTAATTCCCAAGTATTTTATTTTATTTTTTTGAAGTTATTCTGAATGGAGTGGTTTCCCTAGTTTCTTTCTCAGTGGAATCAAATATTGGAATATAGGAAAACTATTGATTTATAAGTGTTGATCTTGTATTCTGCTACTTTGCTGAACTCATTTATCAGATTTAGAAGTCTTCTGGTAGAGGTTTTGGGTCTTCTATATATATGAGATCAAGTCATCAGCAAACAGATATTTTGAATTCTTCTTTTCCTGTTTGTATCCCTTTAATTTACTTCTCTTGCTTGGTTGCTTCGGCTAGAGTTTAAAGAGCTAAATAGAGTAGAAGTGGTGGGAATGGACATCTTTGTCTTGTTCCTGATTTTAAAGGAAAGCTTTCAGTTTTTCTGTGTTCACTATAATGTTGACTTTGAGTTTGTCATGTATAACCTTCATAATGCTGAGGTAAGTTTCTTTTATCCCTAGTTTCTTTAGTGTTTTTAACATGAATGAAGCCTGGATTTTTATCAAGGGCCTTTTCTGCGTCTATTGAGATAATCATATGTTTCTTGTCCTCAATTTTATTTAAGTGGTGAGTTACATTTATTTATTTGCATATGTTGAACCAACCTTGCATCCCTAGGATGAAACCTATTTGATCATTCTATATTTCCTATATTCCTTCCCTTAGTGAGCTTTATTAACAACAAAAAACTTTAAGCAGGGCAGTTCATTACAAGGATGTTAGAAATTGGGGACTGGAAAACAACACAGTTAAAAAAAAATCCATAATGTCCCCAATTCCTGGAAATGTCATATATAGTTCTTACTACAGCACTTATTCTGCATTAAATAATATTAATTAAGTACTACTATGTTGTAGGTATTACACTAAATACTAGGAATCATATATATAGGTATATTATCTTCTCCATGTGTTTTTGAGTGTGGTTTGTTAATATTAAGAATTTTTAGAGAGAGGTGATGGGAGGGGACCGGAGGGGAGGGGGGGTAGGAAGGGCAGCAGAATACAACAGATACGAGTATTTCTGTATGTATAAATGTGGCTGTATAACCAATGTTATCCTGAAATCTGTACACGTGGAAAAATAAGAATTCACACCCCATTTGAATCAAATGTATGATATGTCAAGATCAATTGTATTGTCTTGAGCAACTAATAAAAAAAAAGAATTTTTTGCATCTGTGGTCATCAGGAGTATTGGTCTGTAGTTTTCTTTCCTTGATGTGACTTTTGTCTGATTTTGACATCAGGATTATACTGGATTCATAGAATATGTTTGGGAGTATTTCCTCCTTTTCAATTTCATGGATTAATTTGAGAAAGATTAATGTTAGTTCTTCTTTAAAGATCTGTTAGAAGTCAGCTGAGAATTCATCTGGTTCTGGACTTTTATTTGGTGGAAGACTTTTAATTGCTGTTTTAATTTCATTAATCAATATTGATTTGTTTAGGGTTTCTATATCTTCCTTTTCAATTTGAGTAGGTTATATATGTCTAAAAATTTGTCAGTGTCTTCTAGACTGAAAAGTATCTTTTTAATTCTCATACTGGGAAAATGTTTGAATAGAGCTGAATTTACCCTATCTTAACCTGAGTACATAATTTTAAAAAATTTGAAACTGATGTGATTCTGCTATCTGTGTATGGGGTGAGGGGGGGAGTTCATAACCCACTTGAATCAAAGTGTGGAATATGATATGTCAAGAAATTTGTAATGTTTTGAACAACCCACAATAAAAAAAATTAAAAAAAAAAAAAAAAAAAAAAAAAAAAAAAAAAAAAAAAAAAAAAAAAAAAAAAAGG
>NW_025999977.1:4685054-4750199 GCF_001458135.2 Marmota marmota marmota | reverse complement strand
AGGTCCCATAATAACCATCTCATTATTAATGGCTCTTAAATCTTGCAATAATCTCCATTTACCAGATTTCTTTTTGATGACAAAAATGGGAGTATTATGGGGAGATTCGGAAGGTTGTATATGTCCCTCCGCTAATTGTTGTTTGACCAGGTCATGGGCTGTTTGTGTCTTTTCTTTAGTCAGGGGCCACTGAGGAACCCATACTGGCCTTTCTGATTTCCAAGTAATATTTATTGTCTCAGTGACCCCTCCTAAAAACCCAATCCATGTCTATCTGTTTTTTGATCTATTTGTATTGGTGCAACCATACCTTGTCCTTGTTCTCCTAATCCTTTTTCTTTCTTAAAACCTTGTCTAACCATAATAGTGGGTGCATTTGAATTGATGTTATTTGTTAATGTTAGACCTAATTGATCTAGAACATCTCGTCCCCATAAATTTATAGGAAGATTATCCAATACATATGGCTGTATAGTTCCTTCACATCCTTCAGGATCCTTCCAATCTAATACCATCGCACTTCTATGGGGATTAGTTGCCACTCCTAGGCCTCGAAGCGTTTGAGTGGCTTGTTGTAAAGGCCAATGTTTTGGCCATTCTTGAGAGATAATGCTAAGTTCTGCACCTGTATCCAGTAGCCCATTAAATTCATGTTCTTGAATATTTAGTTTTAGCATTGGGCAAGAATCTAAATTTAAAGAAAGCATAGCCCAATCTACACCTGTGGAGCCTAATCCCCTGGAACCTCTTTCTATAGTACGACTGGAAAATTTATCATGTAGGCTGGGTATTATTAATAACTGTGCTATTCTATCTCCTGGTGAAATTACTGATATACCCCTTGGAGAACTGGCTATAATTTTTATTTCACCTTCATAATCGGGATCAATTACCCCAGGACTTATGATAAGTCCTTTTAGTGTAGAAGAACTGCGACCCAATAATAAGCCTACTGTTCCTTGGGGAAGAGGCCCTTTTACCCCTGTGGGAATGATTTGAACTCCCATCTCTGGAGTTAGTACTGCTCTGGCGGAGGCGTAGATGTCCAATCCTGTGCTCCCTCTGGTTTGTCTAGCGAAAATGTTTGAATAGAGCTGAATTTACCCTATCTTAACCTGAGTACATAATTTTAAAAAAGTTATATCTCATTCTGCATTGTCTTAGTATTTCAGAAAAAGCATTAATAGTTGTAGTCAGTATCCCTTGATAGCTCCATTAATTATCATCAATTATTCATCCCTTGATTCCTGTTCAGCTATCTTATCTTAGATGAAACTTTCTGGATAATAAGCTCCTTTATTATAGGAATTCTGACTAATCTTTGGATTCCTAATATTTAGCATAATACCTATTTAGCATAATACCTACCACATAGTAGTACTTGATTAATATTATTTAATGCATAATAAGTGCTGTAGTAAGAACTATGTATGACATTTCTGGGAGTTGGGGACATTATGGATTTTTTAAAAGTGTGTTGTTTTCCAATCCCCAATTTCTAACATCCTTGTAATGAACTGTCCTGCTTAACATAAAGTTGTTTGTTGTTAATAAAGCCCACTAAGGGAAGGAATATAGGAATTTCTTAATTTATATTTTGCCTTTTCTGATAGAATTTATTATTAGTTTAGATTTACTTTTTTCAAAATAGCAATTATGGCTAATAATACAGCTGCTTCTCAAGTGAAAGATCCATATCTTAACGCTGACTTTCTACATGGTTTATATTCACTCTTCTATAATTCATGTTAATGAAAGGAAGATTTTATACTGAGTACTTTTTTGGATAAGTATTATGTCTTTAAAAAGTTATTATGGAACATTTATAACATAAAAGTATAAACATTTATAACATAAAAGTATAAAGAATAGTGATGCCAACTTACCAAACATTGGAAGACATAAAAAAATATTCATTTTTAAGGAAATGTACACGTTTAGTACTAGAATTTGAGTGCTGTTTTAGAAAAAAATATTAAATTTCGAGGTTTTTTTTTTCAAGAATTTTGTATTCACTTTATTTTACTTGAAGGAAATTTGCATTTAGCTTTGGCAATGTTCTTATAGATCCTTTGTTGTATGTAATGCTTAATATAATATTAATTTGGTTTCAGTAAAATATCACCTTGAAATAGATTGTTTATTTTTATAGCTAACCTTGCAAAGTGCAATATAGAGAAATTTACAGGAAGTCTAAAACTGACTAATTGTTAATAGAAGTTTTAAGATCTTACAAATAATGAAAACAAGATTAACAAGCCACTAATCCTTTATTCATTTTATCTGTGTTATATCTTATATGTGTTATATCTTATTTATTCTCTGTTCCCTAATCAGTCATAAATACTTTGACCATCTAAGGCATATTATATATGCAACTGTAATAAAATGTTGAAGGAAGTTTTAGTTAAAACTTTGTAGGGGCAGGGGCTGTGGCTCAGCGGTAGCGCACTTGCCTGGCATCTGTGAGGCACTGGGTTTAATTTTCAGCACCTCATATAAATAAATAAATAAAAATAAGGCTCTATCAACAATTAAAAAAAACTTTGTAAATTCATAATAGCTAAACTGTGGGACCAACCTAGATGTCCTTCAGTAGATGAACATGGCATATATACACGATGGAATATTACTCAATAAAAGAGAATAAAATCACGGCATTTGTAAGTAAATGGATGGCATTGGAGAAGATAATGCTAAGTGGAGTTAGCCAATCCCAAAAAACCAAATGCCGAACGTTTTCTCTGATATAAGGTGACTGACTTATAGTGGGGTATGGAGGGGGAGCATGGGTGGAATAGATGAACTCTAAATAGGGCAGTGAGGTGGGAGGGCAAGGAAGGGGACAGGCAGTTAGCAAGGATGATGGAATGTGATGGACATCATTATCCAAAGTACATGTATGAAGACACGAGACCATACTTTAAATACAACCAGAGATATGAAAAATTGTGCTCTATATGTGTAACAAGAATTGTGATGCATTCCACTATCATTTATTTAAAAAAAGAAAAAAGAAAAAACATTGTATAACTGCATATAGCAAATATTTTTTATTATGATGATACATTCTATATGTTGTATGAATGTATGTTTAAATGATAAAATGCATTTTTACTTTCCTTTAATTTGAATATCCAAATCCTCTACCAAATAAGAAATAGTTTTGACAATGCTGTTGCATGCAATAAAGGCAATTACTAGTTCAAACTTTTAAATTGGATGAATTTCTCCTTTTTTTTTTTCCCCTGTGGTATTTCTCCTTTAAAATTTTTTTTGGCTTTCCAGCAGTTCTTGGAAATAGTGCATGAGATGATGTTAGCTCATGAGGAGATGATATTAGCTTTTTTATGTCATTTAAATTTAATCTGCTGTCTAATATCAGTAGGGAGAAAATGCATTATAAAGGCAAACTGATGGTGTTCTCCGTAAATTACTGTATTACCAGTGGTTGGTTATATTTTCAGGGTGAATTCATAGCTGTCAGTGTTTTATTTAATTTTAATAAAATCTTACTCATTTTGATTCTTGAATAGCTTAGGCAGTAGTTTTATAACTGTATATAAATTACATTTTTTTTTGGCCTTTTGATGTTGATCCTCAGAACATATGCCTTTAGGTGATTGTGTTTTTTCTTTCACAAAATTCCTGAGTCATGATTGTTTTTCTCCCTAGTTCTGAATATACTGTAAAATATTTGTAAAATTCTATACTAGCTTTTCCTTAATTCATATTATTAAAATTTAAGGGAAAAAAAGCACTGAAAATAATAAAGCCTCTTTTTTGAGCAGTCTTTCTTTAATATTTAATGATAACTCCAAGATAAAGCTATGGAAAATTGATTTATATTTTAGTTCCATTTCGACAGGGTTAATGTATCCTTTGTAGCACTTCGTAAGTCATAGCATAATCTATTTAAATTTGCATTTAAAATTTCTCAGATATGCTAAAATGCATGCACCAACAATATGTCTCTCATATAGATAACTTGTATATTTTATTCACAGTGGGCTTGGGTTTGCTAATATTTTGTCTGCCCTTGTCTGCTTTTAGGATCAAAGTTAAATTCTTCTTATTGAAGGAATTGGGGATCCATTCATCTCTTTGGGCTTCAGAAAGAATTTGAAAATTCAGTGAAATCTTTAAATCTACTTGGTTCTGGTTTTGGGAGGGGTTGGAAAGCTTTTTTTTTTTCCCCTTTGGTATTTATTTTTAGTTATAGTTGGACCCAATACTTTTATATTATTATTTATTTTTATGTGGTTCTCAGGATCGAACCTGGGGCCTCATATGTGCTAGGTGAGTGCTCTACCACTGATTCCCAGCCCCAGCCCAAGATTTTTATTTAATTTTGGTGGTGTTGGTGGTCAAACCCATGAACTCACCCATGCTAGGTAAGTTCTTCATCTCTGATCTGTATCCACAACCCTAATTTTTGTGTTTTTAAAATATTATAGATCCAATTCAATCTACTTTTCCTTTCATAGTGAAATACTTTAAAATAACTCAGGCATACTCATAAATGTACTTTTATTATTTTTAGTCAGTTTAAGATTCAACTTCAGCCTTACTAATTTATTGGCATAAAGTGTTTACAGTATTATTTTAAGTTTTGTCTTATATGTATTTATGTCGTTGTTTTTATTCCAGGCTTTTTTTGTGTGTGTATGTGTTTGTCTTTTTCCTGTTTGGTTATTAATATTGTTAAATATTTGCCTACTTTATAACTTTTTAAAAACTGCCTTTTGGACTTCATGTTTGATGCCATTTTTGTTGGATTATAAATAGTTTGACAGATTTTTTTTTTATCTGACTCTCAGTGAGTATTATAGATTTAGGTTTAAGTTAAAGGATCAGACATTATACTTTCTTGGAATATCATTTTTCCTCTTAATTCTGGGATCTCTAGTTTAAGAGAAAGGAAATGATGATCATAGAACATTGGTTCATTTTCTTCATGGGATTTACTAACTGCCTAATGGTTAATTACCTATATTTTAAAAATAAAATGCTTTTAGCTGAGGAATATATTCAAACTTAATATTTCTTTGTCTTCAGGTTTGTGATAACTTTGTAAAGAAATATAGTTTCCTTTCTTAAGTGTTTTGCCTTTTCTACTCCTACAACTTTATGCCTTTGTATTTAATATCCTATTCTTTGTATGCATAGGGCTTTGTTAATATTTAATGTTATTAGAGATTCATCTGAATTTTTATAATAGTTATGACTAAGATTATGGTTGTTTACTGTATAATAAGAAAGAAGCTCACTTAAAGAAGACGCAGGTTTCAAACAGAAGCTATGTACATTCCTGCTCAGATTCCTGCTTCTTTCATGAACCTAGAGTTGCTAACCCTGCTGACCATGGTACACTAAAGGAAAGGGAGCTTCACTTAATAGGGTGAGGAGTATACAGGGAATAATTCTCAAGTCCAGCAGTGTGTATAAGCTCAGAAACTGCTAATGTGTCCTGTGCTTGTTACACCCCAAAACTCTATCTGCCATGAGGCAGAGGACCACTTCAACAGAAATTAGGCATGAGTATTAACATAGTGAAAGGTTCTTAAATATTAAGTTTAAATTATATCTTGATTTTTAACAAATCAGCCACTTCTGACTCTTTAGGAATACAGTGTTGCATGAAATACAGTGCATCTTATGCAGTCTTGTGTACATTTTTGTAAAAATGACTCTTATAATAAGAGTGACTCAATAAAATAATGGCCTCCCAAATTGGTATTGCCTCTGTTTTAATTTTTTACCTCTATCTTTTATCTCCAAGTTTTATTTTACTGTTTTAAACACAGATTTAAAGGGTAAAAATGTTTCTAATAGCAGATATACATAGGAATGGCATGTGACCAAATTCTCATAAAACAGTTGTCAGAATTAGGTAGATTATATTCATCTAACTTCAGTTATATGTGTATTTTTGTTGTTCTTCAGCATATGTCCAATCCTAGGGTGGTAATTACTTTTCTCTACTGGAGATTGTTGATGTCTCCAGAAAAAGTCTCATTTAAATTGATGAAGTTACTCTGTATAAAAATCTGTCAAAATCAAAGATCTGTATTACTTTAGATTGCTTTGTCCAACACTAAAACTTATTTATTTTAAAAACCCAATGAAATTGTTGACAGGAAGCTATCTGACCTATGGAAATGGCCCATTTAAACTTGACTGTAGTTGAGATTTTAAAAGTGCCTTTCAACATATTTTTTGTTGTTGTTGAGTCAGGTCTCATTTTTGTTAACATGGAGATAATCAGTGGCAAAAATAATTTAAAATAGTAGATTATGTAATGGTTTTAACTAAGATATATTTACTACTTGTGACTTAAATATGGATGATAATCTTTATAATTACAGTTTATTCAAACAAAATAAGATTCCTTTTCAAGGGAACTAGAAAGAAAACTGTGTTGCTTGCTTGAGAGATTTGATAAAAATTTCCCTTTGCATAGTTTCTCATTTCTAAATTGAATTAAGATGTTCATGTTTCTTGTCCCAATGTCCAATTGTCTCTGCTAAGAAAAACAGAAGATGTTTTTAATCAGTTAATTCATAACTTTCCTTTTTTATTTGATTTGTGGAGTAGTGGGAGGTAGTCTTTTTCTTACTTATGTAAAAGTAATTATCATGGAACTTATGAGAGCCAAGTTTATTAAACTTTTAAGTATAAATTGATATGAAGTTGTTTTGATACCAAAATTCTCGGTCACTTCATATTTAGTTGTATTTCTATTGTAGTTTCAAGTTACAAAATCTCTGTATTCTTTTTTTCTTTGATAGATACACACAAATCCATGTTTTTATCAGTCTTCTGAGAAAAGCCAACCCTTACCAATGAAGACAAATCTATGGCGCTGGTTGAATCCTGGAGATAGTTTTTCTTTGTTAGTTGACAAGTACATTTTTCGTGTTTTTGCTACACAATCGGAAACAGACATGGAATGCACATTGCGGTAAGACTGCATGGTGAAATGAGAGTTAGTAATAATAGTTGTAATTCTCAGTTATTGCAGAAGCCATTCTGTGCTCTGATTTAGAGCTATAGTAGCTACATAATTTTGTGTGTGTATGTGTGTGTGTGTGTGTGTGTGTGTATGCATGTGCATTTCTAGAAAATATTTGACTTTAGAAACTGAGGAACTCATTATGCCTCAATAATGATTAATCCCATATGTGGTATCTTTCACCTTTATAATCAGAATGTATTTTCCATTCAGTAGTAACCAGGATAGTTAATTTGAAATTGACTATATTTTCCTCGTTTTTTTAGCTTTCTAAAGTTTATTAAGGTATTAACCTTTTAGACATAGTTGTATCTGTTTTTATAAAAATAACAGAAAATACAGAATAGGGAAATGAGGTATTAGAATAAACATACTGATAATCTGGTATAAAGTTAAAATTCAAACACTAGTGTTTTTGAGCCAGTCATTGGAAGATTATTTGATTTTATTTTAGCTTCTATAAGCTAAACTTTATAAGCTAAACTTAGACCTGTAGAAGTAAATGAACAAAATTATACAGAGTATATTCTTTAATTGCAATCTTAACTCAGAAATCAATAACAATAAGATATATAAAAATCTTCACATATTTTAAAATTTGCTTATTTCTAAATAATTCCTGATCAAAGAAATAAGTCACAAAGGAAATCGTAAAACATTTTGAACAGTGATAACTGGAAACAGTATAAAAACTTGTGAGATGCAGTTTAGTTCTTAGACAAGAAAGATATAAAACTTATACTTTAAAAAGATAGAAGGAGCAAATTAATCCCAAAGTAAGTAGGAAAAAAAAAGTGAACTATACAAGATTGAAAGTCAATATAATAGAAAATAGACAAAAAGAAGACCACCAAAATCATAAGTGAGTTATTTAAAAAATTAATAAAATTGGTGAACTCTTAGTAGGGCTTATTAAGTGGGAAAACCCAAATTATCCATATCAGGAATAGAAGAGTATCATTATTAATACTGCAGACCTTAAAAGAAAAGCAAAGAAATATTCAAAACTATGTCAATAAACTTGGCCATTTAAATGAATTGATATATTTCTTGAAAAATAAAACTTACCAAAATGGATACAGGAAGGAAAAAAATTCTGATAAATCCTAGACCATTAAAAAAATTAAATTGTTAATTTAAGGATTTCCCACAAGGAATATCACTAGCAAATCCTGTTAAACTTACAAGGCAGAAACAATGACAATATTACATCTTTTTTTTTTTTCCCCCAAAATAGATTACACACTTCCTAACTTGCTTTTTGGAGCTTCCCTAATTCTCATACCAAAATCAAACAAGACTTTACAAAGAAATAAAGCAAGAACTAAAGACCAACATTTCTCATAACAAAATATTTACAAACCAAATCCAGAAATAAGTAAAAAGAATGATACACTATGACCTAAATACAAGAGCTAACACTATATAAGTCCTAGGAAAAACATAGATATAAATCTTTGCAGCCTTGGCGTCTTAGATATAATACCAAAAAGCACAAGCTTGTAAGGAAAAAGTAGATAATTGGACTTCATCATATTTAAAAACTTCTGTTTCTAAGGACACCATCAAGAAAGTAAAAAGGCACCAAACGAATGAGAGGAAATAACTGTAAATCATGTCTCACAATTTATTTATACTCAGAATAGCTAATTTTTTTATAATTCAACAACACAAAGACAACCCAATATAAAAATGCATATCTGATTTGAACAATATTTTTAAATAAGAACATGAAAAGATGTTCAATATCATGAGTTATAGGGTAATTCAATTAAAACCACAGTGAGATACTACTTCATATCTACTAGGAAGGCCTTACTCAAAAAGATATTAACAAATGTTAAGAATGTGGAAAAACTAGGAACTCATATATTGTGATGGGATTGCAAAATGGTACATCTTCCTTGGAACATATTTTTGATAGTTCCTCAGCATTTTAAACACAGAATAACCTGTTCTAGGTTTGTAACTAAAAGAATTGAAAACAAGTCTATTCAAAGACTTTACATGGATGTTCATAGCAACATTATGCATAATAATCAAAAAGTGGGTAAAAACCCATATGTCTATCAGCTGTTGAATTGATTTCAAATGCAGAATATTCATAGAGTAGAATATTGTTTCTGCCATTGAATATGATTCCTGTCCAGGTACAGTGGTGCATGCCTGTAATCCCAGCAACTCGGGAGGCTGAGCAGGATCACAAGTTCAAAGCCAGCCTCAGCAAATTAGTGAGGCCCTGTCTCAAAATAAAAAATTAAAAAAAAAAAAAGGGCTGTGGATGTGATGTGACTCAGTGTTAAGTTCCCCTGGATTCAGTCATCCCTGGTACCAAAAAAAAAGCAAGTCTGCTTTTAAAGATTATTCTTTGCGTAAGAAATACTAAAACAAACAAAACAAGCCAATTATTAATTGGATTCTTCTCAGCTAGACACATTTATAAAATCTTCCATCTTCATTTTTTTGGAGTTCACATTTATTGGTGCATAGTTTACATGCAGAATCGACTCTTTTAAAATGTACGATTCAGTGCACTTTGGCAAATATATATAGTCATGTTAAGTACCACTGCAAAAAGATAACACTCTTGTTCTCCCAAAAGGTCCATTTTGCTTCTTGTTAGTCCCTTCATTCTACCTCCAGTCCCTGTCAACTGCTGATATGATTTCTGTACATGTAGCTTTATTTTATGATATCCTTTAAATTGAAGCATACAATATGCTTTTTAAATAATAACTCAACAACTGTGGATGATCCTAATACACTTTGCAGAGAATATGAATTAAGTAGTTCAGTGAGTATGTTCCCCATGTGACTGTGGGTACTCCTGTGTAAGGACATTTAGCTTCTAGTTGTACTATAAGTTTGAGGAGATTTCACAGGTGGTGATACTGGCCAGAATTCTGGTAGCAGTTGTGTAAACCCAAATTCAAGATTTTATTAATTATTTTTCTAGGAACCTATCTAGCTTAGATGATGGTCTTAAAGTTTACATTATCTCTGTAGATACAGGGTGGTGATCTTAACTTTTATCTGGGAAAATACAAAGAATAAATAAATAGCTCTTAAGCCTGGAGAGAGATGATTGGCACACATTTCATAAATCACTATGGTTTTAAGGCCCATGATTTGGAAAGAATGATTTATTTCATGGCAATATGGATGGCAGAAGATAAAGAACATATTCTATGTATTTTATTCTATTATATTATAATCTTTTTTTTTTAATTTTTGCTAAATTTGAGAAAAGGAGCACAACAATGACATGGTCTCTGGCAGAAGTGTTTTAAATGATTAATAAACAAATTTCTATTTTATTTTATAGAAATAGCCAAATGCTTGAGGAAGATAATATATTGAATGAAGCACCAAAATCTCCTGTGACTAGTTTGCCTGATAAGACAACTGGCACCTCACAGCTAGAAAGAAGCACAGAACTAGCCAAGACCCAGACTACTACCACTAATAGTGTGGTAAGAAATTTCAAATAGCATCACTCATAATATGTTCTTTAAGTTATTTTGAGGAGACAAAAGACAACTAAAATTAGGCTTATTCTAACAGTCTTGCTAGCATTGATTTGTTTTGCTGTTATATTAAGCTTTAGAGAATGTCACACTATAATGACATTTCTACTGATAGATATGATGAATTTCTGGAAGAAATTTAATGCAATCCACAGTTGTAGATGAATATTTTTATGGTAGTGTTTTTGCAAAGTAAATAATTTTACAAACTCTTAATGATGCGTGATTGTCTTTAGGGGTTAATGGAATAGGTGTCTTTTTAGTCTTTCCTAGGTGAATGTAGAGACTTCAGTAAGCAACAGTCAAACCCTGCCCAGAGGAAAAGAGTTCTTCCAGCTTGGATGTTAGCAGAGAATTTAAGTGATCAAAACCTTTCAGCATCTGTCATCAGTGGAGGTAGGTTTTTGTTTCTGCTAATGCTGACTTTAAGGAAAATATCAAACAGATTTAGAAAGTTTTTCTGAAAAAATAGAGTAGTGGTTGTGTCAGTATAGCTTAACCTAAGAATTTTTTAGGTGTACATAGACTCTAATTTAAAACACAAGATATTATCTTATGCCATGTATCAAATATTATCCTAATGATTATTTATATTTCATCTAACAAGCAGTATTATGTGCCAGATTTAGGATATTAATATAGATTTTCAAATTAACTTATTGGTTTCACATCTAAGATAAAATGTGAGTACAATAAAAAGCATTTAAAATTAGTGTCATTAATTTTTTTTTTTTTTGTACCAGAGATTGAACCCAGGGGTGATTAACCACTGATCCACATTCCCAGCCTGTTTTTTATTTTTTATTTTGAGACAGGGTCTTGCTAAGTTGTTCAGGGCTTTGTTAAGAGACTGGCTTTGAATTTGCGATCCTCTGCCTCAGCCTCCCAAGTTTCTGAGATTACATTAATTGAATTTTTAAAAAGCCAAATGCACAATGTCTTTGACAGGAGATTTTAAAAAGGTGTGACCTCTCTTGTAGTATAGCTCATTGTCATGATAGGTATCACAATAATGTATGTTTTCTGCTGAGTATTCCCATTGCTCCAGTTCTGTCTGTTTACCAGGAAATGCTGTAAAGTCATTCTTCTTCATGGCTGAGTAATACTCCATCATGTGAATATACCACATTTTCTTTATCCATTCATCTGTTGAAGGACACCTACGTTGACTCCATAACTTGGCTGTTGTGAATTGAGCTGCTATAAACATTGATGTGGCTGCATTGATGTGGCTGAAGTATGCTGATTTTAAATCTTTTGGATTTATACTGAAGGGTGAGATAGCCAAGTCATATGGTGGTTCCATTCAAGTTTTCTGAAAACCTGACTCAGTACAAAATGAAAACATGGGGCCTATTCAACTGTTTTGGGGTTGGCGTGTACCTTAATAGTAGACTACATAGCCAAGTTTGATCTCCAGACCACAAAAAGAAAAAAAAGGATTTATTTCCTTTTTATTGTTGCATAATAATTAAACATAGTAGTGGGATTTGTGGTTACATAGTTATACACGCACATAATAGAACGGTATAGTTTGGTTAATGTCATTTCTCAGTACTTCTCATTTCTCTCCACTTCTCCATGATTCCTTTTCTCTGCCATATGGGCTCTCTTCTATTTTCATAAGATTCCTGCCCTACCTCAATATATGTGCGCCTTTCTCATATGTTTTTCACATATGAGAAAAAACATTTGACCCTTGACTTTTTGAGTTTGGCTTATTTCACTTAGCATGATTTACTCCAGTTCCATTCATTTCCCATAAATGACATACTTTCATTCTTCTTTTTAGCTGAATAAAATTCTATTGTGCTTCATGAGACCCTAAGTTACTTAGAGAGTTCCTGTCTTTAAATAAAAAATTTTAAAAAGGCTGGGGATCATCCTCAGTATCTCAGTGGTTAAATGCCCCTAGATTTAATCCCTGGTATAAAAAAAATTCTATTGTGCATATATATTCTTTATCTATTCATCTGGTGATAGCTATTGTGCTGCTGTAAATATGGGTATGTATGGATCACTATAGTATATTGACTTTAGGATAAGTACCAAGCAGTAGTATAGCTGGGTCACATGATGGTTCCATTCCTAGTCTTTGAAGAACATCCATACTGTTTCCAAGTGTTTGTACTGATTTACAATCATCTTTTATAATGTCTTGACCATATTTCTAATAACTACATTAAAGTGTGTGTCTTTGTGCAACTCTTTGGTTATCTCAGGTTAATTTTCTATTGACTGCTTTTTAAATATTATATGGATCATATTTTTTTTGTATATTCTGTAGCTAGTGATTTTCTGTTGGATATTGGTGATATGAATAATAGATTATCAAGGCTCTTGATTTCATTATGTTTTCCTAAGGAAGTAGTTCTAATAGGCAGTTAACCTGGCTGGAGTCAGATCTTAGTCTCTTGTTTCCCCTGATGTGGACAGCAACTATAGTCTCTCTACTTAGTTCTTTTGGTTTCCAACTGTGACTTTTTCCCTGGATTCCTGGGGTTTCTTCCATGAACATTTATAGTCAGCAAAGGATTTGGGTCATTTTTATTTGTAGAATTTTGTTCTTGCTGTTGCCTCCACTGCTGCTGCCTCCTCCTCCTCCTCCCCCTCCCCCTTCCTCTTCTTTCTCCTTCCATCTACTCCTTTCCCTCCTCCTTTGCCCTAGGGATTGAACCCATGGTACTGAGTTGTCCTTGTTATTTTATTTTGAAACAGGGTCACTGCCGCATTCTGGCTGGGCACAAAATCACGAGCCACTCAAACAGGAACAAATTTTATTTTTGAAACTCCCGCCAATGCCCTGTAAGCTCCCGGGAAATATGCTGACCCACGGCGTTCTCCCAGACCGGCAACAGGAAATCCCTCCTCCGGAATTTCCTCCTACCGCACTTCCCCAACCAATAGGAACTCTCCAGGAGTCCAGTAGCAGGCCAAGGTGGACAGCAGGGGTCTAATATCCATATGAATGCAGATCTTAACATAATCATATCATCTCAATGGCTTGCTGGCGGTCACCTTTCTACCAAAAATGCCATGCATCATACTACTTGGCTATGGCTCTTAGCAGGTCACATCCAGTCCTTGTTAATTTATTTCGAGGCAGTGTCTTGCTGTGTTGCTGAGACTGGCCTTGAACTTGCAATCCTCCTGCCTCAGCCTGCTGGGATTTTGGAGATGCACTATGCCCCTTTTGGGCTCCCTTTCTTCTGGGATTTTATTCCTCACTTTCTGTCTTTTCTACTAACCTCAAACCAGACTGAAGCTTTCTACATTACTTGTGAATTGGGAAATACCTTCAGGAAAACAGAAATTCAAAAGTTGTAGTTAATTTTTCAAAGTTAGATTCTTCTCTGCCTGTCTTTTTGTTTACTATCCAATGCCTTCATATAGTTGTTCCTTTTAATATTTTTGTCCTGAATTTATAATCTTTTATTTGATTTGATTAGTTCAATTAAGATATTCTGTCAATTTTATTTTGAACATTATCTTTTATAAATTATAGTAGAAATTAGTACCTTTTTAAAGAGGGAATATTACTGTCCTCAATGATTCTCATATTCAGTAGTCATGGAATTCTTTGAAAATTTTTGATCAAATGTACAATGTACAGAATATACCTTCTTCAATGCTAGTTGGATTAGAGTAGGATCATAAGAGTAGGTTATACATTGTATGTTGAAGGGGATGTGGTTTAATCTGAAGAATTCTCAAAACTAAATCAAAGAGTTTCCTGATAAAGAGTTTTATTTTAGTATAATGGTTATTATCCCCTCCATAGTCATTTCATGTGGAAAATATTTTTATCAGTAACATTACTTATTAAACATGATCCTCACTTTGTAGAAAGGAAAATGAGGGCTGGTAGTGGGAAGGAGCGGGTACTTTCCCTCAGTAGAACAATTTCTCTCCAATAGAAAGAGTAAGTTTTCTTGACCAAAAGTTATATCAACGCAAACTACCTTCCTAAGTACAAATCTTTTTATTTAAGAGTTGTTTATACTATAGTTGCTTTTATGTTATCACTTTTAGATTGCTTATAATAGTTCAAAATATGTTTTGCTTCAAATAACCAGCTATTATATTAACTTTCATTTGACAGATACACCATATAAAATGTGAATTGCCTTTTTGGGCACTTCACCTTGAAAATACAAATGACAGTTATCTGACATTGATCAGGACTGGAATATTACATGGCACTCAATGCACCAAAATGCTAAAGCTTCAAAATAAGATCTGAAAGTTTTTGGATTCAAGCCTATCTTCATATAAACTTAAATTTTGGTAAAAGTACATACAAGAGCAAAGTTAGGTTCCTTAATACCTTTAATGGAGTTAAGAAGTATACAAATTTAGAAGAGGAAAAATTAAGAAGTATAAACAGTTGTGTACTTGAATTCTGATAATTAAAAATTAATATAATTAGACATTTCTATTGCATAGCTTTTAAAATTGTTTTATTCACCTAAGTAACTAATGACCTGCATCAATAAACCATTGCTAGATATTTAAAAAATCATCTTCCAGGACACCTTTTAGGCTCATTAATATGTGTGCAACTTCTGTCTTTTGTACCTGTAGTACTGTACCATGGACATTGACATTTACTTAGATTGTCTAAAACCAACTTGATATTTTGAAATCTTTTGAGTACTTAGGATCAGGACAGATAATGTTAACTGATGATTAATGACTTATCCAAGATCAAGTAATAAATGCCAGAGCTGTAACTGAGACCTATCTCTTTCTGACTGTAAAGCCCATGTTCTAAACATGTCACTGTATAGCCACTTACGTTTACTTTCTGAATGTCCTGGTTTGGTTTGTTTGTTTTTTATATGTTCTTACATTTGGTTTGTTTGTTTTTGATATGTTCTTTAACTCTTGGCTGGTATTGATTCTGATAAACACTCATGCTATTCTTAGGTTGTTTTATTTTTACTTTTTTTCATGAATAACTTCAATTTTTTTGAAAAAAAAATTTGGCATAGAAATAATGGTGCATTTTTCATGTGTTAATATAATTAATGTTTGTGGGCAGCCAATCTGAATGATTTTGCATTCTCTTTCCCTGAGCTGGAGAGGCTCTGACTGTCACTACATCTCATAGTGACCTGGACATTGCCCTAGTCCTGGAGATTGAGGACATGTCTTCACACATAGGCGTGTCGCTCCATGGATAGAGCTATGCTCACCTGTTCCTTTGTGATATTATCCCTTTACTCTGTTTGGGTTAGAATGTTCCATGAAAACGCCCTGTGTGTGTTTACTTCTCTTGCTCTGCTTTTGAGTGTGGCCTTCCTAGATATCAGTCAACCTGCTGATAGCAGATATCTCAAAGCTAGACTCACCCCCTGAAACCTGACCTCTTGTTTCATTTGAATGGCTTCTCCTCAGTAAAAGGGTTCAGTACATGCTTGCTTGCTGTCTTTCTTTCTGTGGACCCTTAAGGTCAGAGGAGCCATCACAGGATCCCCAAAGAAAAAGGTATCTCTGTTTCTTCTGTCTCTTGTATGGTTATTTTGCACAGCCCAGTTCTCCTGGAGTGACCTTGAGTGCTTTTATCACTAGGAACACGACAAATGTTGTTGGTAGATTTCTTAATATTATATCATGTCTATGTTTCCAGAGTAAATTCAACCTTGTCATGATGGCTTCTTATTTTTATACTCCGTTAGATTAAATTTGCTAATATCTGGTATAGGACATCTCTATATTTATAAATACATCAGTATTTTTCTTCATGCTATAAATGGCAAATTTTAACATTAGAGTCATGTCAGCTTTGTATAAAATGAATTAAGTTTTTTTTTGTATTTTTGTAGGGGCACTTTGAATACCTTTTCTTTGGAATTCCCCTATATTGCTATCTGGGCTGGATACCTGCTTTTAGTAATTGTTAGTTATGACAGGAATAGAAGTTAGACCACTAGAAAGAATGAAACACTCAGAGACAAATCAAAATAGATACATTTAATATAAAAATTATCTGCTAAAACTGGTGAGGAAGGGATACATTATTCAATAAATGCTTGGGGGAAATAATCTATTTGGGACAAAGTAATATTAGATCCCTACTTATACCATATTCAGAGATAGAGTCTATTGAATTAATAATGTCAACATAAAACTTAAAATTGTTAATGCATTTGATGTAAATATGGGAAATATTTTTAATAGTTCTGAAGACTTCCAGAAGATGATAGGGAACCTAGAACCATAAAGGAAAAATTGACAGATTTATATTTTAAAAATATTTGCATGCAAAAACTTACTCAGAGGCATATAATGGACTGGTAAACAATATACTGGGAGATATTACCTGTCATACTTAGAAAAGATTGAAGATTAAAAAAATTGTCTATAATAAAAAATATTATACTCAATAGAAATTTTGCATATTGTATGTGATGTATTATAGAATAATAAATACTAATTGTTAATAAACATATGACTCTACTATTAGGTAAGTATAAATAGAAACATACAATTGTAATTTCTTATTTATTAACTCATCAAAATCTATTGCTGGCAGAATGGGTATTATTGAACATTGTTCATAAAAGTATAAATTAGTATAGACTTTTAACATCATCTGCCAGTATCTCTTTCAGTTTTTAAATGTACCACACATTTTGACCCAGAAGTTGTAGTTCTAGGAATTTATATTACAAAAAGAACAGCACTTAAACTTTTAGTCCTATATGTGTTTATATATTTGTATTTTTAAATATATTTGCTTAAACTTAGAAAAAAAAGTTGAGAAGACTACTAATTACTAACAGGTTGTTATAACTGATTTCTCTGGAGGGTAAGAGAGTGGATGGAAGTTTTTTTGGTACTGGGGATTGAACCTAGAGTCACATAATCACTGAGCCACAACCCTAACCCCTTTTTTGTTTTTTTTTGAGATGGGTTCTTGTGAAGTTGCTCAGAGTCTTTTTTTAAAATTATTATTAGTTGTTCAAAACATTACAAAGCTCTTGACATATCATATTTCATACATTTGATTCAAGCGGATTATGAACTCCCATTTTTACCCCATATACATATTGCAGATTCACATCGGTTACACATCCACTTTTTTACCTACTGCCATACTAGTGTATGTTGTATTCTGCTGCCTTTCCTATCCTCTACTATCCCCCCTCCACTCCCCTCCCTTCCCTTCCCTTCTTCTCTCCCTACCCCATCTACTGTAATTCATTTCTCTCTCTTGTTTTTTTTCCCCTTTCCCCTCACTTCCTCTTATATGTAATTTTGTATAACAATGAGGGTCTCCTTCCTTTACCATGCAATTTCCCTTCTCTCTCTCTTTCCCTGCCCCCCTCTCGTCCCTGTTTAATGGTGGTCTTCTTCTCATGCTCTTCCTCCCTATTCTGTTCTTAGTTGCTCTCCTTATATCAAAGATGACATTTGGCATTTGTTTTTTAGGGATTGGCTAGCCTCACTTAGCATAATCTGCTCTAATGCCATCCATTTCCCTGCAAATTCCATGATTTTGTCATTTTTTAGTGCAGAGTAATACTCCATTGTGTATAAATGCCACATTTTTTTTTATCCATTCATCTATTGAAGGGCATCTAGGTTGGTTCCACAGTCTAGCTATTGTGAATTGTGCTGCTATGAACATCGTTGTAGCAATATCCCTATAGTACGCTCTTTTAAGGTCTTTAGGGAATAGTCCAAGAAGGGGAATAGCTGGGTCAAATGGTGGTTCCATTTCCAGCTTTCCCAGGAATCTCCATACTGCTTTCCAAATTGGCCGCACCAATTTGCAGCCCCACCAGCAATGTACAAGTGTACCCTTTTCCCCACATCCTCGCCAGCACTTGTTGCTGTTTGACTTCATAATGGCTGCCAATCTTACTGGAGTGAGATGGTATCTTAGGGTGGTTTTGATTTGCATTTCTCTGACTGCTAGAGATGGTGAGCATTTTTTCATGTACTTGTTGATTGATTGTATGTCCTCCTCTGAGAAGTGTCTGTTCAGGTCTTTGGCCCATTTGTTGATTGGGTTATTTGTTTTCTTATTGTTTAATTTTTTGAGTTCTTTGTATACTCTGGATATTAGGGCTCTATCTGAAGTGTGAGGAGTAAAAATTTGTTCCCATGATGTAGGCTCCCTATTTACCTCTTTTATTGTTTCTCTTGCTGAGAGAAAACTTTTCAGTTTAAGTAAGTCCCATTTGTTGATTTTTGTTATCAACTTTTGTGCTATGGGTGTCCTATTAAGGAATTTGGAGCCCGACCCTACAATATGTAGATCGGAGCCAACTTTTTCTTCTATCAGACGCAGAGTCTCTGATTTGATATCTAGCTCCTTGATCCACTTTGAGTTAACTTTTGTGCATGGCGAGAGGAGGGGATTCAGTTTCATTTTGTTGCATATGGATTTCCAGTTTTCCCAGCACCATTTGTTGAAGATGCTATCCTCCCTCCATTGCATGCTTTTAGCTCCTTTATCAAATATAAGATAGTTGTAGCTTTGTGGATTAGTCTCTGTGTCCTCTATTCTGTACCATTGGTCCACCCTCCTGTTTTGGTACCAGTACCATGCTGTTTTTGTTACTATTGCTCTGTAATATAGTTTTAAGTCTGGTATCGCTATACCGCCTGATTCGCACTTCCTGCTTAGAATTGCTTTTGCTATTCTGGGTCTTTTATTTTTCCATATGAATTTCATGATTGCTTTATCCATTTCTACAAGAAATGCCGTTGGGATTTTGATTGGCATTGCATTAAACCTATAGAGAACTTTTGGTAATATCGCCATTTTGATGATGTTAGTTCTGCCTATCCATGAACAGGGTATATTTTTCCATCTTCTAAGATCTTCTTCTACTTCTCTTTTTAGGGTTTTGTAGTTTTCATTATATAAATCTTTCACCTCTTTTGTTAGGTTGATTCCCAAGTATTTTATTTTTTTTGAGGATATTGTGAATGGAGTGTTTTTCCTCATTTCCGTTTCAGAAGTTTTGTCGCTGATATACAGAAATGCCTTTGATTTATGCGTGTTGATTTTATATCCTGCCACTTTGCTGAATTCATTTATTAGTTCTAGTAGTTTTTTTGTAGACCCTTTTGGGTCTTCTAGGTATAGAATCATGTCATCTGCAAATAGTGATAATTTAAGTTCTTCCTTTCCTATTTTTATGCCTTTAATTTCTTTCGTCTGTCTAATTGCTCTGGCCAGTGTTTCGAGAACTATATTGAATAGAAGTGGTGATAGAGGGCATCCCTGTCTTGTTCCAGATTTTAGGGGGAATGCCTTCAATTTTTCTCCATTGAGAATGATGCTAGCCTGAGGCTTAGCATAGATAGCTTTTACAATGTCGAGGTAAGTTCCTGTTATCCCTAGTTTTTCTAATGTTTTGAACATAAAGGGATGCTGTACTTTGTCGAATGCTTTTTCTGCGTCTATTGAGATGATCATATGGTTCTTATTTTTAAGTCTATTGATGTGGTGAATAACATTTATTGATTTCCGTATATTGAACCATCCTTGCATCCCAGGGATGAATCCTACTTGATCATGGTGCACAATTTTTTTGATGTGCCTTTGTATCCGATTCGCCAGAATTTTATTGAGGATTTTTGCATCTAGGTTCATCAGAGATATTGGTCTGTAGTTTTCTTTCTTTGAGGTGTCTTTGTCTGGTTTCGGAATCAGGGTGATGTTGGCCTCATAGAATGAATTTGGCAGAGCTCCTTCTTTTTCTATTTCCTGAAATAACTTGAAAAGTATTGGTATTAATTCTTCCTTAAAGGTTTTGTAAAACTCCGCTGTATACCCATCCGGTCCTGGGCTTTTCTTGGTTGGAAGTCTTTTGATTGCTTCTTCTATTTCATCTATTGTTATTGGTCTGTTTAAGTTGTGAGTATCCTCCTGACTCAGTCTGGGCAAATCATATGACTTAAGGAATTTATCGATGTCTTCACTATCTTCTATTTTATTGGAATATAGGTTTTCAAAATAATTTCTAATTGTCTTCTGTATTTCTGTAGCGTCTGTTGTGATATTGCCTTTTTCATCCCGTATGTTAGTAATTTGAGTTCTCTCTCTTCTTCTCTTCGTTAGCATGGCTAAGGGTCTGTCGATCTTATTTATTTTTTCAAAGAACCAACTTTTAGTTTTGTTAATTTTTTCAATAGTTTCTTTTGTTTCAATTTCGTTGATTTCCGCTCTGATTTTAATTATTTCTTGCCTTCTGCTACATTTGCTGTTGTTTTGCTCTTCCTTTTCTAGGGCTTTGAGATGAAGTGTGAGCTCATTTATTTGTTGGTTTTTCCTTTTTTTGAGGAATGACCTCCAAGCGATGAATTTCCCTCTTAAAACTGCTTTCATTGTGTCCCATAGATTCCGATATGTTGTGTCTGTATTTTCATTTATCTCTAAGAATTTTTTGATTTCCTCCTTTATGTCTTCTGTAACCCATTGATCATTCAGTAACATATTGTTCATTTTCCATGTGATGTAGGATTTTTCCTTCCTTCTTTTATCATTGATTTCCAGTTTCATTCCATTATGATCAGATAAAATGCATGGTATTATCTCCACCCCTGTATATTTACTGAGGGTTGCCCTATGGCATAATATATGGTCTATTTTTGATAAGGATCCATGTGCTACTAAGAAAAAAGTATATCCACTTGATGATGGTTGATATATTCTATATATGTCAGTTAAGTCTAGGTTATTGATTGTGATATTGAGTTCTATAGTTTTTTATTCAACTTTGGTTTGGAGGATCTGTCCAGTGGTGAGAGAGGTGTGTTGAAGTCACCCATAATTATTGTGTTGTGGTCTATTTGATTCTTGAACTTGAGGAGAGTTTGTTTTATGAACGTCGCAGTACCATTATTTGGTGCATAAATATTGATAATTGTTATGTCTTGTTGGTGAATGGTTCCTTTTAACAGTATATAATGTCCTTCCTTATCCCTTTTGATTAACTTAGTTTTGAAGTCGATTTTATTCTATATGAAGATGGCCACCCCTGCTTGCTTACGAGGACTGTGTGTGTGGTATGTTTTTTCCCAACCTTTCACCTTCAGCCTGTGTATGTCTTTTCCAATCAAATGTGTCTCCTGGAGGCAGCATATTGTTGGATTTGTTTTTTTAATCCATGTTACCAGTCTATGACGCTTTATTGGTGAGTTTAAGCCATTTACGTTTAGAGTTTATTGTTGATATATGGTTTGTACTTCCAGCCATGTTTGATTATTTATCTTTTTTTTTTTTAATTTGGTGTTTCTCCCCATGATTAGCTCCTCCCCCCGGCTTTACTGAGGTACTTCCCAGTGTTGGTTTTGGTTATTGTTTTTCATTTCTTCCTCGTGTACTGTTTTGCTCAAGATGCTTTGCAGTGCTGGTTTTCTGGCTGCAGATTCTTTTAACTTTTCTTTATTATGAAAGATTTTTATTTCGTTGTCATACCTGAAGCTTAATTTTGCTGGATATAAAATTCTTGGTTGGCATCCATTGTCTTTCAGTGTTTGAAATACGTTGTCCCAGGATCTTCTCGCTTTCAGCGTCTGTGATGAAAAATCCGTTGTTAACCTTATTGGCTTACTCCTGAATGTAATCTGCCTCCTTTCTCTTGTAGCTTTTAATATTTTCTGTTTGTTCTGTATATTGGATATCTTCATAACAATGTGTCTTGGCATTGGTCTATTGTGATTTTGTATGCTCGGTGTCCTGTATGCATCTACAATTTGTACATCCATTTCCTTTTTTATATCTGGAAAGTTTTCTATAATTATTTCATTCAACAGGTTGTTCATTCCCTTGGTTTGACCCTCTATACATTCCTCTATCCTGATGGCTGTTAAGTTTGGTTTTTTTATGTTATCCCATATCTTGGATGTTTTTCTCGTGATTTTTTTACCAGCCTTTCTGAGTTGGCTAGACTCTTTAAGATGATATATTTTGTCTTCATTATCTGACGTTCTGGCTTCTACTTGCTTCACTCTGTTAGTGATACTCTCATTTGAGTTTTTAATTTGGTTTATAATTTCCTTCATTTCTAGAATTATTGTTTGATTTTTTTTTGTAATCTCTATCTCCTGATAAAGATGCTTATTTGCTTCTTTTATCTGTTTATGTAATTCATTTTCAATGTGTTCTTTCATTGTTTGAATTTGCTGTCTCATATCCTCTTTAAGATTCCATTCCATCTGTCTAAGGTATTCCTTGAGTTCTTTATTTGACCATTTTTCTGATGCCTCTAGGTCCTCCTGAATATTTAGGCTGTCCTGCATTGTTTGTACTCATTTTCTTCCTTGCTTTTTCATGCTGCTCATGTTACTTCTTGTTCTGTTTGACTGCCGAGTTACTGTTTACTCCTATAAATTTATTTGGTTTTGTGTGTCTCTGGGGTCTCTCTTTTGTGATGAGAGGCTATGACTAGAGATGATGAGTTTTGTTGCACTTTAATGCAGATTCATTTGTTTCCTAAACTGTGTATGGATTCTGATGGCATATAGCGGTCTGCGGTTTGGTCTTGGGACTTATATTTAGGTCGAATGATGTGATGGTATTGAGGTTGGTATCTCTTGGCAACCTTGGAAGGTTGCTCTACTGACGAGGGATATTAACAGGAGAATGGTCTGGAGTATTTGGGGGAAGCTAGGGACTTGGTAGCACTATATAACACCTCGGAACATTGACCTATACATATTTAGTAAATTACACATAAACAGCGTCGTGATGCTTGGGAGGAAAGGTATTAGAAGGGAAGGGAAGAAGTCACTAAAGAGAATGAGAGTAAACAGGTAGAATTCAAGGAAAGGGGAATAGGGAAATTGAAAAGAAATGAAAAGACAAAAGAAAAAAATGGAAAATAAAAAAAGAAAAGATTAAAAAAAATCAAAAAAAGTAAAAAATAAAAAAAATTTAAAAAAATAAAAAATAAATAAAAATAAAACAAATTAAAAAAAATGTAAAAAATGCAGTCTTAGAGTTTGATTAACTTCTCTTCCAGTAGGTGGAGCTGTGCCCACCGGGCCAAGCTTCTCCTCTCAATACACAGGAACCAATCACTGTGCAGCAGCTCCTCCTCCCCGACTGGGCGGGTCTCTAATCCTGAGTGCCTAGGGCCTTTTCTTGTGTCTAGTCACTTCCCCACTTTTCCTCCAGCCAGGCCCCGCTCACAGGTGATGCTCACCACAATACTGGCTACACGCCAGGTCTCCTACTCCCGGGAGCCCTATTTTCTTGAACGACTGGGCACACTCTCCCTGCTTGCCATTCCCTCAGACCCTAAGATTGTGGAGCTTGGGGCTGAGAACCCTCAGTGTATTTTGCTTGCCCTTCGGTAGCCACGCCCCCGGTAGCTGGTGCAAGAGACCTCAGTTGTCAGCGCTGGTGGGAGCCGTAGCCGGGGGTCCCGCGCCGCTCCTGATTCCCTCGGTCTGACTATCGTGCTCACGGGAGAGCTGGGAGGGGCCCTTGAGGTTTCCCCGCTGTGTGGAGAGGGAGGGCTAGGGGGTTACACACCTGCCGCCGCTGGTTTCAATGAAGTTATCTCCTCCGCCGCATTCTGCCATGGTGGTATCCCATGCGAATGGTAGCAGTTCGTTCACTTTGCCGGGTGACCGAAGCAACGGGTGGGTCCTGACCGGCTCTCCCAAGCCATTGTCAATTCTGTGGGCACTATCTATGAAGGCTCGGTTAGTATTAGCCTCTGCAGGATCAGGAGGGAAGGACAAGTTGTTTCCGCGGGATCATTTAGCGCTGAGTCACAGCAGTTTGTCTGGTTTGTCTGGGAGATGCAGGCAAATGGGAGCCTGAATTCGGCCGCTCCGGGCTCGGTGTGTGTTCTGAGAGGCGCAGATTATTCGCCCCAGATCCACGTTAGCTCAGCATTGCCTAGTGATCCTGAGCAAATAGCATTTTGCTCAGAGTCTTGCTAAGTTGCTGAGTCTAGTCTCAAACTTCCATCTTCCTGCCTCAGTCTCCTAAGTCACTGGAATTATAGGAGTGCACACTGTGCCCAGCTCAGAAGAGATGTATTTTAATGGCACATATGCATCTAGTTGAGCTATCACTCATATAGCTCATAACTATAATTAGTAACAGTTAAAAATAACTTCATTAATAGTTAATTTCTTTTATATTTCTGTCATTCAAATGGACTTATCCTAGACATAGAGTAGTATTTGCTTTACTAAATTGTTATACAATTGCTATAACCCAATTAAGCTATTTGTTTTATATACTCTTTTTGAAGAACATTTTAACAATATTAAAATAACTCCTTCTCATATAAAAAGAAATTAGCTTTTGTTCTTAAAGAAATATTTATAGTAGAGAATTTAGAATTTTAAATAATTGGCTATTTTAAATAGGTATATTTAATTTTAGAATTTTATGTACATGTGTAACATGTGGAATGTGGTCCACTATCATTTTGATAGAAGGTATGTCTTAATTTACATTTTATAGTTCTCAGTATAGTAAGCAAAACTGCTATACTATTATTAGTTTATTTGGTTTTATGAATGCATAACTGCTGTTGCATATGTTGCACCAAGGTGTATAGTTCTATTAAATCTCATTCCTGATAGTTTCCTAAAATGCTAGGAAATGTTTCCTAATTTAGATTCATGATGAATATTTAAGTCATTTAGGCAAAGTTTAGTATTGACTAGTTTATGCATATGTTTTATTTAATAAATACAGTAATTTCCCCCTTATCTGCAGGAGATTTATTCTGAGACCCCCAGTGGATACCTATAACCATTGATAGTACCAAAATCTATATGCTGTATTTCTTCCTATCCATCTATATCTATGATAAAGTTTAATTTCAAAGTTAGGGATGGTAAGAGATTAGCAATAATAAGTAATAATAAAATAGAACAATTTTGGTAATATACTAAATTATATAATAGTTATGTGAATATGGTCTCTTTTTTCTTCCTCTGAAAATATCTTTTATTATCAGGCAAGTTGATCCATAGTTATAATCCCCACAACTCGGGAGTCTGAAATAGAAAGATTGCATGTTTAAAGCCAGCCTTAGAAATTTTGTGAGACCTTGTCTCAAAGTAAAAATTTAAAAAAGAGATAGGAGTGTCCTCAGTAATTAGAATGCCTCTGGGTTCAATCCATAGTACTTAAAAGAAAAAAAATGTTTTGTACTTTAACCTTTTCTCTTAAAGAACACATTTTATGGCTTATCTTTGGCATATCTGAGTTACCAACATTATTACTCTTGTGCTTTAGGGCCATTATTAAGCAAAATAAGGGTTAATTGAATGTAAGCACTGAGATACCACAACAATTGATCTGATAACCAGGACAGCTATTAAGTGACTAACAATATACAGTGTGGATGTTGCTGAACAAAAGAATGATTTATATTCAGGTGGGAGAGTGCTGGAAGGTACAAGATTTCATTATGCTACTCAGAATGGCATGCAATTTAAAATTTACGAATTGTTTATTTCTGGAAGTTTTCATGGGTGACATAGGTAAGTGAAACAGGAGAGTGAAACTTTGGTTAAAGGGGGACTACTGTACATTATCTTTATAATGGTTCAATTCATATTCCTATTTGATAATATGAACAGCATTCCATTGCCCTTTTTTCCCTGAATTTAAGGAATATTATTTCAGGCCACTTCAATATCCTTCGGAATAATCCTAAGCAAACTATAGGCCATTTTTTTGCGAATAAAGTTTTATTGGAACACAACCATGATCATCCACATATATCTTGTATGTGGCTGTTCTTTTGTTTCAAAGGTAGAGTGAAGTAGTTGTGACATACACTGTATGGCCTACAAAAGTTAAACTGCATTTTCTAGCTTTTTCCAGAATATAGAATAATGATTAAAGATCATATATATCAGAATACCTATATTCTGGATCTCCAGGGAATTTAGGGACAAATTCTGTTCATATTCACAACTCACTTAGTCAAAAATATTTATTGAGCACCAGCTTTGTACTAGGCCATTTGTAGGTACTGGAGACTCAAGGAAGAAATAAATAATTAACAAGGCGCATAAAGTCTTTTCCCTTTTGAAGGTATCATTCTATTATAAAAGAGACAATTACCCATGAAATTTTTTGGAGGGCCGTATTGGAGATTGAACTCAGGGGCAAATCAACCAGTAAGATACATCCCCAGCCCTATTTTGTGTTTTATTTAGAGACAGGGTCTCACTGAGTTGCTTAGTCCTCACTTTTGCTGAGGCTGGCTTTGAACTCATGATCCTTCTGTCTCAGCCTCCCAAGTCTCTGGGATTACAGGCGTGCACCATCGTGCCTGGCCAGCCATGAATATTTTTCTCTTAAAAACAAGTAGGTCTTTTTGATTTTGTATTAGATGATTTATGACATTTAAATATAATATACTCACTTAGGCTTACCAACTATATTGAAATTACATAGGATAAGATGTCCATTGTTATTGAGTCTTAATGTCTTCCTTGACAAAGTCTGTAGAGGTCTGCCGGAGTCCGGCTGCAGCAGAATAATCAGGGGGGTGACGAATAACTTGTGTACGTTGATACAGCAGGAGTGGGAGCCGTTTATTGCAGGACAGGAGCAGTATTTATACATTCCACAGAGCTTATCTAATTAGCATAAACTAGATACATCAGTCAACCAATAAGGAATCTCCACACTTAATGGCTCGCTTTTGTTACTTCTCAAACCACTCCCTCTGGCATTTTGCCAGGCACCATCCAGACTTGTTTACGAACTCTAACATTCCCCTGGCAAAATGCCAGGTGTTATTTTGACTTGTTTACAGACTCTAACAGAGGTCATTCTCCTTTTGGGTTATTTTGGGTTCTTATCTTTGTTTAGGATAAATTGTATTCTTCACTGTGGATGTTAAATATTTAGTAAGCATATGCAAGGTTCATTGAGTTGCTCTATGCAGGTTTTCTTTTAGAGAAATTCAGTTCTGCAATGAAAAATATATATAACTAACATGTGTCAGGTGCTTTAGTAGATAGTTTACATATCAACACATTTACTTCTTCTGAAAATTCTGTGATTTATTAGAATTGCCACTTTGCAGATGAAAACAAAGTTCAGAGAGAAAGGTAAGGTGAAACAGTTAAGGCACGGAGCTCCCACTGGCACCTTGGCCTTGTGATTTGCAAATAAGGTTTTTTAAATTGGCTTTACTGTAAACGGAACTTTAATTTTATTTGCTCTTTTATTCTCTTTTTTTGTATGGAATATTGACATATGAAATATGGAATATAATTTTCTTTGTCTTTATGTATATGTGTAAGATAATAATATAATCCAAGAATGTGGAAAAGAAGGAATCTCCAAAGATAAAACCCAAGTAAACATGAGCCAGCAAAGAAAGCGAGTAATTTCATCAGGAAATTCAGAAAGTATATCAGCAGAAGATGATGCAGGAAAAAAGTGCAAAAATGCTGATCAAGAAGAGTCTATCATTTCATCCAAGGTGATTTTTAAAAAATGTATTATTTGATTATTTACTTTCTTATGCCTCTTAGTAGAGCCTCTTTTCCTTTTGGAAAAATGTATCCAGTCCCTATGGACTCAACTTTGCTTACTTATAGAGTCAAGTTTTATAAGTGAAAGCAAAATATATTATGGCTCATATATATTTGACATAAAAACTTATTAAAATTAAACTTTTCTTAGATGAACTTTGAGCCTTCACACATTCTACTCTTTGACCTCTGAACATATCAATTGCCTTTGCCTTTTTTTTAGAAGAGAAATTATTTTATTCAAAAGAACATCTATGGTATATATGTTTTACTGTGCTTATTCCAAGTCATAAAGTTTGATAACCATGAGAAAAACTTTATATCTTTTAAATTGATAAAGAATACTAAGCAAATCCAAGATATTTGAGGTATTTTTGAAATTTTGATGACATCAAGGGAGTATTACAGACAAGTCCCAGAAAGAATTGAGCTCTGCTTGGCTAAATGTTCTTCCTCCCTTAAGGGTTCTGCAAGAGATTTACCTCTCCTTTATGCAGAGCTTTCTGGTATAGCTGGGCCAGAGAACATGACTGAGACTGAAGGCCTGAGTAGGGCCTTTCCAGAGCCCACCTGCATCTCTGCCCACTTTCTTTCAGCTGGTCCTGTAGAAATAGCTACATTGCAGAACAGGTGAGAGAAAGTGAAAAATGAGAGAAAATAATAGGTTGGGCTCACCTGTCTAGTCAGATGGAGGGCATTTGCCAATTATTAAGAACTCAAAGAACAGTTTTGGTGAGGCCTTCAGAGCAGAAGTGGGATTATTTACTTGGGAAAAAATGAATTATATTCTCTTAAAGAAAAATAAGTAAAGAGAAGGGATAGAAATCACCTCCCCCCTGCCAGTCCTTGTTCCTAAGATTCCTACTCATTTGTTCTGTGTGGTCTGTTTATTAGTATGTTAGTATTTTAATGTGCCCTCGAAGTTGAAAGCTGTCCCAAGATCACATTGCTAGAAACCTCAAGTCTCAAATAGATCCTTTCATTTGGGATACAATGGATTTTTCTCCTATATAGATTAGATTGTGTGAAAGGGTTTGTGACTGTAATCACTTTGCTTCATGAATTAGTTCATATTTTTCACTTTGCTCTGAAGTAGTTCACATTTTTCATCAGTTCTTGTGTCTTTCTGAAACTTTTAACAGTTATGTAATTGTCTATTTTAGAAGTGAAAATTAGAGTTCTTGAATTGATTAATGAAAAGAATGGTTGCTATGGTTTGAATGTTTTTGTCCCCTCCAAAAATTTATGTTTAAACTAAATCCACAGTGCAACAGTTTTGGGGGTGGGTTGGCTCATGAGGTCCTCACCCTCATGAATGGATTAAAAATGCTGTAACAGGGGCTGGGTTTATGGCTCAGTGGTATATTGCTCGCCTAGCACAGGTGGGGCGCTGGGCTCAATCCTCAGCACCACATAAAAATAAAATAAAGTTATTGTGTCCAACTACAACTAAAACAATAAAAATTTAAAAAATGCTATAACAAGGGTTTTTAAGAGTGGGTTTACCCTTTTTGCTTTTCCGTCACCTCAGAAGACAACATTCGTTCTCTTTTGCCCTTCTACCTTCTACCCTATAAGGAGACTTCATCTTGGGCTTCCCAAACCCTAGAACTGGGATAGAATAAATTTATTTCTTTATAAATTACTGCAGTATTCTGTTACAACAGCACAAAACAGATGAAAACAATGGTATTTTTTTAAAACATAATTTTACATAAATCATGAACTTTGTCAGAAGTAATACTAGGAAGCCTGATCCAGTTTAAAGCAAAATAGAATTGTAAGGTGTATCTGCTCTTTTTTGCTGTGAAATAAGCAACCCCAACACTTAGTGGCTCACTACAACAAAGATTTATTTTTTCTTATAATTCCATGAGTTGGCTGGGTCAATTTGGACAATTTTTCTGTGGCATATTTTTAATGTCTGCTGGGCTGCATTTTAGCTAGGAGCTGTGCTGAAGCTGGAGCATCTGAGATGGCTCCAGGAACATCAATGGTGCCTCATCAAGGGGTGATGGATAACTAGGAACTGGCTGGGTCTCCCACCTTACACTTACCATTAATTAGTCTAGACTGAACATCTTTATTGACAGCTGGATACTAAGAGGGTCAAAGAAGCTGCCAGATCTTTTAAGATGTAGAGCTAGAACTGTTACTGTGCCATTTCTACCACATTCTTTTCATCAGAATAAGTCATCAGGTCCCAGGTAGATGGGATAGCTGGTAGAAGAGCAAAAGAAATTTAAATATAAGTTGAGAATCCCTAACCTAAAAATCCAAAATCTGAAATACCTTGAAATTTGAAACTTTTTTGCACTACAAAGAGCTCAAAAAGTTATGAATTTTTAAGTATTTCAGATTTGGGGTTTTCAGATTAGGGATGCTCAACCCAATAAAATCTACTCAAATATTCCCAAATCCAAAAAATTGAAATCTAAAACATTTCTGGTCCTCAACAGTTTGGTTAAGGGATACTCAACCTGTAGTAGGCGGGAAACTACTTTTCTTAGAAGTTTGATATTATGGAGGGCAGCAATGTGAGGTGGGAACTTTTGCAGAGGGAGGACCTTGAAATATTTTCATCCACAGAAATAACCCTTTTAGCTCTTTAGAAGAGAGTTTAAAAGAGAACAAGTTGAAAGTCTCAGAGAGGGAAGAGATTATGGCATTAACACAGTCAGGAAATAAAGAGAATTAGAGGCAGGGCAGTGACTAAAAGGATAGTGAAATGGCATTGGATTAGAAAAATATTTATGAAAGCAGAACTGCAGAAGTTGTTGCTTAGATTTTGGGAAAGTACAGGAATAAAGGACATCTAAATTTTTGGCTAGGATTAATGGATATGTTCTGTTGGCAGAAACTGGTAGAGAATACAGACAGGATTTCAGCTTTGGCATTTTGAGTTGAAGCGCATAGAATAATTGAGGCAGAAATGTTGAGCTAGTGTTAGAATATATGAATTTGAAGCTTAGGAATGAGGTTGTGGCCAGGAAGTTGGGATTTTTCAGACATTAGCATGTGTATACTAATGGAGTCGATGTAGGACTTATAAGGCAACTAACTGGCGCAGACATTTGTGCCAAGGAAAGCTTGGAAACAACAACAAATTATCTCATTGAATTTATTCTAGAAGGAAGTTCTTTTTCCTGTTCTTTGTAGTATATTAAACTTCAGATGGTTGAGGGGCTGGAAAGGACTTCTTGGGCAATTTAATAGACTATTTTAATAACTTTAACAGTACATTCCAGTCACCTGCAAGCACCAATATTGCCTTCTACCAGCTTCATGTTCTTTGTTCTCTGAAGTTTTTAACATGTATTTTCAGATTGTAGGGGATCTGGCCATTCTACCACATATCTCCGGCTTTCTATACTAAATCCTTCACATTTGCATCAATTCTTAATAAATTAGCAATGTGAAATGCTTAGAAAAAAATGGAGCTCTCTGTTTTCCTCCTACCCCTCATATAGAGAGCCTTCCATCTTTTCTGTTCCCTCATTCACCAGTTGCTTTAGCTCATGAGCTTTGTAATTGGCACAGTACAGATTTATATCTCAGCAAACTTACAGAGTACTTCAGGTAATGGATTTTGGGATCATATATAAATAATTGAAACTGTTAAATTCTTGAATGCCAAGGGTCTACTGTCTATCAATATTTCATGGAGTTCCAAAAAGAGCATTATGAATTCTAACTTTTGTACCTCTTAGAATATATTTGAGAACTCCTGATCCATAATATTGCTATTCCTTTCTTTTTTAGAGGGTAAATTAGCATGTCAATTAAACATACTCCTTGTGAGGCCTTAGGTTTTTTAAATAAAACAAATTCTTCTTTATATTTAATGAAATTAGAGAGTGTTGAACTATGATGCTATAGATTTCATTTCTTGTATTTCATTTTCTTTGGATTTTCAGGTTTTTTAATTATTTCTTGTATACATCACAATAGAGGAGTGCATTACATTCATAATTTTTTTGCATTGCAATTCTTAATACACCTTTATACCACAATTTATCAAATCTCTATTTGTATATAAGGTATGTTGACACCAAATTCACATCTTCATACATTAATTTTGTATAATGATGACCGTCTCCTTCCACTATCCTTGCTATTCCCATACTCCCTCCCTTTCCCTTCCACCCCTGTTCCCTAATGGGGTTGGGAGAAAGAGCAAGGGAGGAAGATTACCTCTGGATTTTCAGTTTTTATGTAGCAAAATACTATATGCTTTTTGTTAAAAGCAGATTTGGAAGCATGTGGATTAAACACTTTGATTTGCCTCATCCTTGGATCTACTTTATGTATTCGTTTTATGTATTCATTCAAGCTTTATATCTGATTTGCATAAGTAAATACACATATAAATAGATGGGAAGTTTTTTTAAGCTAAAGAGTATTATAGTATACATATTGCTCTTGTTTAGTTAAAAACATCTTTAAATATGTCATTATTACTTTAATGTCCCATTCTATCCCCAGGCTTTACACAGAGAGAACCAAGATGCCAGAACCTTTTAAGGTCTAGGATAGTGCAGTGTTTGTGGGGAGAATTTACCTCCTTCCTTTCTAAAAGGCACTGTAAGATAATTAGTTATGGAGTTTAGAAATGCCAGCAGGAATAAGAGCCTGACATTTTATTGGATATCTGCTTAGGTAATGGAATTGCTGATCTACCCCATTGCTGAAGGGGGAAAAAGAAAATTGAGAAGAGCTGACCAAGTGTGGGGAGGTAGGTCAGGATTGCCCCATTTCCATCTGAGAGTTTCAGTTGCTAGTACGTTCCAGATGGTCCTATAGTAGCTGTATGAGACTGGGATGGAGCAGCTTAGAAGCAATGTATATTGTTAGAGATGTGACATGAATGCTACCAGCCAAGGCTAAGCTACAAGAGCTAGACAAATGATTGCTTTCCCTGTGGGTTATCTATTACTATACAGAACCACAGTAAGATCTAGGTTAGTTCCATTTGCAAGGTGAGTAGTATTGAGTAGTATTTTGAAATTTACTGTATTTATTTGAAATATACCATATTTCTTAAAAAAGAAAGAAAAATATTAAGACACTAAAGTAAATACTTCAAAAGAAGTCATATTAATAATAACTTAAGAAATTTGAACTATTGGATTCTAAGTAATATCAAACCAGCTTTTTCTAGCTGGCAGTAATATATATGAGTTCCTTACTTATATATGGAGGTGAGCATTTATGTGTAGCTGGTATGTAGTCATCACATCGTATGAATGGTTACCAGGATGGCTTGTATGTATCTGAGCATTGCTTCTACTTCACAGGAAGGATAAGTTATTAAGAGATCATTTAATAAGATAAGACTAGGATTATTCTTTATGCTAGTGGTAAGTATAAATTAAAAAGCTTCTACAGTACTAATGAAAATGTTTATTTGTTTCAAAACATCTTTAAATTGGTTAAACTTTTATATGGGAAATGCTTTTTTTTCTGAATTTGTCATTGCATACCTTCTTGCAGAATTTTTTTTTTGATTGTGTGAGCTAGGAACAGTTTTACCATTCAGCTACAGAAAAACCATAATTATATTTAGAGGGTAGAAATAAAGTATTTCAGTAATTTTATAGGATTATAAGGACAGTGTATGGGAGCAGAATGACACATGTTTGAACAGAGACATTTAAGAGCTATTTTTGAGAGATTATATTCAAATGAAATTAAATCTTTATGTTTCATTTGTATTTTTCTGATTATTTTTCATTGAACGTCTGACATAATTATAAAGGTTTAGTGCAACTTTAAATTTATTTTCTAATAGTTGCAAATTGTTTCAAAGTTGCTAAACTAGAGATGTTATGGAGGAGATTTGTCCTATCCTTGGTTCTTATGTCTTTGCTGAGAAGAATTCAGAAACACACACACAAAACTTAGAGTATGAAACAGCTTTAAAAGTCTCCACTTCCCAGATCCACCTACTATTGGATTGACAGTTATTTGTCTCATATTTTGCTTTCCCAGGGACTCAGGGTCTTGTCACAGTCACAAGTTCCATTTTTTTCTGGTCAGCATTGTTTGTGTATCTTGTTTAAGATATTTCAGCAATTTGGCCCTTTTGAGCAAACATGTCCTTACCCCTGGTTTTTACCCCCTGAGTTCATCTATCTTCCTCCTCTTATAAAAGGAATAGTTTAGAGAGCTGAGATCAGGACAGGGTCCTGGAAGGCTATCTTGTCAGACCTTGAGGTGCCACTGATGCAGGACTGTTGATTTACTGATTTGTTCTTCACTAAGTATTTCTTAAATCCCTGGCCCACTGCTCATGTCAAACTGCTACCTAACAGAGACAGAAAATAGTGATTTTTTTTTAAGTAACTTTAAAATGTGAATCTTGAAAGTTTTAAAATTTTACATATTACATAGATATTGTAGTTTCATGCTTCTGTGCTTAAATTTCTTTCAAAAACATTTCACTTATTTCAGATTTTTTTATTTTGTAATAGGAAATGCCAGAATCATTTTCTACAGTTACTCTGAGTAGCACAGATATAAATACTCTGAAGACAAATACACAGAGAAATGAAATTCCAGTAGAGGAGCTTGGTAAGGTTTCTGAACATAAAATCATAACTAAAGGAACACCAAATAAAGACGACAAGGCAGTGAGCTATTCTGAGAGTTATTCGAGTGTTCCAGGCAGATCATCCTGTGGTGAGTTTCAAGGATCTCATCCCGAGTCTACCTCTGATTCCTTCAGTCCTGAAACTTTGCATGCAAAAACAAGTGATTCAGTTCCAGGAGGTTCCGAAGAAAACAGAGTCAAGAGAACATCCTGCATGTATGGGGCAAACTGCTACAGGTAAAATGAAATTAGAGTAGAATATAATTTCAGTATTTTAACAGTACGTAGCTACATAGATATATGCTGTAGTATATCAAAAACCTAATAAAACCCATTAGCCTAAAGTTAGGAGCTTTTCTACTGGTTTGCACTTTCTCTATATGCATTCTAGCAAATCCTGCCAGAAGCTCTTAAGATACAATGGGGCATTGAATGTTTTATATGTAGACATGCTGACTAATGCAGGAATCTGAATACTGGCGAATCCAGACTTGAAAATGGAATCACCCAGACTTAAATACCTGCCTATTTAATGTCTTAATATTCTAGAGATGGCTTCATAAATAGTTGTTGGGTATAGTCTATTATGATAATTTTTAATTGTGTTTAGGTCTCTTATTGTATATTTTTATTTATTTATTTTGGTACTATGGATTGAATCTAGGGCTAGATAAGCACTCTATCCAATGACCTAACACCCCCAGTCTTCTAAAACAACTGAATATATATTTCCTGGGTTAATTGATTGCTCCTGTATTTATATCACTTAATCACATTGTCCTGTATTTTCTAACTTCATATTTTGTGAATTCAAATTATAACATCTTAGTTTTAGACTATAGTTTCATCTGAAATGTTTATAGTAGCACGTAAATAATTGTACAGTTCAATTTCAAAAGGATTTCTTTGAGTGCCAACTTGTCAAACTAAATATCATAGCAGTGCATTCCAGTAGAGTTTGTTGTCTTCTATGCAGATAGTATATTTACCCCATATATTCTGGTATTTTTACGTTTGTATTATTTCTTTTTAAAATTAGCATTCAAATAATTGTAGTTTTCAGTGTCAACAGTTCTCAGTTTTGCATTTATATACAATTTTGTCTATTTGCAGTGGCCTTATTGTATATCTAGAATGTCATATTAAAACTTGTAGAGTACATAAGCCTGATCTTGCTCTGGATTTTGAAGAATCCCATTTTGAATTTGTATTAGTTCCTTAGACCTGCCATAACAAAATACCACAGACTTAGTGACTTAAACAACAGAAATTTATATCTCAGAGTTCTGGAGACTAGAAGGCCTAAACCAAGGTGTTTGCAAATTTGTTTTTTTTCTGAGACCTCTCCCCTTGGCTTAGGGATGGCCATTTTCTCATTTAGCCTTTTCACAGTACTGATACCTCTTTGGTGTTTCTTCCTCACTTCATAAAGATACCATTTATATTGGATTAGGGCCCTACTCTTATGACCTCATTTAACCTTAATTATCTCTTTCATAACCCTATCTACAAATGCAGTCACATGGGGGACTAGGACTTAAACACAGGAATTTTGAGGGGCACACAATTCAGTCCAGAAGATGTATTAGCACTATCATTGTCTTTGTTAAAAGGTGATTGAATGTTTTATCAAGACCATAATTCACTTATTCACATTTGATAATGATACAAGTTAGTTTTAAGTCTTACCTTTAGTTATTTTATTTTTCACTAATTTTGATATGTATATATAATTAATATGTAAAAATATTTAACATTCAAACCTTGAAAATAAAATGTTTATAATTATAACAAAGGGGAGAAAATAACAATATTGAGTTTTTGCTATATATGTACATTGTAGAAATCAATTAAATGCAGCTATCTTTAGCTGCATTGATACTGCTTTGTTTTATACCATGTCTCTCTCTAGGACAAGTGAATAATCTCCTAAGTCTCCTTGCTTTCCCTGAAGATTATAAGAATAGAGTATACTGAATAGAATATTATTCTTGAACGTTAGTTTTACTCAATCCCTTGATGTCATGTTGTTGACTCCCAAATCTGTATCTCCCAAATAGATTTCTGTACTGAATTTTATTCAGGAATATACCACTTACATCTGCAGGAACTTCAAATCCAGCATTTCTAAAACAATTAAATCTTATTTCAATCCTTTGTGAAACAAAACAACAACAGTAACATTTAACTTTATAGGAACTGTTGCTTCCAAAAAATCTTCTTTGAAGACTTTATTCCTTTGGGGTCATATAGTTTTTCTGTTTAATATCATGTGTTCCATGAGTACATTACTTTAAAAAAAAATCAACCATAAATTGAGTTGTCTGTTATTAGCATATATGAAATTTATGTCTTAAGTATAATTTATAGCTTTTATCTATATAAACTCACGTAAATCATTTAAGGTGATAGTATGTAACAATATTTTTACCTCTGGTAAATGTGAAGTAATCTTGTTGAAGACCAAACTTCCCATGAGACCAACTGGAAAAGCTAAACAGTCACATTTGAAACATCAGAGGCAGCCAAGACTTTGAGTCTCCTATTCTCCTTGTGAAAGCTGCCAAATTTTTAATGTTTCAGACTGAGGGTTGAGGGGCCAAGCAGAGTTTTGGGCAGTCTCTTGGGACAACAGTAATGGAATTCAGGGTTTGCCAAGCAGGAGGGACCATGAATGTGGAAGCATAAATGTATTTCCTGGGAAGGAAAATATGAGTATAAGTATAAATGAATATTGACTATATTAAGAAATAATAATTTTTAAGATGTACAAAATATATTGAAGTAAATATAGCACTAAAGTGGTTGATGATTAAAGCAAGTAAAAGCATTCATAGCTTTGTAATAGCTCATAAATTATAAGAGTAATAATTTGTATTAGATATAAATTAAAAGTTAAATTTATAAATAACAATTATTTTTTAAAATTTATTTTTTAACAACATTATTTATTAAAAATTAATAAGAAATTTCTGGGTAATCATCCAAAAAGTACTTATATAATTAGAGGCTAATGAAAACAGAGAAATGAACTCATTTAAAAATGTGATTAACTAGAAGAAAGCAAGAAAGGAGAAAAAAGGAAACAGTTGGATAAATGGAGAAAATAGTAAGATGGTAGAGTTAATGTTATTAGTTATTAGGAATTATACGCTCACTTAATAGAGAAAGATTGTCACCCTGGATAAAAAGAAAAAAAAATTCTTCAATCTATTTGTAAGACTCATACTTTAAATATAAGGACACATAAAAGTCAAAATTTTAAAGACAGAGAAACATAAACCCTTAAACTCTAAAGAAGATCTTGTGTATGCATTACTAATAAAAGATAAAGTAAGAACTGGGCTTAGCACACGCTGTAATCCCATAAGCTCGGAGGCTGAGGCAGGAGGATCATGAGTTCAAAACCAGCCTCAGCAAGTTAGTGAAGTCCTAAGTAACTCAAATGGCTTGGGGATGTGGCTCAGTGGTTAAGTGCCTCTGAGTTCAATTCCCAGTACCAAAAAAAAAAAAAGTAAAAATTAAGGCAAGACATTACTGAAGATATTGAAGTTATTATGGTTTGAATATCTTCTGGAATTTTTGTGTTAGAAAATTAGTCCCCAGTGTGGCAGTGTTAGGAGGTGAGGCATAGGGGGAGGTATTTGGATCATGGGAATAAAACTCTCATGAATAGATTAATGTCTTTATTACGTGAATGAATTTTTGCTCTCATGGCATTGCAAGAGTGAGTTGTTATAAAACAGTGTTTTATTACATACTCACTTGTTTTTCCCCTTTTTCCCTACCATGTTATGATGCAGAATGAAGTCCTTATGAGATGCAGCCTTTCAATCTAGAACTTCTTAGCCTCCAGAACAATGAGCTATATAAACTTTTCTTTATAAATTACCCAGTCTTAGGTAGTCTGGTATAATAACAGAAAATTAAAATAGAGAAGCCATTCATGTTGATAAAATAGTCTTTAATATGAAAATACTAAATTGTTATGCACCTAATATTGCAACTTGAAAACACACAGAGCAGAAGTTAAAAGGAGAAATACATTTACAATTATAATAGAAGATTTTATTATTTTTGTCAGCCATAAGTCAGTCAGATAAAATAATTAGTAAGACTATAGATTTGTACAAAACAGTGGACAAACTTGCTTTGGGTATTTACTATACTTCACTGAAAAACTGATAAAAGTACTTTTGGAACACTTCCCAAAGTAAACCATCTCTTAGGACATTAAAAAAAATTTTTTAAAGGACTAAAACTGAACAAAAATAAGGGTATTTCTGAGTACAGTGTAATTAAACTAAAAAATCAACAAAGTAGAATGAGAAAATCCCCTAGTATTTGGAAATTAAGAAATTTGCTTCTAAATGAAAAACCACATGATGTTAGAAAATATATTAACTAAATTATACTACAACTGTGACTTATGAAAACTTTTATAATGTGATTAAATCTGTATTAGAGGAAAATTAATTGTCTTAGATGCATATATGAGAAAATAAGAAAGACCATCAGTGAACTGAACTTTCACCTTAGAAAAGGAATAACAAATTTAAAGAAAGTAGAAAGAAGAAAATAATAAAGGTAGAGAAGAAAATGATGAAAAAATAAAGATATAAAATAGAGAAACCAGAGGTTTCTTTTTTGAAATAACTAATAGCATTATTAATTCTCAGAATGACTGAAAAAGAGGGGACAAGTAGGGAGTAGGAGGAAGTGGGGATAGTGCAGAAGTGGAGGCCAAATTACTAATACTGTGAAGGAAATAGGGGCTTCACTGAAAATCTTATAGACATTGAAAAAATAATGAGTGAATATTATAAACAACTTTATGCCAGTCAATTTAAAATTTGAAAGAAATGAACAAATTCTTGTGGGGGGGGGACTCTTAGCCAAATGAATACAAGTAAAAATATGAAATCAACATAGTCCTATATTCATTGAAAATTAAATCCATAATTATATACTTTGATAAGGAAAGGTATGGTCCCAGAGTACATTACTGGTGAATTACATTAATCATTTAAAGAAAATGGTAATTATTATATAATATTTTCAGAGAATATATAGAAAGAAATCTCCCAATTCAATTTTTTGAAGCTATCATAAACTTGATAGCAAAATCCAATGAGAATATAGAGTGAAAATCTTAAACAAAATAACAGCAAATTGATTCTTGCTATATATTAAAAGAATACTCTGTCACTACAAAGAGTTATTTCAAATTCAGACTTGTGCAAAGTTGATTTGATATTTAAGAATCAACTAATGTAATTCACCATATTAATAGGTTGTATTTGTTTGCTAAGACTGTCATAACAAAATACCACAGACTCAGTGGCTTAAGCAATAGAAATTTATATTTCATTTCGTTCTGGAGGCTTGAAGGCCTCAGTCAAGCTGTTGGAAAATTTGTTTATTCCTGAAATCTCCAAAATTTGGTTTACTCTGAGATCTCTCTCCTTGGCTTGGAGATGACTGCTTTCTCAGTGTGTCCTCACGTGGCTTTTTATCTGTATTAGTGCTTTCCAGGTGTCTCCTGCTTATTTTATAAAGAGTACCAGTTATATTGGATTAGGGATTCATCCTTTTGACCTTATTTAACTATTTCTTTAAAGGCCCTATCTCCAAATATAGTCATATTAGGGATTAAGGCTTTAATATATGAATTTTTTGTTTTGGTACCAGGGATTGAACTCAGGAGCACTCAACCACTGAGCCACATCTCCACCCCTATTTTGTATTTTATTTAAAGACAGAATCTCACTGAGTTGCTTAGCACCTCACTGTTCCTGAGGCTGGCTTTGACTCATGATCCTCCTGCTTCAGCCTCCTGAGCTGCTGGGATTACAGGCATGTGCCACCGTGCCCGGCTTTGATATATGAATTTTGAAGAGACATAATTTAGTCTTTAGCACAAGTTAAAGGAGAAAAATCATAGTGATCATCTCAATACAGAAAAATCATTTCATAAAATTTGTCATCCCATTTGTGAAAAAATTTTTAGCAACATAGGAATAAAAGATATTTTTAGTTTAGTAAGGAACATCATACTTTTGGGTGAAATATAAAAGTCTTTTTTCATGATGGTGAAAACTAAACAAGTATGCCTATCATCACTACTCTTATTCAACATTATAATAGAGATCATAGCCAGTACAATAAGGCAAGAAAAAGAAATAGACAATATGATTGGAAAGGAAGCAATCAACCTATAATTATTTACAGATGACATGACCATCTAACTTGAAAATTCAGAATAAACTTCATATTCTTTGTATTAATAAATGAATTTAGCATAATCATTTCTGTATCCCAGCAACAACTGTCAGGACTTTTAAAACTAGAAGATTTGTGACAGTATTAAAACCTTAACTAGCCAGGACTAAATTTAACAGAAGATGCAAAATATATGTGGTGATTATATTAAGAAATTAAATAAGGAGTGTATTATGCACATAAATAAGAAGAATCAATATTATGAAGATATACATTTTATCAAAATTTATAAGTTAAAGGCATTCATCAAAATCTTAGTAAAGTGTGCGTGTGTGTTTGTGTCTCTGTGTGTGTATAAACATATGTGTGCACAGGGTGTGTAAGCTGACAAACTGATTTTATAGTAGAATAGCAAAGGACCTAGAATACTGAATAAAATCCTCAAGCGCAAACATGAGTGACTAAATGCTACCAAATAATGAGTCTTATTATAAAACTGTAATATTGGTATAAGTTTAGATAAATAGTACAAAAGAATGCTGGGTCTCAAACCAAACCTATATGGCTAACTTTATGATAAAGGTGCCACTGCCAGTCCATGCATTAAGCATGAACTTTTGATCAGTGGTGTTTGGCAATTGGCTATCCATGAAAAATAATAGTCTTAATTTTTCCCCATACCTATCAATCCCCAAAAAAATTTCAGGTGGATTTAATTTTTTTTAAATGTAAAATATATAACAATAAATTTAGCAGAAGATAACATAGTGGAATACATTCATAGTATGGGCAAAGTTTCCTTAGCCTGATTAAAATATGATCATAATCAGGTAATTCAGGTGACCAATTGGATTATGTTAAAATTACCATTTTCAGTAAATCAGAATATAATATTAAAAGAGTGAACAGGCAAGCCACTAAGAAGTTATATGTATATCAAGGGACTTATGTAAAAAATAATTAATTAGCAAGCAATAAGAAAATGATTGCACATACCTATGATCTCAGAGTCTTGAGAGACTGAGGCAGGAGATCACAAGCTTGAGGCCAGCCTTAGCACTAAATAACAAGGTCCTAAGCAACTTAGCAAGACCTCATCTCGAAATAAAAAATAAAAAGAGATTGGGATGTAGCTCAGTAGTAAGGTCCTCTTGGGTTCAATCCTCACCCAGTACCACCCTGCTCAAAAAAAGAAAATGATTACCAGTTCAGGGGGAAAAAAAAAAAAAAAGGAGCAGAAGGTACTTTGCAAAAAAGGATATCTAAATGGCCAATAAGCATATAAGAGGATTTTAAAGCTCATTAGTCATTGGGGAAACATATATTAAAACATAATAGTGCAGATCAGTATTGTTAAACTTTTTAGAAGACCAGACAGTAAATATTTTCAACTTCTCCATCCATATGGTTTTTGTTGCAACTACTCATGTCTGTTGTTGTAGTGCATAAGCAAGCAACTGTAATAGCAAAGACAGTGCTGATGTCACTACTACCCAAAGTCATATGTAGATTTAATGCAATCTCTATCAAAATCCCAGTCATATTTTTTCACAAATAGAAAAATGAATCCTAATATTTGTATAGACTCTCAAGGGACTGTGAATAGTCAAAAGAGTCTTGGGGGAAAAAAATTGGAGTTCTCACACTGCTCTTCGAAAAAAATGGAGAAAGTTCATATCATTGGATTTGACAAGATTTCGTGGATATGACACTAAAGCACAGATGATAAAACTAGAAGTAGATAAATAAGACTACATCAAAAACTTAAACTTCTATGCATCAAAAGATATAATCAACAAGATAAAAAGACAATGTGGAATGTTTGAAAATTATGAGATTGAAGCAGTAATAAAAAGCCTTCCAACAAAGAAAAGCCCAGGTCTATGTGGATTTGCAGCTGAATTCTGCCACACCTTTAAAGAATTATTGCCAATGCTCCTCAGATTATTTCATGAAATAGAAAGGAAAGAAATGCTTCAAAACTCATCATATAAAGCCTATATCAATCATCCTATAAAGCCAGTATCACCCTTATACTAAAATCCCACTGGGACACTTCATGGAAAGAAAACTATAGACCATATCCTTGATGAACATGGACGCAAAAATTCTTAATAAAATATATTAAATAAATGTAACCAAGAGGTGAAAGGCAATGTAAAATGGATCATGACCTAGAAATAATATCAGAAACTGCAACTGCTAAAACAGGTGAAACACTTCCAACTATAGATATAGGCTACAACTTCCTCAATAGGACTCCTATAGCTCCGGAAATAATACCAAGAATCAGTAAGTGGGATGACATCAAGCTAAAAAGCTTCTGCATAACAACGGAAACAACAGCATGAAGAGAGAATCTATAGAGTGGAAGAAAATGTTTGCCAGATACTCTTCAAACAGAAGATTCATATCTGGTATATGTAAAGAATTACCTCCCCCATAAAACAAAAACAAAAAGATCTCATTTGATAAATTGGTAAATGAACTAAACAGACACTTCTCAAAAGAAGACATATAAATGGCCAATAATTATATGAAAAATTTTCAACATCTCAAGCCAGCAGAGAAATGCAAATCAAAACTATACTGAGATTCTCTCTCCAGTCAGAAAAGCAGTTATCAAGAACACAAGTAACAATAAATACTGGTGAGGATGTAGGGAAAAAGTAACCCTTTATACTCTGTTTGTGGGAATGTAATTAATACAGTCACTATGGAATCAATAGGTATGATTTCAAAATCTAAAGTGGAACTCCCACAATGGTCCAGCTATACCAGGCCTTGGTATTTATCTAAAACAATTAAAGGCATCACGCTTTAGAGATACATGCATTTACATGTTTATAGCAGCACAATTTACAGTAGCCAAATTATGGAACCAGCTTAGGTGTCCATCAGCAGATGAATGGATAAATCAAATGTAATATGTATCCACACTGTAGTTTTATTCAGCCTTAAAAAAGAGTGAAATTATGTGATTTGCAGGAAAATGGATAGAAGTAGAGAGCATTATGTTAAGCAAAACAAGCCAGACTTGGAAAGATAAGTGCTGTATGTTTTCTTTCAGATGTGGAAACTAGCAAGAAAAAAACGGGGAAAAAAAAAAGAGAAAGAAAAAGGAAAAAGGAACTCATGAAAATAAAAGGAGGGAGATCTTTAGGGTAGAGGAAGGAAGTCGGGGGACGGGAGGAAGGAAGAGCAGGGGAAGTTACTAGAGTGGAATTAGTCAAATTATGTTATATGCATGAATTAATATGCCATATTCTGTATAATTAATATACACCATCGAGAAAAGGAAAATATATGCTTACAAGTAGAAAGGGTTAACATCCAGAATGCATAATGAACTCATAAAACTTGAAACAAAAAATAACCCAATTAAAAAATGAGGAAAGGTCTTGAGTGAACATCACTTAACACCTATTAGGGCAGCCACTATCAAAAACAACAAAGGAGAAAATAATAAATGTAGGTAAGGATGTGGAGAATTTGGAACCCTTGTATACCATTGGTGGGATTATTAAAGGGTGCAACCACTATGGAAAACAACTGAATTTCCTCAAAAAAATTAAAAATAGAAATATCATATGACAGAGCATTCTACTTCTAGGTATATATTCCAAACAATTGAAAACAGGATCTCAAAGAATTGTCTGCACACCTGTATTGATAGCATTCATAATGGCTAAGAGGTGGAAGGAGCACAAATGTCTGTGAGTGGATGAACAGGTAAACAAAATGTGGTGTCTACACACAGTAGAGTATTCAGCCTTAAAATGGAGGGAAATTCTAACGTATGCTCCAGCATGGATGAACTTTCAGAATATTATGCTAACTGAAATAAATCAGTCACAAAAAGACACATATTGTATGATTCAACTGATATGAAATATCTAGAGTAGTCACACTCATAAACATAAATTAGAATGGCGGTTACTGAGGTCTGGGGTTAGGGCAAATGGGGAGCTGTTTTTTAATGGATACAAATTTTTAGTTTTGTAAGATGAAAACTTGGGGGGATTGACTGCACATAATGTGGATATAATGAAGTGTATACTTAGTATAAAATTTACCATCTTAACCATTCTTTTCTTTTTAGTAAAAAATTTAAAAGGCAGCAGGCCATATTTGGTATGCTTCCCATAGTTTGTAAATTTATGCTATAAATTATGCATTCAGACAAAAAAACAAAACAAAAAACTGAGAACAAATGTTGGTGAGGTTGTTGAAAACCTGAAACTCTAATAACTATTGGTGGAAGTGAAAATTGATACAATCATTTTAGAAATTTGGCAACATTTATCAAATCTGAGCAAAAATATACACTATCATCGCTCCTAACAGTATGTTCAGGAAAATGCATTCTGTCTGCACCGAAAGACTTATTTCAGTATACTTATTGCAGTCTTGTTTATATAAGTTAGTAGATTAAATTAACCATCAAGAGTAAAATGGATAAACTAACAGCTTTATAAATGGAATAATACTTAGTAGTGAAAACACCTTCTAATTTTAATATATGTTTTAATCATACAAATATAAAAAAGTTAGGCTATGTATTTCTTATTATGTACATACTGTGTATTTCCATTTAAGTTCAAAATCAAATAACATTGGTCTATTGCTTTATAATATCACTATTCAAAGTATGATCCAGAAACCCATGAAAGTCCCCCAGAACACCTTTGGAAAATCTGTTAAAGCTGTTTTAATAGTAGTACCAAAACTTTTTTTGTGTCTATTCTTTTTCACTGCCCTTCTCTCACAAGTATACCATAGACTTTGTCAGAGGCCATATGATGTGTTTTATTGTTAATGATTAAATGCGGAAAAGGACAGGAGAAGCCAGATGCCTTATTTTAAGACAGATGTTACATTTCTACAAATTTTTTTTTCCTTAAGGATTCTTTGTGTTAAGATGTGTTATTTGTGATAATTTGTAGAGGGTTTATTACTTTTATTTTAAAAGTAATGTATTTTCTCATTTTTATTTCAAATAAGGTAAATAACTTACATAAACATGAGCTCTCTCAAATTTTAATAAATTTATTAAAGAGATCTGAGTTAGAAAAATGCTTTTAGAAGACAAGATAGTTAACCTTTGTGTAGTAAATGATTGAAAGGGGACTTTGTAGAATGTTGGTAATATTCTGTTTTTTAGCAGAAGGTACATAGATGTGTTCACTTTGTTAAGTCTTTAAATGCTGTATATGCTTATGATATTTGGATACTTATTAATATATATGTATGCAATATGTTTGAAAATTGTCCTTTGATATTCATAATTTTTCACATGATCCCAGAAATTTATGTGTTTCTATGAGAGTTTTGAACTGACTACATGTCATCAATTTTATGTCATCAACATAAAATTGATGTCATTTATGTTTATGCCATTGGTTAGCAAGTTGGTTCCTGTTCTGGAATAATGAGATGTTTATTGCTTGATTTCCCGCTATATCCACTAAAAAATCTTCAATATCCTATTAATTTTTTTCTGATAGTATATTTGTTACCCTCATAGGAAGAATCCTGTCCATTTTCAACACTTCAGCCACCCTGGTGATAGTGATTATGGAGGTGTACAAATCATAGATCAAGATGAAACTGATGATCGGCCTGAATGCCCCTATGGAGCATCTTGTTATAGGTATGTAAATTGAAATGCTTGGCTCTGTTTCCTCACTCTGTAAACTCTCTTATTTATTCAGGACAAACTGAGCAGCCTCTCAAGCCTTCAACTTTTAGTTTTTGAACTTCTATACAAAATAGATTTTTATTTTGTTAATACATAGGATTAGAATTATGTTTTTTTTTAGATTATTCTAAATAGTTATTAACCTTATACATACCTGAAAAATTCCTTCATTTCTAACTTTCTAAAATGCAAATCAGATAATTTAAAAGCTCTCTTTGTACCTCCTACCTCACTCCTGTTTTCTGGAGTTGAATCCAGGGTGTCGTGTGCTAAGCATGTAGCAAGTGTTCTACCGCTGAGCTATACCCTTCAGGCCCTTTCCCTGCTTTCTTAACTTCTGCCACTCCACCATCCTTGCCAACACATAAAACTCAATTGGAAAAGAAGAGTGAGAGTACCTGTCTTCTGTGCTTCTATAGCATCTTGGATCATACAGAGTAGAACTCATTTCTTAGATTATGCTTCTTCTGTTTTTTTTTTTTTTAACAAAAGATTGATGTGATTTTTTATACCTTTATTATTGTATTTATTTATTTATTTATTTATTCATTTTATGTGGTGCTGAGGATTGAACCCAGCGCTTTGCACATGCTAGGCGAGTGCTCTACCGCTGAACAATACCTGGATTGTGCTTCTTTCCCAGAATGTCTCCCAGGTATCTTGAGAGCAAAGACCCTTATGCCTGGTATCTTGCAACTTTGTTCAATGAATGAGGGAACTCGAATTGAACCAAACTTCCACAGAAAGAAGTAGTGATTCCAGTACAAGAGACCTTTAATGCCAGACAGCCATCTTTTATAGATAAATTTGAATATAGATTATTGAATTACTGGACACCCAGAAGTTGTTCCAATTTCGGTGATTGTGCTTTTCAGTAAGATGTCAAAACAGGCTTCTGAGTCTGGAAAGAATAATCAAAAGGTTTACACTTTATCATATGAAAAATAAGTTCTCCCTTCCAGCAAAAACAATATCCTGCAAAGAGTAAGGGGATCTTATGATCAACCTTGCCAAGAAAGTTAAAATTTAGGAGAGATGAACAAATTCCTAGAAGAACAAAACTTAAGAAACAGACATAAGAAAAAAAGGAAATTGAAATAATCCTATTGCATTAAAGAAACAATATGTAATTAAAATCCTCCCAAAGAAGTGATATATCCATGTGGCTTTAAAGGCAAATTCTACCAAATATTTAAAGAAGAAAGTCAAGTTTTTACATAAACTATTCCAAAACAAGACAAAAGAGTATATTCCCCAGCTCATCTTAAGAGTTGCTACCAAAACCCAGTAAGAATAGTAAAAGAAGGACACATTGCTTTTGAATGTAGCTCTAAGTATTCTAAAAAAATTGAGTCAAGCATTAAATCAAAAGGAAAATTTAATACAACCAAATGGGATTTGTCTTAGGAATAAATGTTTCATTTCACATTTAAAAATAATGTAATTTGCCATTGTCATTAAAATAAGTAGAAAAGTTATATGGTGATCCCAGTAATTATGTGATTTAAAAAAAAATTCTGAAAAAAATCAGCATTCATTGGTGATCAAAATTCACTACAAAATAGGGACAAAAGGGAACATCTTTAATATAAAGAATAGCTACAAAAAAATTATAGCAAATATCATACTTAAAAGTAAAATATTAAAAATTTCTTTTCTGAAATAAAAATGTGACAAAAAAATGCCTATTTTTATTACTTTAATTCATCATTGTCCTGGAAATTCAAAGCAGTATAGTAAGACAGGAAAAGAAAAGTAGGTAAGAATTAGAAAGGAATAAATAACACTGATACTCCCAGATGGTATTATTGTAGACATAGGAAATACAAAATTGCCTACTGATGAGTTATAAATATTAATAATGGTTTAGGAAGGCTTTTGGATACAGAGAGCAATATTCAAAATCAATTTTATTTCTATTTACCAACGCCAACCAGTTAGAAAATAAAAAAAAATTAAAGGTAAAATTTATGTGAACATCAAAAAATATTAAGTTCTTAGGACCTCTTTGGAGAAAACCATAACACTTCAATGAGAAAAAATTTTCAGAAATACCCAAGCAATTATAAAGATGAAAGTGTTTGTGATTCAAAGATTCAGTATTGTTAAGATGAAAGTTTTCCTCAAATTGATTTCTATGCAGATTCATTCAAAAATCACAGTGCTCTTTGTGTAAAAATGTATAATGTGATTCTAAAACTTTTACAGTTGTGTACAGGAATGAAAAATAGCCATGACAATCTTAAATAATGAAGAACAGTGGCAGGATTTGTTATACCTTATGGTGATTAAAACAGTGCAATGTGGGCACAAAGATGAAGTAATAAGACTGGAACAAAGAGAAACAAAGCAATGGAACTTTAAGTATTGAGGGAATTGTTTCATGATATAGTTAATATATTTGCATTTTTTGTTCCAAATGGTTTTTCACAGCTCATGTCATAATTTATGACCCTACATTGATGTGACTTTTCATTTTTAAAGAAATTTTTGTAATAGAGAATTTTTTATATGCACATAGAGAATGTAGAATAAATTCCAATGAATCTATCACACATTTTCAATAATTGGTGAACTGAAACTGGCTATTATTATTTCACCTCCCCTTACACATTACTTGCTAACTCCTGCCCTTATATTATTTTGAAGCAAATCTCTTGAGCTCATGTTTTTATTCCATTTTATCCATAGGTATCTTTGCATATATCTCTAAAAACATATAACACCATTATTAAGTAAATCTTTAAAATCATTTAATATCCTATCTAATATCTAAATTCCTTTATTAACATTTTAATATTTTAAACTTTGTTTCTTTGAATCAGTGTCCAGTTAAGGTCCATATATGATAACAGTGACCATATAATTGAATAGGTTCAGTTTTTTTCCCTTATAATCTATTTTTAAAGAAAGCTAGTCATTTTTCTTAGGAGTATCCCATAGTTTAGATTTTAATTATTGTATTAAAAGGATAACATTATGTTCCCCCTGTATTTACTAATAACTTGTAGTTAAAGCTGGAGGTTTAACTAGATATCTGTTCTAAAACATGAAAATTGCTTGGCCCAATGACTATGTCTCTCTTAGTCTCCAAAATGATTTTACCTTAAAGTCCACATTGTCTGATATTTACAAGTGCTTTGGGATTGCTCTAACATCTAATTATTATTATTGATTTATGATTTAATTCTATATCATATTTTGTACTCTTTTGAATTTAAGTCTTTAGAAATTTATTAAGATTCATTTAGGCCTAGCATATAGCCTATCTTTGTTGAATATACCATGGGCATTTAAATGTATATTCTGCAATTACTGAAAGTAAGATTCCATAAATGTCAGTTTGGTCAAATGGTTATAGTTTTCTTAAGATTCTTTATATTCTTGCTGATTTCTTTTTGCGGGGGTGCGGGGTGCGTAGATGTTTTGATAGTTACTAAGAGACGAATGTTAAAATTTGTCCTCATTGGAAAAGCCATAAAAATGGAAAATTAACTCAGAGCTGTTTCTCTCGGCTACACATTGACTTTTTAGTTTCTACCTGTTTTGGTAGCCAAACACTGTCTTCTAATTATTATTTTTTACATATTTTTTCAAAGTGTAATTGTTATCTATGAGAGTTTTGGTCTGATAGGGCCTTCCCTTTCATAACTGGAAATGGATCTCCTATTTTGTCTGTTTTGCACAGCTTTCATTGGTTATTTTTTTGTGAATACTTTTTTCATTCTGTTACTTTCAACTGTGTCCTTAATATTTAAAGCACATCTCTTATAAATAGTATGTAGTTGGCTCATTGGTTTTTATTTTTAATTCAGTCTGATAGTCTTTTTTAGATGGAGTATTTAGTCCAATTACATTTAATATAATTACTGTTTTTTAATTCAATTATTCTAATTTGTTATACATGATGGCAGGATGCAATTCATTTCATATTACACATATAGAGAACAATTTTTCAAGTCACTGATTGTACACAAAGTATTTTCACACCATTCATGTCTTTATACATGTACTTAGGGTAATGATGTCTAACTCATTCCACCATCATTCCTACCCCTTTGCCCTCTCCCTTCCCCTCCCTCCCACTCCCTCTATCCTATCTAAAGTTCCTCCATTCCTCCCACGTTTCCCCCATCGCCATTTTGAGTCAGCATCCTCATATCAAGGAAAACACTTGGCCTTTGGTTTTTTGAGATTGGCTTACTTCACTTAGCATTATATTCTCCAACTCCATCCATTTACCTGCAAATGCCATGATTTTATTCTCTTTTAATGCTGAGTAATGTTCCATTGTGCATATATACACCAAAGTTTCCCTATTCATTCATCTACTCAAAGGCATCTGGGTTGGTTCCACAATTTAGCTACTGTGAATTGTGCTGCTATAAACATTGATGTGGCTGTGTCCCTGGAATATGCTGTTTTTAAGTCCTTTGGGTATAAGCCAAGGAGTGGAATAGCTGGGTCAAATGTTGGTTCCATTCCCAGGTTTCCAAGGAATCTCCATACTGCCTTTCATAGTTATTGCACCAATTTTCAGTCCCACCAGCAATGTAAAAGTGTGCCTTTTTCCCCACATCCTCGTCAACACTTATTATTGTTTGTATTCTTGATAGCTGCCATTCTGACTGGAGTGAGATGAAATCTTAGAGTAGTTTTGATCTGCATTTGCTAGAGATGCTGAACATTTTTTTATATGCTTGTTGATTGATTGCAATTACTGATATTTTTGAGTATATTTTTTCTTTTTTGCTATTTGTTGTCTGTTTGTCCCACATATTCTGTGTTCCTTTATTCTTCTTTGCCTAACTGCTTTTGAGTTAACTATGTTTTTAATATTTTTTTAGTTGTAGATGGACACAATATCTTTATTTATTTCTTTATGTATTTATTCATTTATTTTTATGTAGTGCTGAGAATTTACCACTGAGCTACTGACCTAGCCCTTGAGTTATCCATTTTTATTCCAGTTTTTTTCCACTGTTGACTTTTTAGTTTTTTTCTTTTTAGCATTTACATAAGATTTCAATAGATATCCATGATTTATTACATTCTATCTTACTACTGATATTTTAACCATTTCCCAGAGTGTGATAATCTTTTGTCACTTTAATTCATTTATTTACTCTTCTGCTTTTTTTCATTCTTGTCATCATATATTTTTATATCTATACATCAACTCAAAAGACTGGTTTTTTTAATTAATTAATTTATTTAGTAAGTAAGTAAGTACCAGGGATTGAACACAGTGGAGCTTAACTACTGAGCCACATCCCCAGCCCATTTCTTATTTTTTTCAAATTTTGAGACATGGTCTTGCTAAGTTGCTCAGGACCTCACTAAGTTGCTGAGGCTGGCTTTAAACTTTAATCCTCCTGCCACAGCCTCCTGAGCTGCTGGGATTACAGGTGTGTGCCATCACTCCTGGCTTTTTAATATTTTCAGCTGCAGATGGACACAATAACTTTGTTTATTTTTTTATGTGGTGCTGCAGGTTGAACCCAGTGCCTCATGTGTGCTAGGCAAGTGCTCCACCCCTAAGCCACAACCCTAGCCCTCTGCTATTATTTTAAGTATCAACATTCTTTTATATTTAGTTACATATTTATCCTTTTGTATTCCCCTATTTCTCCTTGGTTCTTTCATCTGTAATTATTTTCTTTTAATCTTAAGAACTTCTTTGTTATTTCTTAGAGTAGCAATCTAATGGTATTTTTAAAATTTACATATATCTGAAATTTTTCTTATTTTGGTTCTTTTTTAAGGCTCTTTCATTTGGGTATATAGAATATTAGCTTTGCAAAAAATTTTTTTATCACTTTGAAGATATCATTCCATTGATTCTTGAATCCATAGGTTTAGTTGAAAGTTATTTGTCTCTCATTGTTGCTCCTTTGAAATTAATGTGGCTTTCTTTTTGGTCACTTTTAAGCCTTGTATGTTTGTTTTTTTGTTTCCAAAAACCTAATTAGTATGTGCCTCCCATATATTTCTCCTTGTATTCTTCCTATTTGGAGTTCCCTTAGTTTTTTTCCACATTAATGTTTTCATTAGTTTGGGAAGATTTCATAGCTGTTATAGATATTGCTTCTGCCTCATATAATAATTTTGTCTTTTTCACAATCCAGTTAAACACACATTAAACCTTTTTATGAAGTCTCACATAGCATTTCTGCATTGCTTTGTTCTTTCCATTATTTTCTTAATCTGAAAAAGATTTGCTTCAGATTTGATATTTACTACTTTACTGGTCTTAGAGTTTACTAATGCTGTCTTCTCAATTTTGTCTATTCTGCTTTTGAACCCATTCAAAGAATTCTTTTTGGGAGGGGCGAATATTGAGTGATCAGGGGCGCTTGATCACTCAGCCACATCCCCAGTCTTATTTTGTATTTTATTTAGAGACAGGGTCTCACTGAGTTGCTTAGCACCTCACTTTTCCTCAGGCTGGGTTTAAACTTGGGATCCTCCTGCCTCAGCCTCCTTAGCCCCTGCGATTATAGGCATGTGCCACTGCCCTGGCCAAACAATTCTTAATATAAGATAATGCATTTTCCAGTTCTATGATATAAATCTGATTCTTTTTTATAGATTCTTATTTTGGTGAAATTATTCAGGTGTTCATTCATTTTCCTCATTTTTAAAATCTTTACCATATTTAGTCTTAATTTTAAAATGCTCATTTGCTAATTAGCATTTGTGGATCTGCTGCTTTTGCAGTTTTTTTCCTCTTGATTATTTATTCTATAATTTTACCTTTTCTTATCCAGTATTTTTTTTTTTTTTGGTACTGTGAATTGAACCTAGGGGCAGTTAACCACTGAGCCATATCTCTAGCCCTTTTTATTTTGTTTGTTTCTTGTTTTGGGGGTGCTGTGGTGATGATTTAACCTAGGGGCAACTTACCATTGAGTTACACCCCCAGCCCTTTTTATTTTGTATTTTGAGACAGGGTTTCAAAAAGTTGCTTAGGGCCTCATGAAGTTGCTGGCTTTGAACTTGCAATCCTTCTGCCTCAGCCTCCTGAGTTGCTGGAATTACAGGCATATGCCATCACATCAGCTCATTTGTAGTATTTTTAAATTATAATTCTAACATTGTATATAAAAATAGCTGTAGGAATTCTAGATGTTATTAGATATTAGTGAAGGTACTTTTTATACTTGGCAAATCCTAATCATCTCTTTCCAATCAGAGATTTAGATAAAAATAGCCAGGTTAAAGTTTTAGTGAAATTCAATCTCTCTTTGGTTTGTCCTTATCCTTTTAGTACAGCTTTTCTAGACTTTTGTTTGAGAGGCAGGGCTCTTTCTTCTTAGCCCCAAAGCTTCCTTTTGTAGATTTTGATCTCCCATCGCCTGTCACTTACACTTCCTAAATTCTGGCACAATTATTGGAGGGGACAATAGTTATATGTTTGTTACAGGTACCTACCCTTATTACAAGTCCCTATAGGGGGACTTGTCTCTGAAATGCTGCATGAGTGGGAGATTTTACACTGCCTTTTTGAAATTTTAGACCTAGACCTTCTGCTTCTTACATCTCCCAGGAACTCAGCAAATTTTGCTCTAGGGAAAAAACAATTTGTGTTTGGAACTCCTTCAGTTTACAAACTGTTATGACAACCTCATGAGCATATGGTAACTTCTATTTGTTTCTCTTTCTTCAAATAGAGTTCCTATACTTGGCTCAAAATTTCATCCTTTACCACATCAAGAACTGGCAACTGGCTTTAGGGAAGAAACAAGCGGTGATTATCAGCTCACATAGGGAGAGTTTTTCATCTCTAAATGAACTTTTAAAATATCTTTTAGATATTCTAAAATTCTCATTGCTCTCAGAATCCTATTATATAAGTAATTTTAACCATCTTTCAGGTTTATTTTAGTTGTAAAAATAAGGGTATTGGTTCACTGTGGTGTCCTATATCCCTTCCAGAAGCAAAATCTAAATGTGTTCATATCTCTCTCTCTCTCTACCTTTCTACCCCTCTTCCTCCTGTTCTTAACACATAACTTTGTCTTGTTGTTGTTTTGAGACAGGTCTCGCCAAGTTACTAAGAATCTTGCTAAGTTGTTGAGACTAGCCTCAAACTTAAAATTGTCCTGCCTCAGCCTTCTAAGTCACTGAGATTATAGGTGTGTGCCACTATGACCTGCCAAATATGCCTATTCTTTAGGAGAAAAAATTAAAGCACAAAGAGTACTTAGAATACTGATGTTGAAAATGCTGTCTCTAGGTCATCGATATCTTTAAAAGATCAGGAAATGGTTAAGAGAAATTACTCCAATACTAGTAGCCTACTTGTGCTAATAAAAATGTTCATATCTATATCTAAGTATATTTATCTAGAGATATGGTGCATTTTTTCATCTATTGATCTCCTTTGCATGCTGATTCTAGTTGTAGATAAAAACTTGAGGGTTTTTTTTTCTCTTGCTAATTTTTATTATAGTTCAGATAGACCTTTAGAGAGTGTGAGATATGATTGCTTACTCTGCCTGAGTTTTAAAAATAAGGAAATGAAAACTAAGAAAGATAAACTTGCCCAAAACCCAAAGCTTGTGAGATCAAAACCAAATCTTTCTCCTTCAGTCCAGAATTATTCCATGATCTTGCCTGACTCCATGATTATTAGTCATGAATGGTAGTGTCTTTTTAACCAAGTGACAAACTATTTCATAAAGAAAACAACATTAACAAAAGAAAACCCCCACTTAAGGCAATTTGAAGAAATCATGACTTTTCCAGGTCAAAAAATAATAGAAAAAAATATATATATTTACATACCTTCTCTTTATCACATTATCATTATTATTTAGACAAAAAATATCTAATAGACTTATTTTATATCATTGCTAAACTGAACCAATGCCATATTATGTTCAATTTACTATTCACCAATCTTTTGTGTATTTTATTAGCCATATACTATTTAGTGCTAGAAAATAAACCTACTGTATCAAAGTGATACAGTGCTCTAAGTTAGTTTGCACATTTTCATGTAAGTGCACACCAGCTTTTTCCTACAACCACAAAAGAAAAATATTACAGTTTCACAAATATGGATTGGATATGTAAATTCATATTTTAGTAAAAATATAGATTTCCATAGTTTGGTTTTTAGAAAAGGATATGTAATATTATGTTTTACTTTATTTTATACTACAAGTATTATTAACATTTTCTCTGACTTATGATATTTTTGAAATCTTACAAAATTATATTCCACTTGAAAATATCAGTTGGAAACACTAGAGAGGTGTTGTCATTTTAAGTATCTTGTTCATTTAACTAATTTATTTTTGCACTGTACTCTGCTATTTGGCAGAAAACTTAGTTTATTGGATTTGATTACTTTAAGGCACTTGTCTGAGTTAGAACATTAGATACGTAATGTCCAGCATAATCCAGTGATCACTGGATTTGCCTGTGACTCATTCACTTCCTTTGGTGAGTAATAGGATTTTATGCAGATTGTTATTCCTATTCTTACTTGCTAAATTAAGACCTAACTTAGCATACATACATGCAAAAATGAGTGAAATCCATGTTACACCAACTTAGTTTAAGAATGTGAAGTTAAACTGTGTAGCAGTTGCCTAAGATTAACAAATCTTAGGCTGACATGTATTTTGCAAATGAAAATGTTGGTGTCTTGATCTTTTTCAGAAGCTAGTGCCCTCCTTTTGTTAAAATTTTAATGTTCTTTAAGAGGGATGTCTAAGAGAGGTATGTCGATCATCAACTCTAAGTGCTCTTAGGTAATACTGAATCTTCAACATAGCCTGTATAGTGTGAAAGAACACAGTGTTTTGCTACAAACATAGTTCATTTATTCAAAACATATATTTAATAGAAAGAAAATTGACATTTTTTTTGTTATTTGATGATCCAGTTTCGTAACTATGATACAAAGAGTTCTTTATTTTTTATTTTTAGGTGGACACAATATCTTTATTTTATTTTTATTTGGTACTGAGGACGAACCCAATGCCTGCATGTGTGCTAGGCAAGTACTTTACCACTGAGCCACAACACCAGGCCAATACAAAGTTTTATATTATTTTCTTTTTAATTTTTGGAAAGTGTTCCAAGTTGATGCAGTATTGCCTTAATTGATCATATACAGATATATTTATCTCAAATTACAAGATAATATTTTTCGAAGCCTAATAAAAAGAATATGTGTATTTAATATAAATCTAGGTCATATTATTAAAGCAAAAATAACTAGATCTTTGTAAGAAGACTCTAGTCATCAGGTAGTTGAGAATACCCAGAATTAATCTGTATGAAGCTGCCATGGTTTGGGTACGGCCCTAGGATTCAGTATTGGAAATTTACCAGTCAAAATCATATATTAATGGTATTTGCGAGCGGGCCTTTAGGAAGTAATTAGGACTTTGATAAGGTCATTAGGGTGAAGCCTCCATGGTACCTGGAGTGGCCTTATAAGAAGAGGAAGAGAGATTCTAACCTGTCTATTCTTAGATTTCCTAGCCTCCAGAACCATGAGATAAATAAACCTCTATTCTTTTCAAGAAACCTACTCTGTGATATTCAGTTATAGCAGCATAAAATGGACTAAGAGGTAATCACATTATTTATAGATAAGAATAATCAATGTTAGTAGGACCTTATTCTACCTTATAGATTTTACTTGTAGAAGAAATAACCTCTTGTATCATTTTCATGCATGCAGTTCTTTAGTCATGTGTAAGAATATGATCCTCAAAGTATTTAAGCTAACTATTAATCACTTGGTATACAGTTTTACAAAAGACTTGGCTGTCATTTTTTTTTAAACTTCACTTAGAAATCACAGTAACAACATAAATTATATTCATGTAACCTTGACAAGACACACTGGAATGTCTTCTGTGTTTTGTTTTTCTCATTTATTTAAATATGCATTCATTTTCATAAAAATAAATTTATTTTTCTTTGTTATATTTAGTGTTACATATATATGAGAATTTTCAGTTCTTTTGTAACACATGGTAAATTGTAGTGATTTTCAGTTAACAAATTGAATGCTTTCTATTATTTCATCCTACTTTACTCTTTCAATATTTAACAACAGACTATATTTGTTAATTATTTTCTTCAAAATTTTAAGACCTAGATATTAGATAATATGGAATTTGTGTTTTTGCCTCAGGTTTTAAAATAAGTATTGAATTTTAAAGATCAAGATAAATTATTTTTTTGGATAAAATAAAAATATAGTGTGACTGTTAAATATTGAGCATAAAGGTGTGCTAGTCACTATTCTAGAACATGATGTAAAACCATTCTTTACATTCATTTAAAAATAATAGTATTGCTGGATGTGATGGTGCATTTCTGTAATCTCAGCAATTTAGAAGGCTGAGGCAAGAGGATCACAAGTTCAAAGCTAGCCTCAGCAACTTAGCAAGACCCTAAACAACTTAGTAAGACCCTGTCTCAAAAGAAAAAGGGCTGGGCCTGGGGATGTAGCTCAGTGGTTAAGCACCTCTGGGTTCATTGCTGATACAAAAAAAAAAATCATTGTAAGTTATCAATGTTTGGAAAGTAAATGAAAATGAAAATTAGTATTCTGTTATACCATTATGTAGTTAAACTTTAGGTAGTTCTATGATGGAGAAAGAATGAGTTTTTAATCAGCTGACTTAGGTTCTAGTATTGGCTATGCTAATTTTCCAGCATAACTTTGCATAAGTCATTTGATATACATGGGTTTCAATTCCTCATTAAAACATGAAAAACACAGATTGGATTGCTTATACTCTGGAGTCCTCTCAATATATTTATATTCATGAAGTCACTAAGTTATGTTCCTGGCTTCTCAAATTTAGCCTTCTTTGCTGTCTCCTCTACTTCCTTATTCATAGATATCACAGAGCTCAAGTTTTTAGATTTCTTGCCCTTTCCAGGGGAAAGTTTTTGGATTTCTCAGTTTTTATATTTCTTCCCCTTTCCATTCTATTCTTACTTCCTAGGTGAGTTAATTCATCAATTTAATGACTCTAGATTGATGTGTTTAAATGCTTTCTTCTGGTTGCATCTGAAATAGAACTGTTAATTTTTATTGTGAAACTCTTTTTAAAGTGTTTCTCATCTCTGTAGATGAATCCACCATTTACATGATGTTCAGGCCTACAACTAAAAGGCACTCTTGATTTTTCTCCTTTTTTCATATCATACATTCAATACGGCCCTATAAAATACACTGGGCTCTGATCACTTCTTATTTCCTCAACCACTACCACCTCACATAACAACTGTTTTACCTGAAAGACTGAGTAGCTTCCTAACTGATATCCTTATTTTTTCTCTTGCCCTTCTGTAGTTCATTTTCCCCATAGCAACTAGAGTAATTCTTTACATGTAAGTGCTATCATATTGTTTTTTCACTCAAAACCTTCCAATGGTTTCACATAATGAACTCTTTATAAGTTCTTTCAGTGACTTCATTTCCTCCTTACTCATTTCCCTTGAGCCATAGGAATTTCTGGGTGCTTTTCCAAATACCCTACCTTGTTTCCACTAAAGGGCCTTATCTAATATGAACACATTTACTGTTTCCTTTTGCTGGAGTGTTCTTCCTTCAGATATGCATTTGATTTACCTCTTTGGAAAAGCCTTCTCTGATTTCTCTACCTAAAAACCTATCCCACATCTCCATGCTCATTTAATCTCTGTACCCTTTGCTTTATTTTTCTTAATAGCAATCACTTCCTGAAATTATAAATATGTATTTAGCTATTTTATGTCCTAGCACATAAACCCAATGAAATTAGAGATTGCTTGTTCACTACTGACTGTGCCTCTGCAACCTACAACAGTACTTGGCACATAGTAGGTATTTAATGAATTTTTTGACAGAATAAATGAAATGGATAGTTGTAGAGTCTCTTTTATTCTTACTTAAACATTGTTCATAGGACATCATCAAGAAATATTAGAAAGGGTCAAATTTTCCATTTTTCTTATAGTTATGAAGATTTATAAGTGTCATAATGGAAAAATTTATACAACACTATGTTCTTATATTTTAAATATATTATTACCTAAACTTTTTGTTGTTGATGCACCTATGTTTTGAAAACCTGAATAATGTTTTAGGAAGTATATATTTTAAAGTAAAATAATTTTATGTTTAAAACTCAAAAGATTATTGTTAATAATTAACATCAATAAAAAATTATTTTGGAACATGCTGGATTACAGAAAATGACATTTGTGAAAGAATCTTTTGTTTTTTATCAATGAGTTTTGATTAATTCCTTTTATTATTAAGAAAAAGATCTGGGTGGAATTTGTCATTGCCCTCAAAAGTTATTTTCAAGTTTATATATCCACAAAGAATTTCATTTACCACCTAGCCATGACCCAGAAATATATGAAAAAGACATTTTTGTCTTATTTTGAAACAACCGATTTTTAAAAATGGAATATGCATAATTAAATATTAGAAATTATTGTATAAATGAATGAAATATGATTGGGGAAATACACATCATAGAAGGAAAAATTCAGCCATTTGGTATTAATTGCCAATTACCTTTACAAACACATAGAATTTCCACCTATTGGAAATCTTAAAGTGAAATTGATTTTTGTGTCATTAATAGCAAATATGTATAAAATGCTTAATAGCTTACAAATGTGTATGCATTACTTCAGCTTGGAACAACCCTCGGAACAACCCCAAGTAAGGTAGCTGGTGTTGTCCAGGCTTTTCAAGTGAAGAAAAAACTTGTGAGTCATACAACCAGTAAATGGCATTGTTTGAATTCAGGCTTCACTCTACCAAGAGAAATAAACCAAACTCCCATACTTAAAGGTCAAATGTTTTCTTGTTTGTGAAAGCTAGAGAAAAATAGGAATTTTTTAAAGGGAGGGATCTTACTAAAATAGAATGGAGAACAGTGAAGTAAAGGGAGGGAATTGGGGAAGGAATGGGAAGGGAAAGAACTACAGGATGAAATTGACCACATTATGCTATGTGCATATATGAATATATCACAATTAATTTCACTTTTGTGTATAACTATAATTTTGAAAAATAATAAATAGAAGGAAGACCATTAGAGTAGAATGAAGAGAGGGGAGAGAAGAGGGAAAGGAAAGGGAAAGCACTGGGAATTGCAATGGAGCAAGTTATGTTTTTTGCATTTATGAATATGTCAAAATGAAACCTATTATTTATAACTATAGTGCACTAGTAAAAACGTAAAAACAGCATGATACTGGCATAAAAATAGACCAGTGGCACAGAACAGAAAGTTCAGAAGTAAATCCACACTTTTATTGCCAGCTGACATTTAAGAAAAACATCAAGAACACAATAAATGGAGGCGGGAAAATTGGATATCCACATGCAGCAGTATTAAATTAGGCCCTCATCTCATACCATGAACAAAAAATCAACTAAACGTGGATTAAAGACCAAAATGTAAGAGAAGTTGTGTTTCATTTGTGTACAATGAGTTGAAATGCATTCTGCTGTCATGTATAACTAATTGGAACAACAACAACAAAATACAAAAATAAAAGACTCAAAACTATAAAACTACTAGAGGATAAAGGAAAAAAACTCTAAAGATATTGGTCTGACCAATGTATATTGGTTATGATCTTCAAAGCACAGGCAATGAAAGCAAAAGTGGATGAATGGATGAATTACATCAAACTAAAAAGTTTAAGAACAGCAAAAGAAATAACCAACAAAATGAAAAGCCAACCTAGAAAAAGGGAGAGAATGTTTACAAATCATACATAAAGGGTTACTATTCAAATTATGTAAGTTACTCAATAAAAAGAAAACTGATAACGTAAGTTAAAAATTTAAAAATATTCCGGGCAAAGAACCTGAATAGATAAAAATCTCAAAGGAAGACAGAGAAGCGGCTAACAAGTGTATGAAAAATGTTCAACATCATTAATCATCAAGAAAATGCAAATTAGAACTACAATGAGATATTACCTCACACTTGTTACAATAGCTATTAAAATATGTAAAAATAGGGTTTGATCCTCAGCACCACATAAAAAAATATAAATAAAGATATTGTGTCCATCTACAACTAAAATATATATTTTTAAAACATGAAAAAATAAGTGTGGGTGGGCAAGGATGTGGAGAAGAGAGAACTCTTTCCTGTTGTTAGTGGGAATGTAAATTAGTATAGTCATTATGGAAAACAATATGGAAGTTCCTAAAAAATTGAAAATAGAGCTTCCATATGATCCGGTTATCCTCCTACAGAGTATATAGTATATATATGAAATCATTAAAGAGGTAATGTTCACTCCTCTGTTCATTGCAGCATTATTCACAATAGCCAAGATAGGGAATCGGTTAGAGTGTCTATCATAGATGAGTGGATAATGTTATATATATGCAATGGTATACTAGTTAGCCTTAAAAAAGAAAGAAATCCTGTCAAGACAGATGAATCTGGAGGACAGTATGCTAAGTGAAATAAGTCAGGATGAGAAAGACAAATACTTCCATGATCTCAGTAACATATGGAATCTAAAAAGTCTTAACTCTCAGGAATAGGCAATAGAATGGTGGTTACCAGGTGCAAAAGGGAGTTGGGTTGGGGAGATGTTAACCAAAGGATACAAAGTTTCATCCATTTGAAGCAAATGTAAAACAGGGTAAATTCAAGACATCTATTGTATAATATTGTGACTGTAGTTAATAACAATGTACTGTATATTTGGAAATCTCAGAGAGTCAATTTTACCTGGTCTACCACACAAAATGTGAAGAATGTTAGGTAGTACATTTGTTAATTAGTTCAATTTAGCCCTTCCATAATGTATATATGTTTCAAAACAACATATATAAAATTTTGACAAAAAATTAATTTTGAAAATAGAAAAACAAATATTACATCATTTTGAATACTCTTATGAAAGTTAATCAAAATGTTTTTGAAGGCAAAAAGTTGATTATATTTTAGTATGTAGATGAATCTATGAAAAGCATAGTTGAATACTACCTTGTAAAAGATAGTATTATAGGAACTAGGAAAGGTATTAAAAATGTAAGAAAAATCAGCAACTCATTTGACAGGTGATCAAAATAATACACATATATCACATATGCATATAAGGTATGTATATAAAGTATATATTATAAAATTCATAATAGATTTTCTGTTCTTCCATTTTGGAATATGCAACTGTAAAACTGTTTTCTTCATTCATTTTTTTTCCTAAATGGCTGGACTTCTTTTAGGTAATATGTAAGGTTAGAGTATTTAGATGGGATTTGTGAGTGCAACTGTGAATGTGTTCCAAGAGAATAGAAAATGGAGAGCCATCTGCTGAAACTCTAAACTGTACCCTCCCCTTTTTCTGATACCGTATCTTTGCTTTCCCTTTTTAAAAAGTTAATGTGACTTTTAAACATTCTAGTTTTACAACATATTTCAGCAATCTTTTAACCCTCATTCAGTGAATAATATGTACTTGAGTCTCAATGTTAAATTCCTTGGTTCCAGTTCTTCACTTGTAAGAGCCAGAGGTTTAGTCATTTGAGAGTGTCTATAATATCTTTATTTTATTTATTTATTTTTATGTGGTGCTGAGGATCAAACCCAGTGCCTCAGGCATGTGAGGCAAGTTGCTCTACCACTGAGCTACAACCCCAGATCCCAATTATCTTTTTTCTAAATTAAAGATGAATACTTTTGGTATTAATATCTTTGCTTTTTTGTTCTTCCTTCCCTGATGCCCAGTATTAACTGTACTTAAAAAAACACTGAATTTAACAAGTCAGTGACTTTTACTAGCATGTACAGAAAGGAAAGATCTTCCTACAAATCATCACACAGCTTTGTTTATTTGCAGCTCTCTTCACATCTAAGTTGTCCAGTTCATTTTTCTCAGGTTTGAGTTTCTTTTCATCAAAGGTCAGATTTAGGTTAATTATCCCAACCTCACAATCTTACATAGAATCTTTTTTCCCATTTCTCAAAACTGTTGAGTTATGACCCTAATTAATTACAGTTGTAGTCTTGCATTGTTTAATGTTCACATTGTAGGAAAAGTTATTTTAACAAGAAAAGATACTATCAGTAAGGAAAGTCACTGTCACCTAACAAGGCCTGGCGTATAATAATTACTCTGAATATTTCTTGAAACTAATAAGGAATGAGTTGATAGCTAAAATCAATTATTTACCACCTTCTAAACTCTTAGATTATAAACTTACTATGTTATGGAATCTCACAACAGCTTTGTATGGGTGCAAGTTCTATGATATCTTCGTTTTACAAATGGGGAAACTGCAGCTTAGCCTGTAAGGTGGTGGTTGAGCCAGAATTCTGATTTTATCTTTCTGATTTTGATCTCTACCCTCTTTTAGTCATTACCCTCCCTCTTTGAATAACAGCATTTCTATAGAATTTCTACTTTTTTTTTTTTTGAGGGTCACTCTGAAAAGAAGATAATGTCTTGTGAGTTTTTTGGTTAATTTTAAATTTATCTTGGCAGGGAAGAGCTCATTTTTTAAATGTATTGTTCAGTGTGATAAGCACATGTGGCTATTATATTTAATTGTACATTAATAAGAATAAAATTTAAAATTCAGTTTCTTGGCTCTATTACCCACATTTCAAGTGCTCAATAGCTGCATGTACTCAGTGTGCAGATAGCATAGATAGAGAAATTGCCCCTCATCACAGAAAGTTCTATTAGAGAGTATTGTGAAGATTTTCATCTTTCATTTGCAACTCTTGAAAGTAGTAGTATTTGTAGAAAACAGGTTCCATGTTACCACAGCTTTTAAGCAATAACTCTGTTTTTCTGGGTTTTATCAGTTCCTTTAAAGTTATGTTTTTATAATTACTTCCTATTATCTAAGAAGTTATGATGAGGATTTGAAGCAAATCTCATATTTGAAGCAAATGTAAGTACTAGGCACTGCTGGAAATAAGACACAACAATAAAGTGGATGGACTTACAGTCACCCCTATCAAGCCTTTTGCCATGCTCGAAGATGGCCGCTGCGCACGGGGGTTGCTGAAGTGCTGAGTGTGGTGCTCAGAGCAGCGGCTTTAATCGAGATTTCGCACAGCGTGTAAGAGCTCCTTTCACTGTTAATCTGTAGCGGACCACTTTGCCAAGCAGCAGGAAGAACAAAGAGATCGAAAAAGAGAGGCTTGGCTCCCGGACGCTTTGCCGCCCAGAGCCGCGGGCGCTTTGCTCCCATCTGCTTCCTCTTTCGCTTCGCTCCGGGCAGAGAAGGTGAATGTGTAATCAGCAGTGGATTGTAAGTACCCTAGGCAAAGAAAGCTCAGTGCGCCCCGCCCTTTTTTTTTTTTTTTGAATATTTTTTATACAGGGAGAGTTTGTGGATTGGGATTGTTGGCTGGGCTGCGGTTTCTGTGCCGAAAATCCACTGCGCGGGAGCCGCCATTTGCTCTCTGCTAGCTGTCTTGATGGCTATGTCTACATTGTCCGGCAGCCGCACCTAGAGGTTGGAGCTGGGCTGCGTGCTGAGCCCTGCCCTCCAAAGGCTGGACCGCAGCCTTGAGCGCCTGGGTCGCCTGTTCGCCGCTGCACCCTCGGGCAGAGCCTG
>NW_025999977.1:4666804-4680367 GCF_001458135.2 Marmota marmota marmota | reverse complement strand
GCAGGGAGGAAGAGCAGGAAGAAAAGATTAACATTAAACAGATACATGAGGTGGGAGGGAAAGGGAGAGAAAAGGGAAAGTCCATGGTAATGGAGGGAGATCCTCATTGTTATACAAAATTACATATAAAAGGTTGTGAGGGGAATGGGAAAATAAACAAGGAGAGAAATGAATTACAGTAGATGGGGTAGAGAGAGAAGATGGGAGGGGAGGGGAGGGGAGATAGTAGAGGATAGGAAAGGTAGCAGAATACAATAGTTACTAATATGGCATTATGTAAAAATGTGGATGTGTAACCGACGTGATTCTGCAGTCTGTATTTGGGGTAAAATTGGGAGTTCAAAACCCACTTGAATCAAATGTATGAAATATGATATGTCAAGAGCTTTGTAATGTTTTGAACAACCAATAAAAAAAAAGAAAAAAAAACAATAAAGTGGATGGTTCTCAGACTGACTAGAATTTATTTATTTATTTATTTGCTTATTTATATATATGACAGCGGAATTCATTACAATTCTTATTACACATATAGAGCACAATTTTTCATATCTCTGGTTGTATACAAAGTATACTGACAATTTGTGTCTTCATACCTGTACTTTGGATAATAATGATCATCACATTCCATCATCATTTATAACTCCATCCCTCTGCCCTATCTAGAGTTCGTCTATTTTTCCCATGCTCCCTCTCTCCCTTATCCCATTATGAATCAGCCTCCTTATATCAAAGAAAACATTCGGCATTTGGTTTTCTGGGATTGGCTAACTTCACTTAGCATTATCTTCTCTAACACCATCCATTTATTATCCATTCATCTATTGAAGGACATTGTGGTTGGTTCCACAGTTTAGCTGTTGTGAATTATGCTGCTATAAACATTGATATGGCTGTGTCCCTGTAGTATGCTGTTTTTAAGTCCTTTGGGTATAAGCCAAGGAGTGGGATAGCTGGGTCAAATGGTGGTTTAATTCCCAATTTTCCAAGAAATCTCCATACTGCTTTCCATATTGGCTGTACCAATTTTCAGACCCACCAGCAGTGTGTGAGTGTACCTTTTTCCCCACATCCTTGTCAACACTTATTGTTGTTTGTCTTCATAATAACTGCCATTCTGACTGGAGTGAGATGAAATCTTAGAGTGGTTTTGATTTGCATTTCTCTAATTGCTAGTGATGGTGAACATTTTTTGCACATATTCATTGATTGATTGTATATCCTTGTATATGGTCCTTGGCCCATTTATTGATTGGGTTATTTGGGTTTTTTGTTTGTTTGTTTTGTTTTTGTGTTTAGCTTTTTGAGTTCTTTATTTACCCTAGCGATTAGTGCTCTATCTGATGTGTGAGGTGTAAAGATTTGCTCCCAAAATATAGGTGCTCTATTCACCTCACAGATTGTTTCTTTTGTTGAGAAGAAGCTTTTTAGTTTGAGTCCATCCCATTTATTTATTCTTGATTTTAATTCTTGTGCCACAGAAGTCTTATTAAGGAAGTTGGGGCCTAATCCGACATGATGGAGATTTGGGCCTACTTTTTCTTCTATTGGACGCAGGGTCTCTGTTTTAATTCCTAAGTCCTTGATCTACTTTGAGTTGAGTTCTCTGCATGGTGAGAGGTAGGGGTTTAATTTCACTTTGTTGCATATTCCAGTTTTCCCAGCACCACTTGTTGAAGAGGCTATCTTTTCTCCAATGTATGACACCTTTGTCTAATATAAGATAACTATAATTATGTGGGTTAGTCTCTGTGTCCTCTATTCACCTGATTATTATACAAGTTTTTTAATCCAGTTCATAATTTGCCTGGACCTCTATCTTCTTATGGTCATTACTAAAGTTGGAAAGTATAGCCTCTAGACAAGAACTTTATCTCATTAGGCTCACATTCATTGTACATCTACCACCTGGCCATTTTTATCCATTGAACTATATATGGAAATATGAAGTTGAGTGGGAGGACTTAGGGAAACGTTTAAATCCTTACTTAACCTAAGTTCTTTAGCTTTTTAAAAATTGCTTTATTTTCTAATGGAAAAAAATTTTAATGAAGAACAAGGATTATTTAGTCTGAGAAAGAAGGCCTAAGGCTGAACTTATTACTTGTTTCCTAAAAGATATCATAAGGGGTACTTCCCATCTTCTCATTTTTAAATTAAAAAAAATGCTTATCAAATGTCTGTTTTGCCCCTGGTCCCAGACTCTGTCTCCTCAAGGGTAAGAATGTATAACTTGCCATATATCTTAACTTCAGTGCCAGCTTAAAGCCAGAATACAATGAAAATTTCATCCAGTACTTAAAGAATTAATAAGCAAATGAAAATTCATCATGTAAAAATAATTATTTTCTGTTACAGATATATTAGAAAGTTGTATATTTGAGCATATATCTATTACTAGTATACATGATCCTCCTTTTTGTCACCTCAGGAAGGAGTACCACCCATCAAATGGATTATGATTAACATCTGCTTTGGATTTTTGCTGGCAAAGTTTTACATTATCTGGAAAATATCTTATACACACAGGGTACCAAATATTTGTTTAACTAATAATGGAAGAAATGGGTCATAGATACATATAATTTTAAAATGATGTTCCATTAGTAGTTTATGTTTGGCTTTAGAATACGTAATATGAATTTATCAACAAAATTGACTTTCTTTTTTTTTCCTTATAACAAACAATTGGCATTCTTTCGAGAGTCATTAGTTAAATGGTTTTTTCCTTAGGACTCAAGGAGAGCTTTACTAGTGTCTTTCTGGACAATATGTGCATGTGTATTTATCTAAATCCATTCAGATATTTGTGTCATATATTTTACATTATATTGTTGTGTGTGTGATAATGACATTTCAGAAATACAGTATGTCTTACAAACATGACATACTATGTTTTGACTCATCCTATCTTTCTAGAGTATAAGTTCCTGAAGTATGAACTTCATCTTTGTATACCTATGCATATCTTTGCATAACTCTTGTCTTTGCATTTAGAAATGTGCTTGGCATGGAATAGGTACTTAGTAAATACTGTAATTAAAAAGAATGTTTTTCAATAAGAAGGTTTTTGGCCTAATTTTTTCTGTAAGTTACTTAGTATTCTAGTTTAAATAGTTTTATTAGTTTTTAGTAAAACTAGATCTTATTTTTGCTTTTTTTTTGCTTTTTTTCAGAAAGAATCCCCAGCACAAGATAGAATATAGACATAGTACTCTTACAGGTAAGTAATTTTACTTCAGGGAACTCAAAATGAAATCATTGGATGATTCTCCTCTTAAATCTAGATGCAGTTTTTAGGTATTATAAAAATTTATCTTTGCTTTTGTGAATGTGTTGAATTGCTGATTTTAATATATATATTAAAAGTTGTGAACCTTTTAAACAGCAAATGTTTTCCCCAATCATTGTCTAACAACATATAATTTTCCTTGTAGCTGTTAGGATTCTTTTGTTTACTAAGTACCTGAAAACAAAATTTCAAGCTGACCTAAGAGATAATTAAAACTCATTGACTCCTATAAATAAAAAGTGCTAAGGTAAAACTGGATTTAGACAAGATTTTTTTGCTTTGGCTCATTATAATGTCTATAATGTCCATAATGTCCCCAAGGACCTAGTTTCCTTCCCTCATCTGTCTAGAAGAGTATTATCATCCTAAAGCATTCTGTCCCACCTCAAGGTCTATAATACACTCTATTCAGCTGGTCCAGTAAGCACCTGTGTTAACATTTGAGGAGAATGAGAATGATTAATCCTAACTCTCATAGGGGGAAAAGTGAAATGCACTCTTTTTACTGGATTCAGTCATATTCTTACCCTTGAACCAAGCACTATGGCCTCTGCTTAGTTTAAACCAGGGTAGAGTCACCTTCTTCAGAACCCAGGGATCCCCAAAAGAAATTGAAGCTTTGGGGAGGAACGAAGGAGAGGGGACAGACATCAAATATCCATCTGTTCAGTTTACATTTTTTACCTTCTGTTTGTCCTGTTTCTGAACTCTACTATTTTTCCCTTTAAAAAATTCTGCTTTCTTTATATTATTTATAGACTAGTTCATCAAACAATATTTCTGCCCACAAAGGAAAAAATAAAGTATATATTATGGATGCTATGCTTGCCTTCAATTGTACAAGCATATACAAAACTAACTTGTAGCAAAGTGAGGAAAGTAATTTCACAGTAAAAGAATTCCATTTAGTATTTCTAATTGTAACACTTCAGTACTTCAGATATAATTATACTCCCTTTATCTCAGCTAACAGAAACTAGGGGTTATATGTTATGCTTTCTTTATTAAGCTGTATATAATGATGTGCTTATGGTAAACAAAGTAGCTCTTTTCAAGTAATAATGTAATAACATTTTGTTAGAGGTATATTAACAAGTCATGGCATTGTCTCCTGACATTTATATATGTTTATAGAAATAGGATGTGTTTACTTAAGTTATCATATGCATCATATAGCATAGTTTAAAGTATCCAAATTTGTTATGCTTTTTACTATTTTGGTTACTTGTAGTAAACTTTTGCTGAAAAATTTAATGGAAAATATAGAAATAAATAATTCATAAGTTTTAAATAACATTATATTATTATAATTACATTTTATTACTTATTATTTATTTTTAGTTATATATGGATGTATAGATATATATGGTTTATATATATGTATATATGTATATATATGTATATATGTATATATATACTATATGTCTATATATAGTATGTGTGTTTAGCCTGCAGCCAGCACAGGCTTCATAAATGAAGGTTCACCTACGTGAGAAATCCGAAGGGAGTTTTGAATTAAAGAGGCAGGCTCTATTACCTTTAAACCAGCTCCAGGATGGCTTCTCCTACCTCCAGCCTCCAGCTACCTATTAGAGTAGCGAGGTTTACTGAAGAGGCTAGTGAGAGAGAGAGAGATTACACCAGGGAGTGGACTTTTATTGGGGGACAAAAAATTCTGGGGAAAATCCCATCCAATGAAGGTTAAGGGGGGCAGTGTCCCAAAGTCGATTGGGTCTTCAGGGTAGTGGCCAGACACGCCTCCACACGGACAAGCCCTCGGACCTGAGAAAAGCTCTGGACACAGGGATACGCTTCTTGCCCAGCCAGGGAGGTAACTCAAATTATGTGCAAGGATGGCCTCCCACATGTGTGTATATATAGTATATACACATACATCTATATATCCATACATATAGGTATATATCATAATACTGTTTGGGGCATCTAGTGGGGAGCTTGGAATATATCCCTCATAGTTAAGGGAGGACTACTTAATGTACTTTCAGGAGTCACTATGCACCAATACATTCAGAACATCTCTTCCCCTTTTAAACTTATAAATTGAGAATCTGGAATATTTCAAGTATTAAATTAAATTTTGAGGTGATTTTTTTTCATCTCCCAAATCCATAGTTTTAACGTTACTCAAGATCTGAATCTCATATATATGTTAATTCATTTACTCTTATACTATCTTATTATTTATTATCTTTTTTCTATTTTTGCAAGGTCTCAGAGACATGAGAACTAGTTTATAACTATGAGAAGTAGCTCTGGCTCTCAGTGTTTGTTGTGAGGTGCTCTGAAATCTTGGAGGAAATGAAAGGAACACTCTATGATGGGGCTTATCAAGGTAGACTTGAAGTTGATTTTCAAAATGGTAGGATTTCAGTTATCTTTGTTTCTTGACTTTGTGGTGAGTGGGTGTAGTACAACCCAGAGAAAGTGAATAACAGTCAAGGACAATAAAAAGAAATGTGTTCAGAAGCAGCAGGTAGTTTTAATTGATGAAGACTCCCAGTAATCACTATGGCTGATACAAAAGGGTATATCATGACCAGATTATAGAGGATCTTTAAAGCCAAAGATGTGGGCACTTTGGCAAATAATAGTGAGCCAGTATTTTGTGAAAATCAAGCTGGTAATGAACAGCAGTCTGAATTATATCCAGGGAAATCTTCTGGAGATTAGTGAAGTCTTCAAGTAAGGGACCAGAAAGAGCGTGGCCACCATGAGAGTGGAAAGATGGAATTGGGTATGAGAGAGGTATTGAAGGAAGAATCAATAGGATTTGCCAACCGATGAGCCATGGTATTGGTCTGGGATGAGGTAAAGGAAATAGAGATGACTCTAGATTATAGTTATATAATTATAATACTATCAGGAGACTGAAGATGACATTTACACATAATAGAGATTAGGAAGAAAAACTGGGTAGGTTTTTTGTTTTGTTTTCAAATTACACATGTTGAGTTTGAGGTGGGGGCATCATAACTATATAACAAGATAATAAGACTTACATGGTACCCACATAAGATTATCATATTAAACTTTTACTATTTAATCTCTGATTTGTAACACTCCTAAAACACTTCAATCTATAAAGTTTTTCTATTCCAGTAACAGTTTATTTAGTTCATTGTTTTTTATAAGTTTGTTGTCATCTGTTGTTTCTTGTGTATCTAACTGGCTTAATATTTTACCAACTTTCAACACATTTTCAGAGTGCTTTTGGCATAAGACACTGAATGCAAGAGTAAACAGTGCCAGGAAACTTTTATTTAATACATTCCCAGCTACCTTACCTGTTGACAGTATTTAAAATAAATTATCATCAGTGTCTTATATCACCTGATCTTTGCAGTCATTTTCCTGGCTTCTGTTATTTTGGAGGATTATTATTATTCTAAGCAGTTGTTACCATTCATGGATGAAAATGTAGAATATTCTAGGATAACTACTTTAATATTTCTATAGTTCTGCAATGATATACACATGTGTTTATATATACATTCTTTTTCTTCCTGAGAAGTTGAAACCTGAAGATCTATAAAAGAAAAATATTAAGGAAAGTTAGTGGAATTTAAAGAGATTTTATAAACTGACTCTTAGTTTGGGGAAAGCTTAAAAAATATGGAATATCAGAAGGTCTGATGCAATGGTATTTAAAGAAGAAATAAACTTTATGTATAATAAAGTATATCGGAAGTATAGAAAATGATTTCCCAAAATAAGAATACCTACTAGTAGCTAGATTGATGCATTAAAAAAAGTCTTGGTCTGGGCCTGTAGTTCAGTGCTAGAGCATTTGCCTAGAATGTACAAGGTGCTGTGTTCAATTCCCCCCCTCCAAAAAATGTTTTAATAATAAACAGAAACATTATTAAAAATATTATTATAGTACATAGTGAATTTTCATCTTTAGGGATATTGGATCAAATTATTTCTGTACCTAAAGAAAATCGGTCCTAAGATTTATAGGAAAGAAAAGGAAAATAAAGCTTTAAGAATCAAGTTGTTAAAAAAAAAAAAAGATCAAGTTGTTAATCTGCTATGAAGCAGTTGCCATCTTTTATTCTAATACTAGAAAGTTATTTGGAAAAATCAGCAAAGTAAAAATGTTCACTCCAGCATTTCTTCCATCATGGAGCTAACATGGCCTGCTCTTTGCTAACAATACAGACTTAGTTCTTGAAATGAGAATTGACAGTGAAATTTAAATAGTAAAGGAAATATTGAAAATAAAATTCAAATTGTTATATTACAAATTCCTGTGCAGAAGTAGAAAAATCAGAAATTATCATATACTAATATGAAAACATAGTTAATATCATGCTGTTTATTACTTTTTAAAGACTTTTTTCTTTAAAAGAACTTTTTCTATATTTGTTTGTTTGTCATCAGGTAGTCAAGTTTTAAAAAACCAACACAAACTTATTTCTTTTGTTTTGCATTCAAATAGCCAAGCTGCCAGTCCATCTTCACATTTTATATTCACTGATTTGTGAATATAAAGAGAAGATTATAGAGAAAGTGAATTTTCCTACTTTGGCCTTAAAATTACAATTTTGGAATCAGAAATGGTCTTTGAGATCATTTAATAATTTTCTTCATAGATTTAAAAGGTAAATTCCATTAGGTTAAGTGACTTGTTCATTGTCATTGCCTTTAAAAAAATATTTTTTAGTTATAGATGGACACAATACCATTATTTTATTTATTTATTTATTTTTATGGTGCTGAGGATTGAACCCAGTGCCTTACACATGCTAGGCAAGTGCTCCACCACTGAGCCACAACCCCAGCCCTGTCATTGCCTTTTATATAACACTGATATTTGGATGTCTATCTTCAAGTCTAGTCCTCTTTCTTTCAAGCCATGCTATTTTTTTCAAAGTGATCTTTCACTGCCTGTATTTGCTCTCTAATGTCTTCTTTGAGATCCTAAAACATTTTAATCATGTATATCCTGAAATTTTTCACTGTCATTTTTTCTGCTGTAGCTGTCAATTCTTCTAATGTGTTGTCTTGAATTGTTTGTGGTACTTTCTTCCCTTGGTCTTTTCATGTTGCTTGCATTTCTTTCTTTCCAGCTCTGTGGAACTGGTGTGTTATTGTTTTTACCCTATAGATTTGTAGTGCTCTTGTATGGTTCCAAGATCCCTCCTTTGTGGAGAAAGACAATGTTAACAGATCCCAATATCAACAATACATCACCTATGAACAAATTATTGTTATTAAGACATTTATAGTTAGTCTCAATGTCCAGAAATGTTGGATTCAATTATTATTTAAAATATAATCAGTAGTTTCATAAAAGGTGTACAGTTTCTGATGGCAGACAGTGAACTAGGGGTCGGGTGTAGGACAATATGCTAAGGGGGAAAGATGTGAGGGTATAGGATTAATATAACTTAGGAAATTTGGAGGAGAACTCTAATGAAGAGGGTTAGTAGCAGGAGAATAGACAGGAGGTAATTTAGGGTAGACAAGTACGTGGGAGGACCGTAGAGTACATAAAAACAAACACAAATATGTATTTAGAAAATTACAGGATGTAAAAATAGTAAAATTTGGAGGTTAAGAAGAAAAAAAGGGAAAGAAAGAAAAAAAGAGAGAAAAGGGGGGGCTTATGCAATTCCTCTATATTATATTATTCTGGTGACTCAGTTCTCAGAGTTCTAATTCATGTAAAGTTCTTGGATTCACATAAGTTGTGGTTGTGAGGACCAGGGGATAGAAGGGTAGAGGAGAAAGAAGAGGGATAAGAAGGGGGAAAAAATACTCTTAGAATTCTGTTTCTTTCCTGCTTCTCTTCCAGTAGGTGGAATTGTCTATTTTAAGCTTGAGTCTCTGCCCTCAGGGTGGTGTAGGTAACCTGGAAGAGAAGACTTGATCCCCGGTGTTGTCTCCCTCTCCTGCCTGGAGCTTCCCTAATCTTGGTCTCACTGTTTTGCTTTAGGCTTTAGACCCCTCCCCTCTCTTGCTTATCAGGTCCCAAATGCTGACCTCTCACCCTCCATTTCGCTCCAGGGGGGCGGCACTCCTGTTCAACTGAGAGCGGGTTTTGTATTGGGTAGTCACTGTTCCTGAGTTATCGCAGCTGGGGGGAGTTGGAAACACTGATACCTGTTCAGTCAAAAGCTCTGTGCTGATAGCCACACCCACCAAAATGGTGAGAAAGGTTTTCCAAGATGGAGTCCATTTGCTTCCAGTGCCAGGGTGTCTGGTGAGGTTGGGGGAGCTGGGATGTCCTTGTGCTGTGGCTAGAATGCAGTGGGGTGACCTGCGTGGGAGCAGAACACAGTCTGGAATTCTGCAGAAGTGCTGATTTGGTGATTCTGCTACACCGCCTCAGAGGGGTGTGTGTATGTGTATGTGTGTGTGTGCGTGCGCTTAAACTGCGGGAACACAGAGGCTCTGATTTCTGCACAGGTGGTCGCAGGACTGGTGGTCGTGTCACATGCTCTGAGATGTTGTATTCTGTCTAGGTGAGTGAGACCTTGTGGGGAAGCTGCCTGACTGCTTTCTTGGATTCATGCACAGAGCAGCCAGAAACAGTACCTCCTCTATTGCAACATCTTGGATTCCCTCCTCCATAGTATTTTTTATTAGTATATTATAGTTATTAGTGTATTATAACATTGGGGTTCATTTGACATAATTAATACAAGTATGGAATATAATTTGCTCCAGTTCAGTCTCTCATACTTACTTTTTTCCTCCCTTCCTCCCTTCCCCCATTCTCTTTTCTCCACTCTCCTGGTATTTCTTCTGTTTATTCATAGTTCTTTTGTAAGTTAGCACCGTGTGTGTGTGTGTGTGTGTGTGTGTGTGTGTGTGTGTATGAATGAAGGTGAAATTCACTATGTTATATTCATATATGTGCATAGGATAGTTTGATCAGTTTCATTCCACGGTTCCTCCGTTTTCCTGTCTCTCCTCTCCACCCCCAATCCCTTTACTTTACTTCACTGATCTTCTATTCTATAGGATTTTGTATCCCCCTTATTGCCCCTACTTCAGTCTAACTTCTGCATATGAGAGAAAACATTTGACCCTTGACTTTCTGAGTCTGGCTTATTTCACTTAACATGATGTTCTCCAGATCCATTCATTCATTAGCAAATGCCACAATTCATTCTTCTTTATGACCGAGGAAAACTTCATTGTGTATATGTGTGTGTGTGTGTGTGTGTATCTCATTTTCTCAATCTGTTTGTCTGTCTGTGGGCTTCTGGGTTGGTTCCATAACTTGGCTGTTGAGAATTGTGCTACTATAAATACTTCTATAAATACTGATGTGGCTATACTCCTATAGTATGCAGATATCAGTTATTTTGGATAAATAATAAGAAGTGGGATAGCAGGATCATATGGTAGTTTCCATTCCTAGTTTTTACATTTTTTTTTAAGAACTCTCTCCATACTGCTTTCCAGAGTGATTATACTAATTTGCATTCCAAGTAATATATGAGTGTACCTTCTCTCCCACATCCTCACCAGCATTTATTATATTTGTATTCATGATTATTGCTATTTTGACTGAAGTAAGATGAAATCTCAATATAGTTTTGATTTGCATTTTCCTGATTGCTAGAGATATTGAATATTTTTTTTCATATACTTGTTGGCCATTTGTATTTCTTCTTTTGAGAAGTGTCTCTTCAGTTCTTTCGCCCATTTATTGATTAGGTTATTTGTCAAGCCATGGTATTTTTTAGAAAATATTTTTTTAGTTATCAGTGGACCTTTGTTTTATTTATTTATATGTGGTGTTGAGAATCCTCACACATGCTAGGCAAGTGCTCAACCACTGCACCCCAAACCCAGCCCACAAACCATCATATTTTTAAAACATTTTTGTTGGGTAAGAGGATGGGCAATCAAATAAGAATAACAATAAAGAAACCTATAAGCCTACTAGATAAAAAGCAAGAAAAATAAATAAAAGAAACACATTTCTTCCAGGCTCATCTTGCTTTGGAAGAAACAAGCTCACTTCTGATTTTTCTGATATACTCAACAATTATATTTCAAATAAACAAAGTGTATTACAAGAAAATGCTGTAGGCTGTTAATTTTTTCAAAAGTACATTATGCTGTTTAATTTTGTGTACATCTACTGGAAATAATGACTATAAAAACAAAACTACAAAAAGTTATATTGTTATTGATTTTAAAAAATTAAACAGATACTGCTAGGTCTCCTGTTTTTATTTTTGTGCTTACATAAGTTTTTCATGAACAACAATGTAATACTGTGTAATACTGTATTACATCTCTATGTAATACTGGTGTGGTAGTTCAGGATTCTTCTATGATGTGACTCCTCAAGACTCAGCTGTCTTGTTCTCTAACTAAGAAGCTTTCTTTGATCTATAGCAAGTTTTATGGAAACTTTACTAGTTACATCACTTTAAATTCAGATGCCTACATTCCATGCTCTATGTTTCAGCTTGTGCAGTTAGAGAATGTATTCACAGAGGTTGTGGGGTTTTTTTTCCCCCTGCTTTCAGTGTTTTCTATACTCCTTTTGCATAAAAACATTCATTTTTATGTTAAAGGCAGATGTTTTACTCGTGGTTAGGTGCTAGTCATATTATTTCTGAGCTGCTTCCTGAAATGGTTCCTGTTATTCAGGAAATCATATAATTATTTAGATCAACAAGTTCATTGAATCAGTGTATTTCCTAAGGACAGAAACTGACATTTCTCTGAAAATATCTTCAAAGATTACCAAAACAAAGAAACAAATATAATAAACCTTCCTATCTGAATGGCATTTGCATTGTATAATATCTTAAATTTTTGATTGAGTCTACTACTAAAATCCATTGATTATCTTCACATAGGAAATCACATGTCATCATTTAAAACCATGCTAAGTATTATCTGTATGATACCACTAATAAAGGGCATATTGCTGAATTCCAGAACAGCCTTTGCCCTTATGTTATGACTTTGCCTTTTCTGGTGCTTCATTTGAAGCACCAAGTACCTGTTCTTCTTCTAAAATACAGTAAATGAAATTTGACTATCAGCCACAGTGAGTTCCATGAGTAATGGTTTTGTTAATATTCTGGAGTTCCTCTTAAAGTAACATGAATGTGTAGACATTAAAAAAAAAAACAAGTGTAAATGATAGATAAAAATAAATTTTGAGTAAATAAATGAAATTTTTCTGATTAATAAGCCTCACTGCTTCAACAAATGAGTCTGCTTAATAAATTGCTGAAGATTTTCAATGTTCATTGAGGCTTAAAATCAACTCATTTAGCCAGTCTCTTCCATAATTCATTACATTGACAGGCAGGCTAGTGAATAAAAGTAAGAAGAATTTTGTAGAACTAATAATGTTGTAGTTCATTTATCCATTCACATTTTCAATAAATACATGGTAAGTAGCATTATAGAATCTGAGGATTCAACAGAAACAAAAGCCTGCCCCTGTAGGATTTTACAAAGTGGACAGTGTACATATAAACAATTGCATGATGTTTCATGGTGATAACTGCTAAGAAGAAAAAATAAATCTGTGTAAAGAGAATGAATAGCAAAGAAACATGGTGATACTATTTCAGACAGGATGATAAAAGAAGTACACTCTGATATTTTGACATTAAGCAAAGTCCTGAAAGAGGGAGCAAGGCAGGTAATTATGTGAAGTTTGCCAGGAAATGGGAATAGCAAGTTTCAAAGCCCTAGTAATGATCATGCTTGGACTCTTCTAGGAGCAGCAAAGAATAGATGAAAATGTAACAGAGAGTATACTATGAAGAATGGCATGAAATGAGATTAGAAAAGCCAGTAGTGAGCTAGCCAGTTATGTAGCGTCTTAGAAACCAAAATCTACAAGTGGGAACTTCAGACTTTATTCAGAGTGATATACAAAGCTGTTGGAAAGTTTTCTGGCTTCCCTGTGGAAAATAAACTAGAATAGAAGCCAGAAAGCCAATTAGGAGGATATTGCATTCAGGAAGAAAATAACAGTATTTGAAACAGGGTGTTACTATACAGCGGATATACTTCGAAGGTAGAGCCAACATGCTCTCTTGACATACTGGAGCTGCGTTTTCAGTGATGAGTATATTCAAGATGACTTGAGCTGGAAGGTAGAAGGGTTAGAGGAGTCATGTATGCAACACTTGATAAGACAGTGACCAGATTTGGGTGTGATGACTCAAGAATTGGGTTCTGTAACTGTTATGTTCCAAGTGTCTGTTAATTATCCAGTTGAACATTATATATATATATATATATATATATAT
>NW_025999977.1:4656623-4666796 GCF_001458135.2 Marmota marmota marmota | reverse complement strand
AGAGAGAGAGAGAGAGAGAGAGAGAGAGAGAGTCAGAAAAATTTGTGGACTTAGGACCTAAGACTGGATGGAGTCATCTAAGTAGTAGGTTAAAGAAGAGGTCCCAACCTGAAACATGGGGCACTCTAGGAAGAACCAGCAAAAGAGACTGAGAAGGAGTAGCCAGCAAGATAAAAGGATAACTTGAAATTTGTTTTAGGCTTATATTGATTTTTTTTTTTAAATCCTCTAAGGTAGTTTCAGAACCTGAAGGGAAACCGCTTACTGGGATATCATTAGCACATTACTGTGTGATAAGGTATATTTCCATCCTACTAAAAAAAGTTATATAGATAGGTACTTCTCAGAGAAAACTGGACAAGAACATAGATTAGTGTTCTTTCCTCCTCACTTTATTCCCCAACTTCCAACTACCTTGGAGTCCCAAGTATTTCTTCAGTGTATATTATCACTTTTAAAAATGAAGGAGTGAGATTAGCTAGACATAAAATATTCTCTCAATATATTTACCAGGAAGTATTTATATGTACAAATATAAGATTTTCCTTAAGTAACTGATATGTCATATAGTATAATATATTATGCCAGGAAGTGTTTATATGTATAAATATACCATAAGATTTTCCTTAAGTAACTGATATGTCATATAGTATAATATATTATGCTAGTAAGAACAGAACAAGTTATCATGTAGCCTTTTTAGCTTTGGCTGCAAAGAAATTTGGAGAGAAATTTGATGCTCGATGTATAACAATGTTAAATATTGAGGTTGGCTTTTTGTATACTGATTTTTATGTTCTTTATTTCTTTTATTTGCATTTTATTATTATGTTATTATTGTTATTGATATAAGCTATCCCAGATCTTTTCTGGAATGAGTAGTGATATTAAGAAAAATATAAACTCAATGGGCTATCAGAGTTGAAAGATAGATATATTATTTTTTTGAATTAATCTCATTTCCCCATCAAATTAAGTTTTAAATCCATATTGCATGCAAATATTTTAGGAAGACCAAAACATATACAAAAGCATAGACATTAATATTTTTAAAATACTGTTTAATTTAAAGCATCATGACATTATTTTAAAAAGTAAGGAATTATCAGGCAAAAAATAAAGGGAAGTCAAGAATTTAGAGAAGTAAGTAAGCCTGAAGCCACTTTTCCCTTGAAAGCACTAGGTAATCCCAGAAAATTAACTCTCCTTTGAGTAGTCTTTCAGGGTAGAGAAGGAGACAGAAAACAAAAACTCTTCATCCATATATAAGTTGGGGAGTCTGACAGGAGATCTTCTTCTATAGCAATCTGGAATCCAAGATCTCAGAGTGAAGATGAAGACACATTGGAACAATCTGAAGAGAATTCAAATATGGCAGGACTTTTCTGAGTTGTCCAGCAGACTTTAGTATTTTTAACCTATATATTTGCTGTTCATCAGGGATTGTCCTCTACACTGAGGTTTCCAGATGAAATCTTCCTAGTTGTTTCTTGGATGTTCCACATTATCCTAGAGTCTGCCACTACCCTGCTCTCAACCAACTCTGCTGCTCACTATCGAAAGAATATAAAGAGTTGGATAAGGGATAAATGAATCTGGAGACAAAAATTTTCTAGTATTGTAATATTATTTAGAAATCTGAAAATTTTAGTGGCTGTTACCATAGCAATCCTAGCCTTTATTAAAACATGAACTCTAAGAATATTTTAGATCTATAAAATTAACTTTCCAATATACCTAACTTGTATCTTCTCATTTCATTATAGCCCTGATGTGTCAAATCAGATTTTGCTGTGTTTGCTCTGATAACAAACACTCCCAAATTTCAGTGTATCACAAAAACAAATAGGTGTATTTGTCCTTCATGGTGCAGCTGCAAGTTGGCTGTGCCTCTGTCCCATGTGTGTTCTCATCCTGGGATTCAGAGTAAAGGATTAGCCCTGATTAGGGATATGACATTTATGTGGCAGAGGGAAAAATGACAATGACAGAACCACAGAAGAACTCCTAAAGCTTCTGTTTCCACTCATGTTTCTTTGGCCAGGTCAGTAGAGAATAGGGAAGTCAGTGGAGGCTGAGGATCCCAGGAAGGGGCAGTGAGAAACTGGGAAGGTAGGATTGCACCACTATAATCATGGTTTTTTTAAGGAACCATTATTTTGACTCATAGGCCATTTTAGTTCCAGGAACCTCAAAATAGGAAAAGTTAGAAAAATAAATAAAAAATGGTCATTTTAATGTGCTTTCTTAAAATGTATAGTGGTTAGCTATGTATTAATAAAATAGAAGCAGAAAAATATTTTATCTCTAATCCCAGGTTGAATGGCAATTGATGTGTTATATATCAATACTCTGTTTTAGATGAAGATAATGATGATGTTGGACAACCCAATGAATCTGACCTGAATGACAGCTTTATAGATGATGAGGAAGAAGAATATGAGCCAACAGATGAAGATTCTGACTGGGAACCAGGGAAGGAAGATCAAGAGAAGGAAGACGTGGAAGAGCTTTTGAAGGAAGCAAAAAAGTTTATGAAAAGAAAAAAATAACTCTTTTCTGCAATAATATAAGACTCAATTTCAGGAAGTAAGGAGGTACTAGAGTAATCATTATTTTCTTTCTTTTGATAGCTACAACTTTTGCTATTGACTTTGTGCAAGTAAAATATTGAAATGTCAGCCATTAAGGTAGTAGGTGGAATTTATTTTGTTGCCTTACTTAAGCACTTACTAGTAGAAAGCAGATAGAGGTTAAAGAGGAATCATATTTTCCCTGTACTTTGTATATTGATAATAAAAAGTAAAAGCCTTGGTTGTACAAAACTTTCCTCTTTTTTCGTTTTCTTTTTTTCAGTCACTGTCTTTGTAGATTATTATGCAAGTATAACCAGGCAAATTACTTGATGGTTGAGAAAGCATGTGTCTTTCATTGTATTGAAGTGATTCTTCAAGCAAAACCAAGCAAAGCCATCACATAATGGCTACTATTTTTCTAGTACTCTAGATATGAGCTTTGTGATTTCATTTAGTAGTTGTATCTTTTGTAACTTGGTGAAATTATTACCAACTGGATACTGAAATAGATTCATCTAAGCTATAGAAGAAAAATGTTCACTTTGCAGGGAATCTATGTTATTTTGTGTCACACAGCTGTAATTTACTACAGGTCTGAATTTGACAGTTTTTCAAACTAAAGTCCTACCTGATTATGTTAACTTTCATGGTTCTGCCTTTGCATTAAGAATATGAATATTTTAATATTCTTTTTTTTAATATTTATTTTTGATATCTTTATTTATTTATTTTTTTGTGGTGCTGAGGATCTAACCTAGGGCCTCACAAATGCTAGGTGAGTGCTGTACCGCTGAGCCACAACCCCAGCCCCATTTTCACATTCTTCTAACCATAAATTTCTTAAATGATATTAGTTCTTTTGAGCTCAGAGCTCAGATGAAAGTAGCATGTTGTTTGCCAGTGTTTAAGTTTCTGGCTTCTTATATCAAACAAGGTACCTCTTATACTTCAGTTTGATGAAGTATATCTCTATTTATATTTTAAAACTACTTTTTACCCAGAAATACTCTTCATTTTAAGTGACTCAGAATTTTTAAAATATAATGTAGAATTTTTAACAACAGTTGGATGTGTGTACCCAGGGCAGAAGGCATATTATTGAAATCATAAATCACTAAACCAAAAGCATCCTTATGAAACATTAGTGTTATCTACTCTAAAGGAACTTCAAGATTTGTCTTAAAAGAGCTAAACAGATTTATTTTCAAATATCTCTCCAAGTAATTGCACAGTATTAAAATTCACTTAAACCACAGCAAGGATAAGATATTTCTCTAGACTATTACATTTTATTCTATTATTATTTGGGAACTTTTTTTTTCCTCTGCTAATGTCTCTTTAGTCTTGGGGGCTTGACAAACATGAATAAAATCTTTGACATTATTCTTATCCTGGCACTGACTAAATCCTTAAGGGGTTCTTTAATTCACTCCTCAGTATATACCCAAAGATTGAAAGCATGTCCATATAAGAACTACACACAATGTCCATAGGAGCATTATTCTTAATATGTAAAAAGAAGCAATACCAAAATGTCCATCATCTGATGAATTGATAAACAAATGTGTTATTTCTGTGCAATAGAATAGTATTTGGCCCTAAGAAGGAATGGCATACTGATACATGCTACAGCATGGAAAAACCTTGAAAATATTATGTTAAGTAAGAAACTAGACCCAAAAGGCCACATATTATATAAACTCATTTATATGAAATGTCCAAAATAGGCAAATTCATACAGAGAGAGAGAGTAACGGGTGCTAGGGACCTGGACAGTGGGAAGGAGAGAAAGATTGCTAATGGGCCTAAGGTTTCTTTTTGAGTGATAAAAATGTTCTAAAATTAGATAGAGGTGATAATCATACAACTCTACAAATATACTAAAAACTAATGAATTATACACTTTCAACGGGTGGCTGTTATAGAGTATTTTATCTCAGTAACCCTAGTATTTAAAAACAATGCAAAGAGTAACATCAGTCTTTTTTTTTCACATTTTGTTTTATTTATATATGGTAGCGGAGTGCATTACAATTCTTATTACACATATACAGCACAATTTTTCATGTCTCTGGTTGTATGCTTAGTATATTCACACCAATTCGTGTCTTCATACCTGTACTTTGGATAATAATGATCATCACATTCCACGCCCCCTCAGTCTTTTAAAAATAGAAAAGCATTTAAAGTCTAAAGATATTCTTGATATAGTAGGGTAATATAATAGTTCTTGTTAGTTGCTTTTTTTGTTGGTTTAGTTTGGTTTGGTTTGTTACTGGGAATTGAACCCAGGATTACTGGGTCACATCCTCAGCTCTTTTTTTTTTTTTTTTTTTTAATTTTGAGACAGGGTCTCATTAAATTGTTGAGGCTGGCCTCAAACTTGGAATCCTCCTACTTCAGCCTCCCAAGCTACTGGGATTACAAACTTGTGCCACCACACTGGGTGGTAGTTGCTTTTTAAGATAGTTTGATACAGCTTTAAAAATCATCCTAAGGACACTTTATTTTTGTATATGCGTGTGTGTGTGTGTGTGTGTGTGTAAAACAATTAATTACAATGTAATGAATATTTGCCACTTTTAATTAGGCAGTGTTTAAAATCTGTGATTTCTAGAATAGAGAGGAAAATTGCTGACATTAGGCTGTCAGTGGTTTCAACAGCAACATTAACAAAAACTTCATTCCTTAATTAATTGCTATTTTAAACTGCAGATAAGAACCAGTTCTCCCTATAATGGTGTGTCCATGGAATTTAAATTATGTCCCAGCTTTCTTCATCATAGTAGAAATTATGACATATACATTTCTTATTTGTATGCTTAATTCTAAAAGCAAATATTTTTAGTTAATCTTTTGAGAGGAGGGTTTCCTAGTATCTTGGGAAACTGGAGACATGAAGATATTCTCTTCTTGTTTGTTTTATTTATTATTTTTAGAGACATGAAGTTCAGGGGGAATACTTGTGTATTAACTCTGCTTTTTCCCAGGTTGAGAACAGCCTTATTGATACCCAGTTTGTTTCTAAAACTGTAAGATCCTAGTGGTTGTAAAGATTCATTGTAATTAAAGCAGATGGATTGTAAGTATGATTCTTCCAGAATGGTGATGTCAAATTGAGCATAGAGGGATAGTGACTTTCTTGCAATTAATATGTGCAAAGTTCAGTGTCACTGATATTCCCTATGGAGGGCGAAGTTGCACACTGTCCTGCTATATCCATCCCTGCTCTGTGAGGTCACCTTATTCCCAGTAAGTTGTCCTTGTTGGCTAGGAGTCTATAATGGTGTGTGTGTGTAGTCTCTTTATAATCCCTCATTGATGCCTTCTACCAGTCTGCAAAACTAACCTACAAAGCTATACCTCTATAAAGCACATGGAAAGAAAAGAAATAATTGTTACCGATGTTATTATTTGCCATCCTATGTACACAAAAAATTATTATCATAGTCAACAACAGTTGTACCCTTGTGTTCTAGACCCTGTCTTAGGTACTGGCAATTCAAAGAACATAGAGTTTCTGTTTTCAATGTGCTTGCAATTTATTTGGGGTAATAGGATATTTAGTCATCTCCTTTAAGAATTTGTCCAAATGTCTAATGGCCACCTGGGCCACCCCATTTAACATTTCAGCTTTCAATACCCACAACATTTCTAGTCCCCTAACCCATCTTTGTTTTTTCCATTACATTCATTTCTTAATGTACTGTGTAATTTGTCTATGTTTATTTTTCTTTCTTCCTGCTTTAGATTGTAAACAAATGGATTTTTGTTCATTTCTTTCACTGCTAATCCCTAATGCCAAGAATAATGCCTGGAACATAATTGGTGTTCAATAAATATTTTTTAAATGGATATATGATTACTTGAACATTCAGAATCATGACAAAAAGAATATTATATCATGGGCAGTGCAGAGTTTTCAGGATGAAATGGTAGGGGAAAAATGTATTGTTGGCAATAACTCCAGAGAAGTTCAGATATCAATGAAAGCAACAGAGGTTTGTTTTGGAGTGTATTGTTATCGTAGTGAGAATACCATACATGTTTTATGGGCAGGAAGAAGGAATCTGTATAGAGGCAGACTCAGAAAGCTGTGAATATGAAGGAATGGATATTTGTACTTCTGTTAACATTATTTAATTTAACTAAAAGTATTACAACAGTGATTCTCAACTTTGCTGTTCATTGGAAGGCCCTCTGAAACTCTTCATAAGGATAAGTACTGGACTTCATCATAAACTAACTGGTTCAGGATAGGGCACTAGTGTTAGTATTGAGTAGACCCTATTTTAGTTAGCCTTCTTGATGCTGTGACTAAAAGACCCCACCAGATCAATTTTAGAGGAGGAAAAGTTTATTTGGGGGCTCATGGTTTCAGAGGTCTCAATTCATAGACAGCAGCCTCCATTCCTGGAGGCTCAAAGTGAGGCAGGACATCAAGACGTAAGAGTGTAGCAGAAGGAAGCAGCTCACATAAAGATCAGAAAGAGAGACTCCACTTGCCAGATACAAAATATATACGCCATAGTCTCGCCCCCATTGAACCATTTCCTCTTGCCACACCTTACCCATCTCCAATTACCACTCTGTTAATTCCATGAGGGATTAATTTGCTGATTAGGTTAAAGTCATAACCCAATCATTTCTCCTCCAAACCTTCTTGCATTGTCTCACGTGAGCTATCGGGGTGGGGGGGGCACCTCACATCCAAACCATAACAGACCTCCACACTGGATGATGGGATGCTGTCGAAGAAGAGCTTTTGGAGAGCAGGTAGTGTGAGCCGACTTTCACGGATCCAATGACCAAGTCAGTCCAGCCCCAATGATGAGAATAAAGCACATTTGGAGGCATCTCGAAAGAAAATTAATCATTCCAAAGTTTGGGATTAGTTTTTGAGACTCTCTTTTCATGATGCATAAAAGATGGAAAGCCATGAATAGAAGTAGTCAATACTTAGGGCTGAGGCTGTGGCTCGGTGGTAGAGCGCTGGCCTGGTGCATGTGAGGCACTGGGTTCGATTCTCAGCACTGCATATAAATAAATAAGAGTTTATCAACAATTAAAAAAAAAAAACCAAAGTAGCCAATACTCTTTGAAACCATAAAATTGTTAGTATAAAACTTCTACCACCCCATCATAATTATTTTTGAGATTCTGAATTTCATTAGGTATAAGTTTAGCAGCTCACACTGGTGCCAACTGCACCATCAGACAGCTTCCTCAGATGATGTGCCATGGGGAGCCCACAAATGAATACCTCCTATTGTGTAATGAAATTAGAAATGAACTGCCAAGGACAGGAAAAATAAATGTACCCAATGGAAAATTTTAATCTAGCATTCTGAATAGATTAAAACAATTCTTGTGAAAAAGAACAAATGAGGTTGAAATTGTAAATTATTTAGAAATAAGAAACGAGCAGCATTATGTTAACTAAAAAGTAAGAAGAAGATTAAAAATAAATGAACTGAGCAGTTTGCTCAAAACACTGGACAAAAGTGACAAACCCAAGGAAAGCAGAGAAGAATTAACATGAGAAATAGAAAGGTGGCCCATTTTCAGAATATAGTATTTGGCTTTAATTGGAACCCATTGTAGCCATTTTAATCATAGTCCTTCCCTGTGCTCACCCCAGTTTTAAAAATCAGCTAATCCTGTCGATGTAACCCCAGCTCCTCCACTCAGGACAATGGGGACCGCTGCACTAGGGATAACAGCAGATGGACTGCAGCTCAGGGGCGCTTGCTAGCCAGGTTAGATAGCACTCCCTTCTGACAGGAGTAAAGCTTGCTTACCCACCCACTTCTGAGCACGTGTTTGATTTCTTGGAGCACCTCGGTATTTCTACATTAATAAAATAAAATCTTGAGATAATAGACTAAAATTAGAAAGCAGTAGACTTGATCAATAAGACAAAAAATAGAGTTGTCTTTGAAATGCTCAATCAAATAATTATTAGCAAAAAAGGGACAAATATTAGAAATGAAAAGGGTTAAAACTACAAATATGGATGTTTTAAAATTCTGTAAAAGGATATGTACACCTTTATGTCAGTAAATTTATAAATCTTAATGAATACATGACTTACTAAAAATATAATTTACTAAAATTTACTTTAAAAGATTTTTAAATCTAAATAGATCTATAGCTACAGGGAAATGCAAAGTATTCAAAGGTTCTACTCCTAATATAGTGCTAGATCCTGGGAATTGCAAATGAATTCTACCAAACTTTTACTCAATAAATAACTCTCCTGTTAGAACTACTATAGTTGTAGGAAAACATAGCAACTCCCCAATTCCTCAGCTGAAGACAGCATTGAAAAATTTACTTAATCTCAGTATGAATGAACATAGGTATAAAAATCCTAAAAAATTTCTCAGTTGACTCCAGCAAGGCTTTTAGACTCCTGACCTAAAAGGTTTTGTGCTGAGAGTGCAAAGTTACTTCAGTATCAGTAAATCTATTAACGCAATTCATCACATTACCAAATTAAAGAAATGGCATGCTCTCACAAGAGGCCAGATAAGTTACTGATAACTCAATTTTGTTCCCTTTGAAAAACAAATAAAAAGAAAGCTAATGGTAAGCTAGCAGTGGAATAGTACTGATTTGCCTGGATGAAAGAACACATTTTAGGGGCTGGGGATGTGGCTTAAGCGGTAGCGCGCTCGCCTGGCATGCGTGTGGCCCGGGTTCGATCCTCAGCACCACATACAAAGATGTTGTGTCCACGGAGAATTAAAAAATAAATGTTAAAAAAATTCTCTCTCTCCCCCACTCTCTTTAAAAAAAAAAAAAAAAAAAAGAATACGTTTTAGTTTTCAGAATCGAAGCAAATGTCATAGGGAAACCTTGGTAGCGTTCCTAAGAGAAACAAGATTGTCCACTATCACCTCCACTTTTTGTGTTCTGGGGAGTCTTCCTTAGGAAATAGAAATGAAAAGAAATGATAATTTTATGTACTCTATGCAACACTGCTACTTAGAAAACAAACAAACAAAAGTCCTGAAAAAGTTATTAAAACAAGTTTTTTTTTAAAGAAAGTGGCTAAATACAATATCACCAACACTTGACAGCTTCCCTGTACACAAGCAAAAACTAGTCAGAAACGTGAGAAATAAGCACCTTATCTAGAATGATCAACAAAAACCCAAATGCCTAGTAATGAACCTGACACAATTGTGCAAGACCTAAACAATTAGCGTATTGAAACTGAACGACACGAAGGACTGACATAAATGAAGATGAACACATTTCTAGATAGGAAAATGCAGTGTTGAAAAATATAAATTTTCCCTAAGTTAATCTATCCATTTAGTTGCAGTATCACTCAAAATTTCAAATAGATTTTTTTTATGGTTTTAGACTTTGATTCTAAAGTCACTTTTTAAGGAAAAAAGCTAGGCAAATTAATAATTTTTGTACAAGAACAATGGGAAGATTTGCCTACCCTGTCAAATGTTTATATCTAAACAGTAGAGCTATACACACTTTTTTTAAAAAGAGGTGTTGGTTCAACGAAAGACAAATGGATGAATAAAACAGAATAGAAACTCTGAAAACAGATCCAGTGTGTGTTTTGCGGGGG
>NW_025999977.1:4632356-4656598 GCF_001458135.2 Marmota marmota marmota | reverse complement strand
GGGGGGTTGATTTATGAGAAAAATGCAATTTTAACTCAAGAGGGAGATTTTAAAAAATGATGACTTTATACTCTTGGCTTCAGAGTCTCAGAAAAATAAAATTCAGGTGGATTAAAAAACAAACCTGCAGAAAAATATTAGAAGGAATTGTAAAACAATCTCTAATGTTGAGGAAAGCCCTTTTAAATGAAAAAATCATATTTTAAAATCTATAAAGAAAATAATAGACATATTTCAGTCATAAAAATGGGGATCAGCCAATCGATTTCTCTTATTGTGCAGCAAGAGTAAAATTGATTCTTTATAGAGATTCATCCTCATTGAATATGCAACTGAACTAGAACCCATGCCATGAAACTCCTTCTTCTACTGGCACTTAATGCTTCTCCAATGATTCAATATTTAGGCCAAAATTAACAGCACAGAATGTTCATGAATCTTATTATGAATATTGGAATATAATTCAAGTACTTTATACCAGTCTAAGATGGAGTAAATATATGGTTTTAATAAAGATTTATGGGTAATAAAAAAAAATTAGGAAACCTTTGTTTCAATTCTGAAGCAATAGAATGAGAGAAAGTATTTGCCGCACGGGTAGTATATACATATTTTTAAAAAACCTTACAAATGATGCAAAAGAAAAGTGGACAAGAGACTGATAGATGATATCAACAGTTTGCCAATGTGTATATGAAAACATATTCAGCCCTTCCAGTAGTTAAAATGATGAAATAGTTCCTGACCATCAGATTTTCAAACCTAAAGTATTTATAATTTTCAGTGATAACCAGGAAGTACTAATTGGTCAGGTCTTTCTGGAAGGCAATTTAGCCATACCTATTAACATTGAAGTACTTGACTCAGCTGTTCCTATTTTAGAAACTGTCCGGCAGAAACATTTGGATCTCAACATAAAGGTGAATACGTTGGCTGGGCCCTGTGGTGCATGCCTGCAATCCCAGGGACTCAGGAGGCTGAGATAGGAGATTCCATGTTTGAGGCCAGCCTCAGCAACTTAGACCCTGACTCAAAATAAAAAGGATTGGGGGTATGGCATAGTGTTAAAACACCCCTGGATTAAATTCTCAGTACCAAAAATAAACAAACAAACACATAAATAAAAGAATACACCAGGAAATCCAGCTCTATATCTGTAGCAAGAGACAAAAGGAAAACAAGTAAGCAAACAAAAGACAAAAAAGAAACAACCTGAATATCTGTCAATAGGGAAGTGGTTATAAATTAAATAGTGTCCATACTATGGAATATTATGCCACCATTAAAAAAATTAGGGGCTGAGTTGTGACTCAGTGGTAGAGTTCTTGCCTAGCACGTGTGGGGCACTGGGTTCGATCCTCAGCACCACATAAAAATAAATAAGTAAAATAAAGATATTGTGTCCATTTACAACTAAAAAAAGTTTTAAAAAAAGGTTGACTTATGTACTAATACAGAAATATCTCCAAGAAATGGTGTTTTTTTTAAGGACATCATTGAATAATAAGCCCAGTGCGATTCTATGCAGAAATGAAGTATATTTGCCTATGAGTAGAAAAAATGACCAAGATGGTACATAGATAGCTGTTACAGTACTTAAGAATGAGAGTGGATATAAGGAGGGAAAGGTTGTAGGGATGGACTATCAAATTCAATCTACATATTAATATATTGAACCTTATAACAACACTGAATTCAAGTGCCATTTGCCTTAGAAAGATGTGTGTATTCATATATAATACATATGTGTGTATATATGTATATGTATATTGCTGGGGATACCAACTGAGTCTGGGAGTGAGAGAGACGGCATGCAGTCTCAGAATGAAGCCTATATTATTTCTGATGCTAGAGTAACATTTCTATCAACAAAACTATTTTGGTGACCAGGAGTCATCTTCCTAAGCTGGCCCATGGGATTTTATCAAAACATAAATTAAAACAAAAACTATTTTACTGGTTAAATCATGAGAGATCTTACAGATTCAAGGCATGCTCCATGTCATGTGTGTTAAGCAATGAATGTCCTAGTCCAAATCTGATGGCAGAACTTCCCCAGGACACTCCACATTCCAGGCACTTAACAATATAACCCTGTAAGGCAATTTTGGGTGAGGGGTTTATACAGACTGGAGGTGGAGGAATATCATAAATAAAATAGGAGCCAGTTTAGTGATGAATTCTCACTCTTTATCCCTAAAGGAGTCTCACCTTCTGGGATCTCCTGATGTTCTGGGTCCACTGTGAACAATGAATGACCTGGATTCTCCTGTACCTTAGTGCTTGGATTCTTCTTCTTGTCTGAATCCTTAGGTCAGCAGATGAATACCAGCATGTTTTCTATTCTACATATTATAGCATGGAAAGGTAAAGAACCAGGAGGCTAAGAAAATGCAGGTCAAAGAATTTGAGCTATTATGTCTCCAAACAACCCCATCCTGCCCCAGGGCATAAGTGGGGAACATGGAATATTCCCTAATTGCGTTAGTGCTAATTTAATGAAAGGATATCATTGGAATTCATCTCTTTGGCTTTAAAACAGAAATCTGATATTCCAAAACTGAAATCAAGCAAACTGTGTGCTCAGCACCCTCAGTTACATGCTGGAGAAATTTACCTTCTTTTGACAGCGTTGACAGGAGATAATATCATGTTACTTGGTAGGTCTCATTAATAGCTGCCCAATCAATCTGTCTGGTTTTCTTCTTAGATACAGCACTTGTTATTTCTAAATAATGGTTGACATCCCAAGATGGTGCTAATAATACCCATGCCTAAATATTAACCATGCCACCTTATTTTTAAAAAATGGTCCTTTCTTGACTTGGCAGGTTTAGTGATCTATGAAATAAACCATTATTTGGGATTAGCAGTCAATATTTATGTAAACATTTCCAATTCAAAGATGTAAGTCTATTTTTACCAAACTTTTTTTTTTAAACTGGCACGCTGACTATTGCCCCCTAAGGTGATAAAAATCATCAGCACTCTAAGAAATTTTGTTTTAACAAAACAGAAGTATCTATTTGTCCTATCAGAATGAATGTAAAGTTAATGTAATTTCCTGCATCTGTACTCTACACATCACCATGCCAATGATGGCTGCTGTTGGTTTGTTTTAAAGAACTTTTGAAGCCTCCCTGGGAGAGCCAGCCCTTCAGGGAAGCTGCCCCACTCCTTGAATCTGCCTCTCTGAGAACAACAATGCACAGGAGAGGACCTCAACATGGCTACATGATGTGACCTTTCTGGTCCCAGCAACTGGCCCCTGATTACAGCCAAACCAATAATGCTCTCTCCAGGGAATTTGTAGTGGGTGAAGAGAGAAACAAGGAGTCAGAACTGGAACACTTTACACTTCCGACTGTGGAAAAGCAGGTTCTAGAACGTCCATTGTGGAGTCTTTGGAGCTGACTCAGTTCCTTGAGTGATGAAAGCTTCCTTTCTTTTTTCTTATTTTCCTTAGCTAGGAATGAATGTCTGTTGCATTCAGCAAATGGAGGGGGACTTATATTTATTACATTGAAGCATAAATTATGATTAAGCTATATAACCAATACTATGATGATTATTTGAGAAAATTTTTGTCACAAATTGTTAATGATCTTTCTTTTCCTGTTCTTTCTCCAAAACTTAGTAATAGAGGACGCAGACTGAAGTAGAACTGCTGAAGAGTTAATTTCTAGTGTTGTCTGTTTAAACGTCTGACATAATGCTGTAACATGACATTCTGGTACTTTGCTGAGTAGTGAGTCTCATAGTTTATTCAGTTATACAGGTGTTTGTCAGTGCTCCCTGAGCTCCAATATGTACAGGGTTTCTCAAAAGAATGTTTCCTTGGCTCTTCAGACCCCAGTGTGCAACACGTTGCAAAAACTTATATGTTTATTATTAGAGATTTATACATAGCTTTAAGCTACATCAGTTGGGAGGGAAGTTTCAGGTTAAGTAAGCAAAGTAGGTAAAGAGGAACTGGGTATTTGGGAGTTCTAGGTGTTAAGAGGACAGATCAGCCTGAGCCTGTTGAATTCATTCATTCATTTTCAGTACAGGAAGTTCTCTGTGAACTGCTGAGCACTAAATACTAATGCTATGAAGTTGTACTGAACTCTGTAATTCCTGTATTCATTCATTTATTCATTCATTCAATAGCTACTTACTGATCTCCCTTTAAGTGCCAATCTCAATTTGAGGCACTGGAGTGACAAAAATCCTGGCCATCTCAGAGCTGTCTCTCAAGTGTATGCACTTCCTCTATAACATGACATGCCTTGGTTGGTTCTAAACTGGATCTAAAGTCGTATTTGTGAGAGGGCAGACAGTTGTTTTTCTGCTGCCTGGCAACTGCTGTATTTCAGCCTTGCTACATATATAAATGCATTAACTAACCTCTTGGGAACTGAGCCCAGACTCAGAACACCAAATTTGGGCTTTCTCAGAGCAAACAGCTCAGAAGGAGAAATGAAGTTTCCAAGCAGTGGAGATAAATTAGCCATAGAAGAGAAGGTCAATATTCTCTTTGAGCAGGTGCCAGCTCTTGCCATACCATATTTCTTCACCTGCCACAGCCTAATAGTGCCTGGAACTGAACTTGGGAGTCTCCTCCGAACTATGGATGCTAGAAAAGACACCACTAGTTCCTCCTTGTTAAGATATATTTCTTTTACAATAGCTAATGGCAAATGTCTCACACTCATATTTCTTCTTTTATCCTCCCCAACTTTAAACAAGTTCAAGGAAAGAACTCAATCCTTCTTCTTCTTCTTCTTCTTCTTCTTCTTCTTCTTCTTCTTCTTCTTCTTCTTCTTCTTCTTCTTCTTCTTCTTCTTCTTTTTTTTTTTTTTTTTAACTTTTTTGCAGTGCTGGGAGTCCAATCCAAGACCTGGCACATGTTAGCAGTGCTCTACCATTGAGCTACACCCCCAGCCCCAAGATCTCAATTCTTATGGGAATCTGCTCTCCCTCTCTGGAAGAACAAATTGAGGACTGGAAAACAGATGATTCAGGCAAAACTAAGCTCATGCTGAGAGTTCCAGTAAGAATACAGCTAACTCAAAACCTTAGCCACAATAGTGACTACAGAACAGTGAAGTGCAATTTACCATAAAATGCCTGTGGAAATGGCATTTCATTTCATGGTGTAGTGCTTCATGACCTTCATCTTTGCTGACTACAACTTTGCAAATAGGCAAATATGTAAATACAAACCAGTCTCTTCCTCTGCCTACATGCATCCTGTCGCTCTTTGTGGGCTTTTGTAGATTCATATCTGGCCACATTTCATTAAGGACCCAAGGCAGCTTATGGAAATACATAAGGTGGGAAACAGACGACAAAGGAAATGTAAAAGCAGGATAGAGAGCTGAAGCCAGGGTCAAGGTAATTCACAGGAATGCATAGAATAAAGAAGAGAATGGACTGGGATAAGATTGGATAAGGCCAGATGGATGTTCCTGTCATCTGTGTGAGACAAGCATGGATGACACATGGCCATGAGGTTCTTTGGGTAACAGAATCTCCCAGGTGGCCACCAGGAGGTAGAGATTGTCTTCTCTTTTAAGTGTCCAGACTACTGAAAGTGGGGTTCTGTGCCTGGTCTAGAAAAGAAATTAGGAAATTGGTGGGGAGGAGGGAGGGAAGGGAGCAGGAGATTGCTTGGGTATCAGAAGTTGTCATTTCTCTCCTAAACTATCCTCAGTGGATTTCCATAGTCAACAGCAGTCTTTCCCAAATGGATTTTTGATTCTTTAGGAGGTTTATAGGTGAGACTCAAAAAAGCAATACAATGATGAAATAAATTTGAGAAATGGCCAATGTAAATCAAGTTCTCACTTTGAGACATCATTGTCTAGCATAAGCAAAATTTTATGGTGAATTTTTAAAATTGGATTTATTGTATATACTATGTATATACAATAAAACTTATATAACCTTGCTTTCTCCACCCAAAAAGACTTGTTGAGTAGCTAGAAACGTGGCAAAATTATTCTTGGCACTGAGGATGAAGAGATGAATAAGACAATGCTCTTTCCTTGATGGAGGTTACGGTTTAGGAGGATGACAGTTTGGATCTACAGTTTGGATCTGGAGAGCCCCCGAAAGGCCATGTGTTAAAGGGTTGGTCCCCAGCCTGTGGTGCTATGGGGAGGTGGTAGAACCTAGTGGGAGGTGGGGTCTGGTGAAGGGTTTTATGTCATTAGGGTTTGACCTCAAAGGGGACTGTGGGGTCCCAGTCTCTTCCTCTCTCTTTTTGCTTCCTAGCCACCACGAAGTGAGCAGCTTGTGTCTCATTGCGCTCCAACCACGGGCTCAAAATCAATGGGGCCACACAACCATGAACTGGAATCTTCAAATCTGTGAGCCAAAATAAATCTTTTCTCCTCATCAGCTGATCAATCAGGTATTTGTTACACTAATCAAAAGCGGAGTAGCACACCCACAAAACAGAGACTATGTTAGTTGCAATAAATGCTATGAAGATAAAGCAGAAGAAGAGTGAGATGCAGAATGGGGGGAGGGGGCCAGTGGTGGTGACTATTTAAGATGAGTGGTCAAAGAAGGCTCCCTGAGGAGTGATATTTGATTAGAGACCAGAGTAAAACAAGGCAAGGGCCTTATGAAGATGTAGTGGAAGAGGATCAGGCACGAAGACCAGGGATGGGAAGGAGTGGGAAGGAATGAGAAACTTAGTTGGTTTGTTGCGTACCTGTTCAACAGAGAAATATAAGATACCAGGTGAAAAATGAGTAATCTGGAATCTTAGATTCTGGTGGTGACTAAGCCTACAGGGTCGAGAGTATAAATCCTGATGGATGGTGTCAGCTCTAATTGCAATTGGTCTGTGGGTAACTGAGGTTGTATTGTCCTGTAGAAGAGGAAGAGGGAGTATTACCAGGGGCATTCACAGCTCTGTGAAGCTCCCTTATTTCTGGTTGAGGGTGCTGTCCCCAGAGGGAAAGGATGGGTCATGCTGGAAGAGTCATTAAGAGTCTAGTTTTCTTGAGGGCGGGGGCTGTGTTTTCTTTTTCTCACATAGTACTTAGCTCAGTGCTGCATACAAAGACATAGCTTATTCTCTGTGTTTGTTCCAGTGAATTGAATTTACATCTTGTGATTTCTGAGAAATGAATACTCTAGAAGAAAAAGTGAGACTCTAGCCAACAAAATCCAAGTCTATATCAGCTGTCAGACAGATCAATTCATAATATAGGAGAAATTTAAACATTTCTATCATCACCGTTAATAGCACCCAAATTATAAATGTTAAACTTCAAAAGGAAATAATGAAGAACTTGTATGCATATTAATGATTATGTATTATACATTCTGGTATGTAGATAACAGGAAGATACTAAAATAAAAAATTAGGCTTTTATGGATGTTAAGTATGCATTTGAATCTTAGTTTCCATTTTTAAAGTCCTATCATTTTTATCTGATTCAATCTAATAAAGTAATTTCTTCTCTGTATTCATCATTGTACTGAAAAAAAAAATGAAAAACCATTGAAAATTGTAATTAATCATGCCCTTTAAGTAATGTAGTTTCTCAAATTGCTGACAAGTTGGCTAACATCCCTGAAATTCTCTGTGCAGCTCTTGGTCAGACTTATAACCTCAGAAAGGATTTGTTTCATCATTATGACTGAAAAATAATTTATTGGATGAAAGTAGTAAAAGATTCATTATCGTTTAATTTTATTGCCAGAAGACGCCTTTACTGAGGAGTGATGTTGACTGTAAAAGCATGTTGACTGTAACTGGAGTCAGTGATGTTATGCCCTCATGTATCAAGTGCCATCAAAAAATACAGAAGAATATTTATCAGTTTAAATTTTTATCACTTAAATTTTTTCTTCATTTCTGTTAAGGTCTTTGTTCTTTGTAAATCTTTAGGAAACTATGATGTATCAAAGAATGCTGAAATATTATGATATGCCAACAGTTTCACATTAGAGAAAACAGACAAGCAGAACAAATACAAAAACCACCCAAAAATCACCACCACCTTCAGTTCATCACTAGTAATTCCCTTTTGGGGTACACTATTTCCATTCTGCAACTGATAAATTAAAAATTAGAAATGTTAAGTGAGTTTACCAAAGCAACAGAGAGAAAATAGTAGAAGTGGTGGTTCTATGAGGGAATGGTTGGTGACTTAGGCCTCTTTCTCATTTGCTCTATAGCAATAGTTCAAGTGCCCCCATCTAATCTGCCAAACTTGACCATTCCCTATAAACTGCTTTTAACTTTTGAAGCTACCCATAATTAGTAGTGATGGGTTCATATATAGAACCAGTCTTCCTGCCTGAACCAGCCCCCCTCATGCCTAAACATATAAATAAAATGAAATGCCATGAGGTTCAATTATTATCATATGCTTTGCTTTGCTTCAGTGCCCCACTTTAGAATATAGACAGATAATGACAGATCAGTTCAATTATTGGTCCTACTGAAATCCATCATCCTAGTGATCTAAGGTCTTATTTGCTAGATTTGCTACTTAAAAGCCCAAGACACAATAAAGGAATAAAATAGATGCCAAATTGGCATTATTCTTTTGGTGATAAATGAAGTGTTTCTGAAAGAGGAGATCCTGATTAGAGATGTAAGGATCCCAAGCTGCTAATTACAGTTGACTTCCTGCCTTTGAATGTCTTCCTGTCTCTGTCATTGGCAGTGACTGACAGCTGGCTTAATAATCAAATTCAAGCACTGTTTGCTTTTCATGACCTTTACTGAGAAACGAATTTTCGAGCTCTGGACATGAATAGAGCATTTTAATTTGGGAAGAATAATGTGTTTGCATCATTCCCAGCAGCCCGTGGATCTGATTACCTGTGTTATTTCTGCAGTCCACTTCAGAGTGGACTTCTGGAGGATGGCTGATAGTTGAAGCCATTTCATAATTAATCTCCAGCTTTGTCTCACCACACACACGTCACCCCAAAAAGGGCATATTTGGTTTTGGTTGAATTAATGTGGGCTCTAGCAGACCACTGCTTTCGTGTGCCTCCAAAACCTGTTTATTTTGATCACTTAAATTTTTTCTTCATATTCCGTTAATGTCTTTGTTCATGCTGGTTGATATGAACAAGTTAAGTTTTTCTAGCATAGCCATGATTTTACCGTTCCTCATCTTATGTTTTTCCTTTCCTTGGTACTCTCCACTGCCCTCTACCGGCGAAGATCTTGTAATGCAGCAGCACTGAGCTACCATACCCCAGTGACCTTTGGGTTTACTTCTGTAAAACGGGCCTAGCAAACTGGCCACCTACAGTTGTTGAAAGGTAGAGCAGTAAAGATGTATATAATGTGCCCAGCATGTACTGGGTAGGCACATGTAACTGCTGCGGTTATTTCTTATGTATCCAAAGTCCTCTCTATGGTCCTGATATGTGCTCTTTGCAGATCACCACCCCGCCTGCCCTTTGTTTTAATTCCCCAAATACTTTCTCAAATACTTCATAGAGAATTAGTTTTCTGAGAGAAAATTTCCCCTCGTCATCAGGATCAGTTTGGTTGTTGCAGAACATGCTGGGTTGTTTCTTTCTGGTTGATATCTACCTTGGAACTTCTCCAGTGGTCTTAGGTCATTAGGTGCATGCAGCCTGTAAAGACCTCAGGGGCTATTGGTGGCAACATCTGTAAACAAAGCCTACAGGCTTAAGAAGCTTATGTTCAGGACTTCAGGATGGCCAAAGATGTATAGCCAGGGGTGACTACATAAATTAGCACAACACTGGGACATTTCTGAAAGTGAATACTAATTTTTTTAGAATTCAGTGATTTTTTTTGCTTTTACTTTTTATTTGTTCTTTTTGAATATACATGACAGTGGAGTGTATTTTGACATATTATACATACATGGACTGTAACTTATTCTAATTAGGATCCCATTTTTGAGGTTGTGTATGGTGTGGAGTTTCACTGGTTGTATATTCATGTATGTACATAGGAAAGTTATGTCCAATTTATTCTACTGTCTTTCCTATTCCCATCCCCCCTTCCCTTCATTCCCCTTTGTCTAATCCAATGAACTTCTATTCTTCCCTCACCAGCTTTAAAAATAACCAGTGAATTAGTTTTATTGTATTTACTGACCTACAAAATTGATTTATTCAAATAATTTTTTGAAAATGAATTCTTTTTAGAAACTTAAACATATGAGTGTACAATTAATCAAATTTTAAGATTTTCTTATGTTATTTAAGTATTAAAAAATTGCATAAGTACAATATTTATTCAAAATACATATTCTTGTAGTTTAGTCAATTTCATAGCCATATCTGTCTCTTATTCTGTGATATCAATATTTTACTGAAGAATCTGGCTTTTCAATATGGTCTTATTTTAATTTTTTTTCATTAAGTTACCTGAAGTCTTCAAAGTTGCATTGTTTAGGTAATCAATCTGAAATTATTTGACTTCATTTTTCTCTTCTCTGCAGAACATAACATTGTTAGTAAAGAAAATACTTTGCCTTAGATTCTGAGGTACCCACTAAGTAAGATTAGAGAAAATTCTGCTAAATGGAGACTATTCCCAAGTCTATTTTGTTTAACATTAATAGGAACAATGTGTCGACACAAATATTTTCAGAAGTACTGTCTTTTTTCTCTATTCAGAGTATTCCCAAGGATTTTTACAAAATAGACTCATTAAAAAATGTTCAGTAAAGAGTTTTAGATGTTGTAAAGTCTTAGGTCTACTCAATTTCATTTCTTTCCAGTGTAGGATATAAAGGTACCAAATTACAAATAGCAACTCCATCAAAAAACTCTACTCTGAGGAACCGGAAAGCCATAAGACATATAGAAAACAATAAAATGGCAACATAAGTTCTTCCCTACCCATAGCTACATTAACTGTAAGTAGATTAAACTACTTCCTAATCAAGACTCACTTTAGATCAAAGGACATACAAAGATTAAAAGTGAACGAATGAGGGCTGGGGTTGGGACTTAGTGGTTGAGTGCTTGCCTCACATATGTGAGGCACAGGGGTTCGCTCCTCAGCACCATGTAAAAAATAAATGAATAAATAAAGATATTGCAGCTTAAAAAAAATTTTTTTAAAGTGAATGATTGAAAAAAGATATTCCATGCAAATAGTAACAAAAAGAGCACAGGAGTGGTTATACTAATATCAGACAAAATGGATATTAAGTCATGGACTATTATAAGAGACAAAGGATTCTATTATATAGTGATTAAAACATTAATTCATCAAGAATATTAATAATTATACATGTATATGTACCAAACATGAATGCTACTAAATATATAAAACAAACATTAACAGAATTAAAGGGAGAAACTGATCTACAAAAATGAGAGGTTACTTATACCCCCTTCAATAATCAATAGAACAACCTGATAGAAAATCAATAAACAAACTAAGGACACAAATACCATTAGTGATCAACTAGACCTAGCAGACATAGAGGGAACATCCACCCAACAAGAGTAAAATGTACATTATTCTCAGGTACATGTGGAACATTCTTCATGATAGACCATATATTAGGCCACAAAACAAGTCAATATATTTAGGAAAATTGAAAGGGGACATAATAGATGAGGATGGTGGGAACATGGGGTTAAGAGAATAATTCTATAAAACGAGGCCCTTGTTCTGACTTCCCACATGCTTTCTTTGCCAAAAAGCCTGGCCTGAGGGAACAGGAAATGTTACATTCCTCAACAAACTGAGGCAGGGGGCAGAAGGCAGAAGGCCTGACACTCCCTGCAGATAATGAATGGTGGGGGTGGAGAGAGGATGGTGGCCGGTTATCACTGGGTTGCTAATAGTTAACCTCCAGGATCACACTTCCCAGCTCAGGGGGTTGAAATTCCCAACACAAGTGATTACCCTCTGTGGTCCTGCTCCTTCTTGTCCTTAGGCACATAGAGAAGAAAGAGAAGGTGGGGGGATTTGTGTGGGGTCTATAAAAGAGCAAGACACACCAACTCCTATGGGTAACCAGCTCTGGGCTCCCCTCTCCCTGGAGAAATCTCTGTCCATTTCTGAAATAAAACTTGCTTTCTACTCTTGCCTCAGTGTTTCTCCAGTGTTAATCTTCAACACTATGGGACCTGTTTCTGATCTACAAGAACAATATCAAAACCATACAATTTAGCATTAAAAAAATGGAACCCCCCAAAAAAAATATATGGAAAAAGAGAAAACACAAGGGAAATTATAAAATATCTTAAGACCAATGAAACCAAAACACAACATACCAAAAGTTATGGGATGCAGCAAAAGCAGTATTATGAGGGAAATTTATAGCTATTAACACATTACAAGACAAGATTTAAATCAGCAAACTAAATTTACTGAGAGTAAACATAAAGCTAGGAAAAAAGAAAAGGAGATAATAAGATTAGAGCAAGATAATAAGAGAATAAAAAACACCAAGAATCAATAAAGCAAGAGATGGTTCTTTGGAAAATGCAATAAAATTTACAAAATTTTAACTTGATTATAAAAAAAGAGAAGACTCAAAAAACTAAAATCAGAAATGAAACAGGTGTGCTGTTGCAGCCAGTGTTACAGGAATAAAAAGGATTATGAGATAAAACCCTGACAGTGTATACCAACAAGTTTTGTAACCTACTGGTGAAGCCAGATTTATAGATAGGTAGTTAGTGTAGTCAGGTAAATCGGGTCTAATATGGAGTAAGATGAAGCAGCTCCCAGCAAACGTGGAAACACTAATCCAAAAGCCCTTCCTGCCCAGATTACTCCTTCAGCTCACCTGTCCCCAAACCCTCGGGGGCCTTCCCACCTACATTCCATCCCTGCAAAATAACAGAACAAAGGACAGGAATGTGACAGGAATGCAGGAAAGCTGAAAGAAGATCTTAGCTATAAAAGAGGGAAGACCTCCCCCTTCCATGGATTCCACCTCTTGGGTCCCCTTCTTCCTCCAGGAGAAGTCTTTTCTGCTGTCCTTTAATAAAGCTTCTACATTCCACTCTAAACTTGCCTCAACGTGCTTCTCTGGTGTTATACTTCAGCATAGGGGAAGTAAGGACTCCTCACTGATAAACAGCAGTAACACTGGGAATGGATAAATTCCTAGAAACACAAACCTATCAAGACTGAAAAATTCTGAATAAGCATAATTAGCACAAAGATTGAGCCATATCAAAACTTCCCCATTAACAAAAGCCAGGACTTGATGACTTTACTGGTGAATTCTACCAAACATTTAAAGAAGAATTAATACCAATCTTCCTCAGAAATCTTTCCAAAAATCAAAGAGGAGGGAATACTTTCAAACTCATCGAGACAGCAAAGACACACAAAGACACTACAAGAAGAGGAAACTTTCATATTCCATATTCGATATCTGCAGTGAAGACTGATGAAGAAAAAGCATCTGAGAAAACTTAACACCCCATCATGAACAAAACATTCAACAAATGAGGAACAGAAAGAAATTTACCTCAACATCATAATGCCCACCTGTGAAAAACACAGTTACCATCATACTCAATGATGAAAACCTGAAATATTTTCCTCTAAGATCAGGAACAAGACAAGAATGCAAGGTTTTACCACTTCTATTCAAAAGAACACTGAAAGTTCCAGTAAGAGTAATCAGGCAAGAAAAATAAAAGGCAGAAAAATTGGAAAGAAAGAATTATCTCTGTTTGCAGATAACATGATCTTACATGTAAAAATCCCTAAAGATGCTACCAAAAAAAAAAACCCAAAACAAAACAAAACAAAAACCCTTTTGGAAATACTAATGAAGTCAGCAAAGTTGCAAGATAAAAATTGAACACACAAAAATAAATTGTATTTCTATACACTAACATCAAATAATCTGAGAAGGAAATTAAGAAAATAATTCCGATTACCATAACATCCAAAAGAATAAATTTAAATAATGAAGTGAAAACCTTACACAATAAAAAATATAAACTGCTAAAAGAAATTAAAGAGAATAAAAATAAGCAAAAAGACATTTTGTCTTCATGAATTGGAAGACAACATGCCAATACTACCGAAAAGGATCTACAGATTTAATGTAATCCCTATCAAAATTCCATTGACATTTTTTGAAGAAATAGAAGATGTATCCTAACATTCATACAGAATTTCAAGAGATCCTGAGTAGACAGAACAGTCTTGAAACAGAACAAACTTAGAGTTTTTTTTCTTTTTAATATTTGTTTTTTAGTTATAGGTGGACACAATATATTTTATTTTTATGTGGTGCTGAGGATCAAACCCAGTGCCTCATGCAAGTGCTCTACCTCTGAGCCACAACCCCAGCCCCGGGATTAAACTTCTTGATCTCAAAACTTACTCCAAAACTACAGTATTCAAAACAGTGGAACTGAGAACATAGCTCAGTGGCTAAGTGCTTGTCTAGCATGTGAAAGGCCCTGGGTTCAATTCCTGGTACCTTAAACAGACAAACAAACAAAAAACAGTGTAGTGCTGGCATAAAGATAGACATTTGGACCTATAATAGAGAGCCCAGAAATAAACCTTCATCTTTAGGGTCAAATAATTTTCAATGACAGTAACAAGACAATCCAATGGGGGAAGGACCTATTGTTGTTCTTGTTGTTGCTTTCCAACAAATGGTACTGGGAAAATTAGATTTCCTAATGCAAAAGAATTCAGTGTATTTCTTATGTCATATTAAAAAGTTACCTTAATATGTACCAAGACCTAAGGCTGGGTATATAGCTCAGTTGGTAGAGTGCTTGCCTTGCATGCGCACAGGCCCCAGGTTCTATCCCCAGCATGTCCATCCCCACATACAACATACATGATAAATGCACGTTATATGCATATTTNAAAAAAACAAGACCTAAACATAAGATCTAAAAATTACAAAAGTATTAGAAGAAAACATAGGGAAAAACTTCATGACCTTGGATTTGACAAAGCTTTCTTGGATATGACACCAAAGCACAGACAACAAAAGTAAAAATAATTAAATAAGACTACATCAAAATTTCAAATTTTTACACATTAAAGGATGTAATCAAAGAAACAAAGGCAACCTACAAAATGATAGAAAGTATTCGAAAATATTTGCATATTGTCTATTTGATAAGAGACTAATACTGAATATACATATCATCTTTAAACTCTTATACCCTAGTAAGCAAAAGTCACATGAGCTGATTCAGAAGTGTGGTAAGGACTTGAATAGAAATTTCCCCCAAAGAAGATATATGAATAAACCTGTAATCCCAGTGACTTGGGAGTGAAGACAGGAGGATTGCAAGTTGGAGGCTAGGCTGAGCAATTTACTGACACCCTCAACTACTTTGTGAGACCCTGTCTCAAAATAGAAATAAAAAGGACTGGGATTATAGCTCAGTGGTAAAGTACCTCTGGGTTCGATCCCTTGTACTAAAAGTAGATAGATAAATAGATAGATAGAAAGATAGATAGATAGATAGATAGATAATTAATGGCCAACACTTATAAAAAGATGTTCAGCATTACCAGTCAGGGAAAAACAATCAAAATCACAATCACATGTATTAAGGTGACCAACATCAAAAACAAAATGTAAAAAAATAAGTGTTTGTGAGGATGTGGAAAAAATTGGAAGCTTGTTTCCCTTTGTGGGTATTAAAATAGTGTGCTTAACATTATGACAGTTCCCCCCAAAATTAAAAACAGAATTACTACATGATTCACCAATGCCACTTCTGGGTATATAGTCAGAAAGTTTGATCTCAAACATTGAAAGTAATCTCAAACAGATATTTATATACTCATGTTCATGGCAGCACTATTCACAATAGCCAAAAAGTAGAAGCAGCAACCACGTCCATTGACAGATGATTGAATAACAACCCAATCCATACATCTATTCGATATAGAGCACTACCCAGCCTTAATAAAGGAGATTTTGACACAAGCTATGACATGGATGAAACTTGAAGACATTATCCTCAGTGAAATAAACTAGTCACAAAACACAAATGTTGTTTGATTCCACTTCTATGAAGTAGCTAGAGGAGTCAAATTCACAGAGGCAGAAAATAGAGGCAGGGAGTGGGATGGGGGAAATGGAGAATTGTTTAATTGGTATGAAGTTCCGATTTTGCAAGCTGAAGATGTTCTGGAGATCAGTTGCTAAACAATGTGAATATAGTTAACATTATTGAACTTTACAGTTAAAATGCTCAAGATAATAAATTTTATGCTATATGTTTTACCACATTTTGTAAAAAAAAATGTTTTCATAAGTAGAGATATTCCAAAGCACTATCAGAGTTTAAAATCATTTGATTTTTTTCAGTCCCTCTAGCTTTTACAGGAATAAATGTCAATGCTTCTGTTTAGAAGTTTTGCTTTCAATAATTGCTATTTTTTTTAAAAGCTTCAAATTTTAAGTTGCTTTGTTGTTACAGTCATTGAATCCTTTAATTGAAGATTTTAAATTGTTTATGCTCAAAAAGCAACCAAAATTTAGAAGAACTATACAATTCTAATACAATTAGAAGAGACACTGATTGACAAAATTGTTCTCCAAAAGCACAAACATTTCCAAATCTGACAACAGAAAGCACGAAACAAGTAATTTTATCTCCAACGTTCAACGTATTACTTGAATGGCAAGAGCATTTACAATGTCAAATGCTTCCCTTTGTTAGAATCATCTACCAAAAGCTTAATAATTGTGCCTCTAAGTGTTGAGAAAAGGATCAAATCTCTTTTGCAATCAGCTCAATTGACTTTCAATAAGAATCATTTGATGATTTTTCTTTTATAAATAGAGTCAATACATTAATAACTATCACTTCATTTGTTTGCACACATCGAAAAGTGGTGAATTAAGGTAGAAATATTAAGGTAGAAATCCTTCTGAAATAACTCAGAAGGATGGTTATTTAGCCTAAATCACAAGCCACATGTTACGGGTAAAGCTCAGTGGCACAGCGCTTGCCTAGCAGGCATGAGGCCTTGGGTTAGATCCCAGCGCTAAACAACAGCAGAAGAGTCATAGGCCATGGAGTGATACATAAACACATCATCTACAGCTGGACGTGAGAAATTGGGCATACTACCTTTTTAAAATAACTTCTCATAGTAGGTCCTGGTGCTTTTATAGCAGATTGGTATCATCTTGTTTTCATGTGGTCAGTGATGTCACTATGGCCCCCACAGTGGACAATTATTATCAAATTCTCTAAGTTGCTTGAAGCATCTTGCAGGCCACAGCATGGGCCATGGCACAAATGGCCAGTTTCCCCAGCAGCCAGCAGAGATACCACCAGCAAAGACTTTTTCTACCCTTGCCCACAGACATGTGGATTTGGGATCTCTGGTTCTAAAATGTTTATTTTTTTCCTCATCCAGCCTTGTTAAAGTAGATTTCTGTGTCTGATCCTTGGCTTTCTCTAGGCAATTTCAAATATCTTTTATATGTACCCACTTACTTTCTCAACCACCTGTGTCAAGCAAACTGCTGCTTCCCTTCCTCCAGCAGAAGTGGAAAGTACAACTAATAAAAGGCAGCAAAGGACTTTGAACCTAGATTGGCCTGATGATAAGATTCATGATCTGTCCAAGGCTCCATGCTGTCTCCTCTTATAACTAAGCCATGATGGGAACACAGATGATGGATGATAATAAGAAATGCTGTTGGTTGAGAGCTGCCAGGTCCTATAGTAAGCATTTTAGGATCTGAAGCTCTTCAAAGTTTACAAGTTGCTGTTTCAAGATGCAAAGCTTCCATATTTTTTATGCAGCAATTGACAATTAATACCTATAAACATTTCTTCAACCAACCCCTCAAACCCATTGCTGCCTAAAAACCTACATGGCGCGAGAACAGATTGGATCTGTGACTCTCCTTGACACTGCTGGGCTGTACTGGTTCTGCTCCCTGGGTCTTCCCATTTACGGACCAAGCAGCCACTTCTGAGACATGTTGTTCTTAAGCAGAAGACAGGAACTCAGAAGGCTGAGCCAAACCATCTAAGTGGTCACAGAGAGTATGCTTACTCACTTTCCATTGGCCAAGGTGAGTCAGATGACCAAGCCCAAAGTCTACCAAGGTGAGACATGGGACCAGGCCCAAAGAGGGTAGTGGAGTCAGGAAAGCATTCTCTACCTGCAGACAAGTGTGAACACAGAATTATTAACAAATAATACAATCTAATCATTGACCTTAATCTTGAAAGAAGAATGTGTGTGGGGTGTGGGGGGGGGTATGGGGGGCAGGGTGTTTACAAGACACATACACATTGAATGAATCATTAATCACATTTAAAATAATCAAAATCTAGCAAAAAACAATTTTGCTATTTTGTATATTAGATAAACAAATTTCTTTTTCTGAAATACCCTCCCAATTTCTGTTTCCCTTTTCCTCCCCTTAAGACTACCATTGTTTAACATGGGACTTTACATACAAGTCATCCCACAGGGGATACCATTGTTTCCTAGACTCCCCACTTTGCTTTCCAAGGATGCCAAAATCTGTGGATGCTCAACTCCCTTATATAAGATGGCATAGTATTTGCATGTAACTTATGCAATCCTCCCCTACAATTTAAATCATCTCCAGATTACTTACAATATCTAGTACAAGGTAAATGTGATATAAATAGTTGGCATACAATATTTTTTAGAAAATAATGATTAGAGAAATATCTATACACTCAGTTTATAAAATACTTTTGATCCACAGTTGGTTGAATCCACCCATGGCATAACCCGTGGTTATGGAGAGCCAATTATATTAAACAGTCAATAAATGTTAATATGTTAATTTTTCTTATTGATTTACCTTTTCTTCTTGAGGTGACTTTTTTTAATGTAGTCTTTCAAATAGCAGGCAGTCAAAAGAGGGAGTGAGTTGAATTGAAGACAGGAAAAAAGAACAGGAGTTTGAAGGTGGTTGTTGATAAAGAATATCTTTATCAGGCCACCTTTCCTGATTCAAGGGATCACAAAATAAATAAATAAATAAATAAAATAAAATAACACCTTTACTGAGATTTCCTCACAACTTTAAGAGCTAATAACAGCCCCAGATTAATTAAGGCCTATATTTTTTATTCAATACATTTTGAGCTCAATTAATCTTGCTACTTTTATTCTTCTTCTTGATTTTTTGGAAATTAAAGAAAAACTTAACATATTTTATTATTTTCCTAACCAGTTCTTCCTGGAGGTGAATCCCAGGCATGTGTATAAGGAAAATGTTTCTCAGCTGATTCTGATGCACAATTCTTATTTTTAAACTATGTTAATACAGGTAACAAAACAAAACCTCAAGAAGACTCAACATTCTCCCCAAACAAAACTGAGAGCTGGGAGGCCAGTCCTGTATCATCTTCTGTTCTTCAAATCCCTGCTTTATTTACCTCACCAAAACAGAATGGGCATGTTTCTAGTATGAAAAACTTAAGTTTGAATTCTGGCCCTGCTGTTTACTGTGTGTGACTATGGGATTTTTTTTTTTTTTTTTTGTACTAGGGATTGAACCCAGGGACACTTAACCACTGAGCCACATCCCCAGCCCTAAAACAATTTCGAGACAGGGTCCCCTGAGTTGGTTAGGGCCTCACCAAGTTGCTAAGGCTGGCTTTGAATTCATGATCCTCCTGTTTTAGCCTTCTAAGTTACTGGGGGGACTTCATGCCTTTTATTTTTAATTGTAGAATGGAGCTGATGAGAGGACACACCTCATAAAGTGCTTGTGATGATTAAATGGATGACGTGTGCATGGCGTCAGTATATATGGGGAAGTGCTCAATGAATGTCTGCTCTCTTCCATGGGAGGGAAAAGTTCTGGACCCAGTGTCTCTTCTTTTGGCTCCATGGAGGAAAAGAACCCTGGAGAAGAACCTGCGCTCTTACTCTTGGGAGTCAGGCTTCTTCAGACCCAGAAATAACTTGTACACCTCTGGCAAAGCCACTGTGCACAGGGAAGTCTTGTCCGTGTTTGATCCTGGCTTGATGAGGACCATTTAATGTAAATGGTTTTAGAATCTGACACGTCTGTAAAGTTGAGAGTGTGGCACTGAATAAATAAGAATATAGGGGATTTTTCTTTGAGTTTACTAAATACTCTCTCTAAAGCCTTTTCAACTAATAATTCAAATTGCTAAACTTTGGGCCTCACTCCTTTCCATGACCCCAAAATGTAGGTAATAAGGGTGGAGGACTCATGAATGGACTTAGTGCCTTTATAGGAAGAACACAAGGGGGACTGCTGTTGAGGTCAGTAGTAGAGCGCTTGCCTAGCAGGTGTGAGGCCCAGATGGGTTCAATCCTCAGCTCTGCATATAAGTAAATAAATAAAATAAAGGTATAAAAAATATTAGACTTACACACACACACACACACACACACACACACACACGAGTCATACATAGTAAAGGCAGGACCAGAATTCAAACTCATGTTTAAATTCAAACTACCACCTGAGGATACTGCAAGAAGAAAGCAGTCTGCAACTGAAGAAGTAGGTCCTCACCAGATGCCAAATTAGCCACATCTTTACTTAGGACTTTCAAACCTCCAAAATTGTGAGAATCAAAACGTTTGTTGTTTAAGCCACCTGATTTATCTTAGTTTGCTATGGCAGTCGATAGTAGCAAAGATAGGGCCCCACCTGCAATCCCTTATGTAAGTCTAATGACATTCTCAAAGTTTGGCCCCCAAATACCAAAACACTGGAGGTTAAGTATTCAACATATGGATTTGTGGGTGGACATGAACATTCAGTGCATAACAGTCATTCCTCATTCTCCCCTACAACCAGTCCCTGGCAACCCTCATTTTGTTTTTTGTCTCTATATGTATTTATCCTTGCTTGCCATTTAATTTGAAAAGAAGCCCAGAATTAGTTGCATTTTGTTTCTGTATAATATTTTCAAGGCTTATACACATTATAGCATGTGTCAGCAGTTAATTCCTTTTTATCTGAATTATATTCCACTGTATTGGATATACCATATTTTTTGCCCAATCATCTTAAGTTGATACACAGTTGCATATTTACGGCAATTTGAATGATGCTGCTTTGAAATTCATGTACAAGTTCATGAATGGAAATATATTTTCAATTATCTTGGGTATATATGGAGGAAAGCAAGTTCTGTGTCATGTCACTCTGTTGAACTTTTGGAGGAACTGCCAGACTATTTTCTACAGTGACTGCACCATTTTACATTCTCACCACAAGGCATGATGAAGGTTACAATTTCTCCACATCCTCACCTATAATTATTATTTTCTGTTTCCTTTTTTTTATTATAGCTATCCTAATGTGTAGGAAGTGGTATCTCATGGAGATTTTGATTTGTATTTTCCTGTGACTAATGGCATTAAGCACCTTTTCCTGTTGACTCTTTATATATCTTCTTTGGAGAAATGTCTGTTCAAATCAATCATTTATTTTTAAATTGAGTTATTTGTCTTTCTGTTGTGGAAGACTTCTTTATATATTTTAGATATTAGACCCTTAGCAAAAATGTGATTTGCAAATATTTCCTTCCATTCTGTTGGATGTTTTTTTTTTCATTTTCTCGATACACCTTAACACCTTAGATGCACAAAGCTTTTATTTTGATAAAGTCCAATCTAGTTTTGTTGTTGTTGTTGTTGTTGCCTTGTACTTTCGATGTCATCTAAGAAAACTTTGTCTAATCCAAACTCACAAAGATTTAAACCTATGTTTCCTTCTAAGAGTTTTATAATTTTAGCTCTTACATTTAGGTCTTTTGAATCATTTTTAGTTAATTTTAAAATGCATTATTAATAGTCCAAATTAACTCTTCTGTATGTAAATATCAGATTGTTCTAGTATGACTTATTGACAAGACTATTCTTCCAACTAAAAGTGTTAGTACCCTTGTCAAAGTCCAACTGACCACAGATGTATGGGCTTATTTTTGGACTCTTTGTTCCATTGATTATATCTATCCTATGCCAATTTCACACTGTCTTGATGATCATAGATTTATAGTAAACTTGTAAATCAAGTGGGTGAGGAAATTGAGGCTCAGAAATGTGAAATAGCATTTTCAAGGCTACACAGAGAGTTAGTAGAAGAGCCAGAGCCAGATCTATTTTTAGTTCATTTTCTGCTTCTTTACCATGTCAGTCAAATAGAATTTAAAACAGATCCAAATAATTTTACCATTAGTGTGAGTTGCTTATTTCCTGTTACTGAATCCAAGTATAATCTAGTCACACAATCTTACAACTGAGACATTTTAGATGAGTACTTATTGTTTCATTCATGAACACATTATTGTTTCACTGAGTTAAAGCAAAAGGTTTGGGGATGATGGTCAGCATCAAAGATATACTGTTTCGTAAAGAAAGGGAGGATGTGTTAACAGTGGAATGGAGGGGTTGAACCAATGGTATGGTGTTCTGTGTTGGGGAAGGGTAGTTTGGTTGTGACCTTCATTAATAAAGGGAAGAGAGATAAGGAAAAAATTGTCAAGAAAATTATAAATTGTCAAAGTTGAAAATGCTACATATAGAGGCCAGAGAGCAGAGCAGACATAACAAGGGACACATACTCTCTAGAGTGACCCACTTGTTTTGGAGAACGTTAGTTAATGTGATTTGCCAAGGATTAAAACATCTCTTCCAGGGAAGTGCAGGAGATCAACAGAACCTTCACATAATGTGCAGCAAATTCAGGCAGATCCAGAACCTGAAATGAATCTAAAAAGGAAAAATATGTGTAGTGGCCAGGCACAGTGGTGCACACCTGTAATCTCAGCAATTTGGGAGGCCGAGGCAAGAGGATCTGGAGTTCAAAGCCAGCCCCAGCAACTTAGCAAGGCCCTAAGCAACTCAGCAAGACCCTGTCTCTAACATGATACAAAAAAGGGGTTGGGGATGTGGCTCAGTTGGTTAAGTGCCTCTGGGTTCAATTTCTGGTAACTGTTCCCACCCCCCCAAAAAAGTGAACTGAAATTAGTGTGTCCCCACTCTCCCCTTACTTGTGAATCAAGCCCAGTAGCAAATCTGAGTACCACCCAAGATGATGGGAGGGGTAAGCTTTCAGTAGGGAAAAGCCACAGGTCCCAGAAGGAAGTCCCCAAATCACTTGTATATCTGGCAGGAAATGGCAGATGTTATGTAAAGAAGCCAGCCCAGGTTCATTACATAACATGACTGATGCTCCTGTCAACTGTGTGGAGGTAACTCATGCTGCTGTATGTCATTCATGAGAGGAGACAACTGCAGAGCAGATGGAGTGGTTGGAGTAAGCAGTCTTGCTCAGACCTCCAGTGCAGTGGCCACTAGCATAGGTGATAGCATCCACATGAATGCCCGGGCAGGCGGAACACCAAGCCCTCTACACAAAGGCTGCAACTACTCCCCCAAAAGAATATCCTGAAGCATGCACATCTGATCAGGATTGGACAAACAGCCCAGATGATGATGTTGACAAGTACTTGCAGCTTACCAAGAGATCAGGCAAGCAGCAGGCTTCCCACATCACACAGATCTCCCAGAAGAAATACCAGAAATCTGCCAAACCCTCTTTCAGTTGTAAAAGAACTCGAGTGACACTATTGGAAGTTTGGGGAAGTGGAGCAGAATGGGAACTTGCAGCAACCAAATGACATTTCTAGTGACATGGACCAGGGTGGAAAGGATGTGGGCACAAAGGTGGCTGGATTTGGTGAGAGTGTGATCATAGTGTCAAAAGTGGTCTTTCTACCTTTTCCCAGGCCCCTCATCCAGTGGCAGGTCTGTGGTCTCAAAGCCCAGAGAGATCATCTCATAGGTTAGGAACAAATTGGGCAGTGCATATATCTCTATCCTTGACTCCAGAAGGAATCATGTTAGAGCTGGAAGAGAATTTTGAAGTTCTAACAAAGCTGAATCCCAGACAGAGAAGGTAAGCAAGTCCTACACCATCTCACAGATAGCGGCAGAATAGAAATGTGAACCCTGCACTCTAGGCTTCCAGCCTGGTACTGGATCCTCCTCACCCAACTGAGTGTAGAATTCTGGAATGTGAAGTTCAATGCAGATATTCATCAACTGGCATACTGAATTGATATGCAAAGACTTTAAGGATTGAGCTCGTAGACAGAATCTGGGCCATTGTTAGTGCTTAGTATACATTTGTACAAATTAAAAAAAAAAAAAAGCTCTTTCTCCTGGGTGCTCTTAGGCCACAGAAAGGCTATCAGTTTGGCCTGAGGCACCTGGTCTTGCTTCAGCACCTTCCCCCCATTCCCCCCCAACACCCCCATACCCC